>NC_086448.1:605593036-605911161 GCF_028390025.1 Pseudophryne corroboree | reverse complement strand
TGTAGATATGATTCATCAGCATGTCGCGATGCGTCCATTGTTAGCCGGTCGACCACAGCTGCGCTTGTAATGTACAGTGCATCATTAAGAACGTGATATCCCGGATGAACCCCCATCTGTAAATGTCAAATTGCTTTCTAACAAATATTTAAAATGCCAGCTCTAATATATACTGGGGACGCCTGCACATCTTATTACCATGTGCCATGAATGTGCGCTATACATCGCAAAACACTACATCCCATAAGAGAAAACAATACACCCACACATTATCTGAGTTCCAAAGCTCATTGATATCAATATATCACAATGTACAGTATATAAATAGTTACATGGTTACAATTTACACAGTAAGCAGTTAATACAAACTAATTCAAATACATACATGGCCAGCAATACATCACCATATTTTGCTCAAATAAAGTCTCCACTCTCTCTGTCTCTCTGTAAAATCATGCAGCCACTGGACTGACTGTCCAGTGGCTGCATGATTTTACAGAGAGACAGAGAGACAGAGACAAACAGGAAAAAGCAGCCGGCTCTGTGTGTGATCACCTATACACTGCGTCTCTTGTTACTAGTCTAGGGGAGGGAACTTTCTCATTCATGATGAGTCATTGGTCAGTTCATATGCAAATCTTGAAGACATCAAAAGGGCTGGCCTGAGTTTCCTGTCCATCACATGCTTTAAATGGAATCCTTTTGTTTTCATCAGAATTGTGGCTTTATATTCCTACATTCAATCATAACTACTTGTTGCAATGAGCTACAACTTAATAACAAGCATCAAATTGATATACACATTAATCTGGTTGCTTTGATACCAAGCACAACATGTCCATCTTGCTTCGTTCCAATAATACACATACATGACGTTACTCCATTATATAATTTAAAACATTATGATGTCTGGCGCTTGATATATTCAAATTATGTGCTGTATGAAATATGTGTTGAATATATCTTTGTGGCATGTCTGTGTAAATGCGTGTTACCATATATTGCTGTGCTCGCTGCACGTATTTGTAAGCTTAGCGACTCATAATGTGTGGAGTCTGTATGTTCTCTCTATGTAATATTTTTGACTTCGACAGTAGCAACGGGGAAAGTCACGCCCACCAATCTATTAATTACTCACATTAGAAAATGTGTTAGTGTTGAAATTAGTGTTGATGACCGGCTAACAATGGACGCATCGCGACATGCTGATGAATCATATCTACATGTTTTGTTGTGTTATTAGTAAGGCACTGATATGAAATTCAAGGGACAATGTGTTTCTCATAATATTTAAGATGCTACAGCATATTTTTATTGTTGCAAAACAAAGTTCAAATAAATTTGCCACATCAAATAAAACAGGCACACACTCACAAAAGTTACCAGTACAGATGAATCACCCATGACAGTAAAAAAACATCCTCAAGTTCAAACAGCAAGGATAATCACCTTTAACAGCTAGCGCTGAGCACCGTGAAATGCACGCCACTAAGCTGGAACGCATGACACTTCCTGTTGACAGACACACACTTCCAGTATCATGCTCCTGTAGCGGGAGTGGGACACCAGAATCGCATCAACCTGGAGGATAATGATGCATGGTCTAGACGGGCGCACATAATTCCATAAAAGAGCAAGACAAGGGAGTGTAGAAAAAAACCTAAAACAGCTGTTCAGTATACAGATTTGTCATAACAGGACTCCGCCTCCTCACCCAGCAACCAATAACTACTTCCTGTCCAGTGATCCCACAATGGAATGCAAGCTGTCAGGATGTAGACAACCTGTAAAACAAAGGCTGATTGTAGCCTGTCATCAACACTGGCTCTATGCATATAATAAATTGTGAACCCCTGTTGAGTTTATTACAACACATTAGATACATAAGTGCAGCCACATTATAATGGGGAATAATAGTATATATTATATAGTATATATTTTTATTTCATAAGATGGGCAAAATGTTCCCCCGGGTATATATAGTTCAACAGTGTATATAAAAGGCACACATAGGTAAGTGGCCTTTTATATACAATGTGGAACTATATATTCAGGCCCCTGTGTCCATGAGGGCCCACACCGCACACACTGCACCCATATATTATGCTTACCCCTCCAGAGTCCCACGTTGGCGGCCATACTGTGTGACACAAATTACTTAGGAAATGGCCGGCCGCAGCCATTTCCATGTGATTTGCACATACGCGCACTGGAGATGTTCCAGGGAACAAGACGCGGGCGCCATGCACATGGGCAGTAGACTCTGGCATTATGCCCCCAGAGGAGGAGGCCCGCAACGGAGGCTGCATGTGCGTCCCCTCCTTTCTTAAAACACCCCTGATGTATACAGTATTTTATTTGTATGTTTTAATAGCATTTTTTAATTTAAGAAAGAGGAGGTGGAGGCCTCTTAATTTGGGTTTCCCCCGAGCTTCTATGAACTTCTGAAAGGATCCGCTCTGCATTGACCCTACTGGTTTACACATGTTTCTGAAGTATTAGCAGTGCAAATACATGTAAAGATCCTCTCTGTACTCTACCAGCCCCATAGAGATGAGCGGGTTCGGTTTGTTGAGATCCGAACCCCCCCCCCCGAACTTCACCTATTCTACACGGGTCCGAGGCAGCCTCGGATCTTCCCGCCTTGCTCGGTTAAGCCGAACGTGGTCGAACATCATCATCCCGCTGTCGGATTCTTGCGAGATTCGTATTCTATATAAAGAGCCGCACGTCGCCGCCATTTCACTCGTGCATTGGAGATTGAACGGAGAGGACGTGGCCAAAAGTATATAGTTGTACAGTACAGTAGGCCATTGCTGTATCTTGCAGCTCCGTGTCACTGCAAGTATCCATTCCATATCTGTGCTGCATTTTTGTGTAGCAGTATATATAGTAGTACAGTGCAGCATTTTGGTGACCAACAGTATATAGTTGTACAGTACAGTAGGCCATTGCTGTATCTTGCAGCTCCGTGTCACTGCAAGTGTCAATTCCATATCTGTGCTGCATTTTTGTGAGCAGTATACAGATTTATCCACCATTATCTTGAGTAGTTTTCTGTGCCTAGTCACAACATGATTTATTAGCATAAACCCTTCATCTTTTGTTCTCAACTGCAATACAATACAGAGAACAATACAGCAAGGGATTAAATCATTACAGCAGGGGATTAAGTCTGACTGGACAGTCACAGTTAATCCTATTAACCGTCAAGATAAATGTGGATACATCTGTATATAGTAGTACAGTGCAGCATTTTGGTGACCAACAGTATATAGTTGTACAGTACAGTAGGCCATTGCTGTATCTTTCAGCTCCGTGTCACTGCAAGTATCCATTCCATATCTGTGCTGCATTTTTGTGAGCAGTATATATAGTAGTACAGTGCAGCATTTTGTTGACCAACAGTATAGAGTTGTACAGTACAGTAGGCCATTGCTGTATCTTGCAGCTCTGTGTCACTGCAAGTATCCATTCCATATCTGTGCTGCATTTTTGTGAGCAGTATATATAGTAGTACAGTGCAGCATTTTGGTGACCAACAGTATATAGTTGTACAGTACAGTAGGCCATTGCTGTATCTTGCAGCTCTGTGTCACTGCAAGTATCCATTCCATATCTGTGCTGCATTTTTGTGTAGCAGTATATATAGTAGTACAGTGCAGCATTTTGTTGACCAACAGTATATAGTTGTACAGTACAGTAGGCCATTACTGTATCTTGCAGCTCTGTGTCACTGCAAGTGTCAATTCCATATCTGTGCTGCATTTTTGTGAGCAGTATACAGATGTATCCACTGTTATCTTGAGTAGTATTCTGTGCCTAGTCACAACATGATTTATTAGCATAAACCCTCCATCTATTGTTCTCAATTGCAATACAATACAGAGAACAATACAGCATGGGATTAAGTCATTACAGCAGGGGAATAAATCTGACTGGCCAGTCACAGTTAATCCTATTAACCGTCAAGATAAATGTGGATTCATCTGTATATAGTAGTACATTGCAGCATTTTGGTGACCAATAGTATATAGTTGTACAGTACAGTGCTGAATTTTGTCCTTCCACCATTTGCACGCCCCCTGCAAGTGCTGGAAGGAGCACCCACAGTCCAGTTCCTGATACTCAAATTGAATATGTCACTGTTGAAGTACACCAGGATGAGGATATGGGTGTTGCTGGCGCTGAGAAGGAAATTGACAAAGAGGATTCTGATGGTGAGGTGGTTTGTTTAAGTCTGGCAGAACCGTCTATATATTTTAGAATAAATTTTATCACCATCCATCCTCTTATACATTTTAATTTCATCTGAGTAAATTAGGGGTAGTTTAATTATTTATTCTTATTATGAACCCATCCTTTCTTAACAATTTTTAATAATAAAATAATAAATAATATCTTTTTCATCTTCCTTTAAGCCTCTAGAATAAATCCTTAAGTTTCCTATTGGTCTGAAAACCCACCACGGTGTATACATATAGGAATTTTTTAATTTTTAATTTTTAAGGGTTTTTACTGGTAATATACATAGTAATCCAGTACATTTATTCCGAGACTCACATGTTATAAAATGTTTTTGGCGAAGAGTGTTAATCCACCCATTACATGTGACCATATGGGGGATCAGGAATAGAAGTCGCTTTATAGGTATATAATGGGTCATTAATTAATAGGACTTGTGTGGGACTTTCACATGTAATATTATTAAAAAATTATTTTTCCCCCAAATACAATAGAACAGAAGTTTTTATGTTATATGTGTGTCTGTCTTTATGTGCAACGTTATGTATGGTTTTAAGCACCAATTTTTTCAAATAATCAGCACTGTATAAGGGCAAGGAAGCCGCCTTGAACATTTGAACTGAGGGCGGAAGTGAGCAAGACCTCGGGAGTGATTAAGACTATTACATGTAAATCATGAACCTTTTTAATATATAATAAATAATAAAATAATATATAATAAATCAATAGTGCGGAAGTGAGCAGACCTCAGGAGCAATTTAAGCAGCGCTGGTGTTAGGGTCTCCTGCCCTGTGCTGCCACGTCGTCATGGCAACCGGGAGACAAGTGCTAGTGGAGTAACCTGAGCGCAGCTGATACTCCGGTTCGGGTCTTTTGCTGTGCAGTGGTTATAGGCTCTGTGCACGGCAGGGGATCCGGTGCTGGTTTTTGTGCTCACAGTCTGTGAGGTCTGAGTGGGGCGTGGACAGCACCTGCTTTATAAGGCCTCTTTTCAGGGTAAGCAGATGCTGCTGAATCTCTGTTGGTTAGTCAGTTCATGAAAGTTAGCCAGTACTGTGTAGCTTTGTATTTGTTTGTTGCTTACTGCAAATAGGCCTGGGGATTTGGTATTACACTCTGCCAATCCAGACCTAGCAGTAAGACTGGAGTCAGTCGTTTAGCTTGCTGGGGTTCTGTTATTACTCTATGAACTTAGCAAGTTTGCGGCTGTATTCTAACACTTGCCTGTCTAATCCTGTCTCACTGTGCTAGGTGTCAGGGGTCAGTTTAGTGGCAGTAAGCTTAAACCTGTGCACTGCAAGTGAGAATCAGGATTGTGGAGGCTCTCCTTGTGTCTATCATTCCATCTCTGACCAAGTTGTTTACTGCCACACCCGTTGGTAACCCTTTAGGGTTTTGCTGTTGCCCTTAGCAACAGCATTTCGGGTTCTCTACGTATTAAAACACAACATCTTGCTTTTTACATCTGAGCAGTTCTAATACAAGGGAGATACCCAGTTCCTTAGCCTCTGGGCTTCTCTGTTCACTGTGTGTGTATTTTGTTACCCTATCACCTTCTGTGTACGTTATGTCATATTCCCCAGTTTGTCTGTGAGTCCATATGTTTTGCATAACATATTCAGCAGCCTAATACTCCTGTTGAAATTTTGTGGGAATATGGAGCATACCCCTCAAAATACGTTGCAACAGGTGGTCGATCAGGTGCAGGTCCTGACTCGACAATTTAATGATTTGTCCATTAAAATGCACACCTCCCAGGCTGCTGGCGGAGCTCCCGCAGCAGCAGCACCTGCAGGGGTTAAGGAGCCGAAAGTAAATCTCCCGGATCGTTTTTCTGGAGATCGCTCGCAGTTCTTTTGTTTCAAGGAGAGCTGCAAGCTATACTTCCGGCTTAGGCCTCAGTCTTCTGGGTCGGAGATTCAGCGGGTGGGCATAGTGATTTCCTTGCTACAAGGAGACCCACAGGTCTGGGCATATGGGTTGCAGCCTGACTGTCCGTCGCTTAAAAGTGTTGATGCTTTTTTTACGGCACTGGGCATGTTGTATGATGACCCTGACAAGACGGCCTCAGCCGAGGCTCAGATTTCGATCCTTAAGCAAGGGCGAAGGCCAGTTGAGGTTTACTGTACGGAGTTTCGGAGGTTGGCCCATGATACCCAGTGGAATGACCCAGCCCTGAGACACCAGTACCGAAGAGGTCTTTCTAACCAGATAATGGACCAACTGGTACAATATCCCTTGCCTGATAGCTTGGATCAGCTCATGCAGTTATCCATCCGGGTGGATAGACGGCTGAGAGAGCGTAGGCTTGAAAGGGAGACTGAGATTTCCTTCCTTCCCAAGGGAACCTCAGACTCTGAGGAATTTTCTGAGGAGCCTATGCAGATTGGGGCTACCCGCCTCTCCTCGCGTGAGAAGACGCGGAGGAGACAGCAGGGGTTGTGTTTGTACTGTGGGAATAAAGGTCATGTGGTAGTATCATGCCCAGAAAAGCCGGAAAACTTCAGGGCCTGAGGGTGATGGGAAATATCCTGTCAGGCCAGAAGTCAGAATTTCCCAAGAAGACTTTTATCATTCCGGTGACCTTGAAGATCCTCGGTCAAACTGTCAAGACTGAGGCCTTTGTGGACAGTGGGGCCGACGGGGTTTTTATGGACCGCCAATTCGCCCTAAAACACTCTGTTCCCTTAGTACCCTTGGCATCGGAAATTGAGATTTGTGGGTTAAACGGGGAACCATTATCCCAAGGTAAAATTACCTCTTGCACTAGCCAGATTTCTTTGTTTATTGGAGCCACACACTCTGAAAAATTGTCCTTTTATGTGACTGTCTGTACTTTTGCCCCATTGGTGTTGGGGTTACCCTGGTTAAGGGCCCACAATCCTCAATTTGACTGGGTCTCTGGGGAGATTCTTAGTTGGGGTACTGATTGTTTCAGGAGTTGCTTGAGCCTTCCAGTCAGGCTCTCGCAGCTAAGTTTGCCAGGATTGCCAGGGTGTTATGCAGATTTTGCGGACGTGTTCTCCAAAAAAGTTGCAGAGGTACTACCTCCCCATCGCCCCTATGACTGTGCCATTGATTTGTTGCCAAATGCTAAGCTTCCCAAGAGCAGGTTGTACTCCCTGTCACGTCCTGAGACTCAGGCTATGGCAGAGTACATTCAGGAGAACTTGGCTAAGGGATTTATCAGACCTTCACAGTCTCCAGTTGGGTCGGGGTTCTTCTTCGTGGGTAAAAAGGACGGTTCGCTGCGACCCTGCATCGACTTCAGGGAATTGAACCGTATCACGATTAAAAACTCATACCCACTGCCTTTCATTTCGGTCTTGTTTGACCAGCTTCGTACTGCCACCATTTTTTCTAAGATTGACCTACGCGGTGCGTACAATCTAATCCGAATAAGAGAGGGGGATGAATGGAAGACTGCCTTTAATACCCACTCAGGGCATTATGAATATTTGGTGATGCCTTTTGGGCTCTGTAATGCCCCGGCAGTCTTCCAGGATTTCATGAATGATGTGCTCAGGGAATATTTGGATAGATTCTTAGTTGTATACTTAGATGACATCCTAATCTTCTCCCATTCCCTGGAGGAACATTGGAAGCATGTACGCTTAGTCCTCCAGAAACTCAGAGACCACCGGCTTGGGGCGAAGCTGGAGAAGTGCGAATTTGAAGTTCAGCAAATCGTATTTCTAGGATATATTATCTCCCCAGAAGGTTTCCAAATGGAGGGTTACAAGGTACAGGCAGTCCTGGATTGGGTGCAGCCCACTAGTTTGAAGGCGCTTCAGCGTTTCCTGGGCTTTGCGAATTTTTATAGACGATTTATCGCTGGATTTTCGTCTATAGTGGCGCCCTTGGTGGCACTCACTAAGAAAGGGGCGGATGTTGCTCACTGGTCTTGTGAGGCTAAAGCGGCTTTTGCCCGTCTCAAAAGGGCATTTGTTTCGGCCAAGGTGCTGCGACACCCAGATCCAGAGCGTCCTTTTGTGGTGGAGGTGGATGCCTCTGAGATGGGTATTGGGGCAGTGCTTTCTCAGATGGGAGTGTCTGATAATCGCCTTCATCCCTGTGCTTACTTTTCCCGTAAATTTTCGCCTGCCGAGATGAATTATGACGTGGGTAACCGGGAATTGTTGGCTATTAAGGATGCACTCGAGGAGTGGAGACACTGGCTTGAGGGGGCTAAGTTTGTGGTCTCAATTCTCACTGACCATAAGAATCTGGCATATTTAGAGTCAGCGAAGCGTCTCAATGCCAGGCAGGCACGATGGGCTTTGTTTTTTGCTCGCTTTAATTTTTTGATAACATATCGCCCTGGGTCAAAAAACATCAAGGCTGATGCGCTCTCGCGGAGTTTTGCTCCAATCCAGGAGACCACCGAGGAGCCGTTGCCCATTGTTTCCCCATCATGTATTAAAGTGGGCATTACCCAGGACCTCTTATCATTAGTCCTTAGAGCACAGGAGCAGGCTCCTCCAGACCTTCCGGTAGGTCTTTTGTTTGTGCCTCCTAGGTTAAGACAGCGAGTGTTCCTGGAATTCCATGCCAAGAAGTCGGCAGGTCACCCGGGTATTGCCAGAACTCGGGAGTTGCTATCTAGGGCGGTGTGGTGGCCCTCGGTGGCTAAGGATGTGGATCAGTGGGTTCGGGCATGTGACATCTGTGCCCGAAATAAGACTCCTAGAGGGGTTCCTGTTGGCCCATTACATCCACTCTCTATCCCATCTAAGCCATGGACCCACATTTCAATGGATTTTGTGGTGGACTTGCCCAAATCCTCGGGGATGACAGCCATCTGGGTTGTCGTTGACAGGTTTTCGAAGATGGCGCACTTCGTTCCACTGGTTGGGCTGCCATCAGCCAGACGCCTGTCTGAATTATTTATGCTGCATGTTGTGCGTCTCCACGGGTTGCCACTTGATGTGGTCTCTGACCGCGGATCCCAGTTTGTGGCCAAATTCTGGAGGGCATTTTGTTCCGATCTCCAGATTTCTGTCAGCTTGTCGTCAGGCTACCATCCGCAGTCTAATGGGCAGACTGAAAGGGTGAACCAGTCCTTGGAGCAGTTCCTCAGGTGTTATGTCTCCAAGTGTCAGACTGACTGGGTTGCTCATCTGTCCATGGCGGAGTTTGCCTATAACAACGCGGCTCACTCTGCTACAGGGATCTCTCCCTTCCTTTGTGTGTATGGGCATCATCCTAAGGCCAATTCTTTTGACCCCCTGGACTCCACGCCTGGTGGTTCCTCTGTGGTTTCGGTCCTTAGAGGTATTTGGCGGAAAGTGAAGAAAGCCCTTGTGTCTGTGTCATTAGTGACCAAAAGGGTTTTTGATAAGCGGAAAAGACCCTGCAGCTTCAAATTAGGAGACTTCGTCTGGTTGTCTACCAAGAATTTGAAGTTGAGACAGCCATCTCATAAGTTAGGGCCCCGGTTCATCGGCCCTTATAAGATCACCAGGGTTATCAATCCGGTGGCATTTCAGTTAGATCTGCCCCGTTCTTTGGGTATCAATAAAACATTTCATTGTTCCCTTTTAAAACGGGCGATTAGTAATCCTTCTTCCAGTGGAAGACCTTCCCCTCTTCTGATACGTGGCCAGAGGGAGTTTGTTGTTGAAAGGATTCTTGACTCCAAGGTGGTTCGGGGTCGGCTGTCATTTTTGGTGCACTGGAAGGGGTATGGCCCGGAGGAGCGGTCGTGGGTGCGCAGTTGTGATCTTCATGCCCCCAGACTGATACGCTCTTTCTTCTCGCAGTTCCCCGATAAACCCGGTGGTAGGGGTTCTTTGACCCCTCGTCAGAGGGGGGGTACTGTTAGGGTCTCCTGCCCTGTGCTGCCACGTCGTCATGGCAACCGGGAGACAAGTGCTAGTGGAGTAACCTGAGCGCAGCTGATACTCCGGTTCGGGTCTTTTGCTGTGCAGTGGTTATAGGCTCTGTGCACGGCAGGGGATCCGGTGCTGGTTTTTGTGCTCACAGTCTGTGAGGTCTGAGTGGGGCGTGGACAGCACCTGCTTTATAAGGCCTCTTTTCAGGGTAAGCAGATGCTGCTGAATCTCTGTTGGTTAGTCAGTTCATGAAAGTTAGCCAGTACTGTGTAGCTTTGTATTTGTTTGTTGCTTACTGCAAATAGGCCTGGGGATTTGGTATTACACTCTGCCAATCCAGACCTAGCAGTAAGACTGGAGTCAGTCGTTTAGCTTGCTGGGGTTCTGTTATTACTCTGTGAACTTAGCAAGTTTGCGGCTGTATTCTAACACTTGCCTGTCTAATCCTGTCTCACTGTGCTAGGTGTCAGGGGTCAGTTTAGTGGCAGTAAGCTTAAACCTGTGCACTGCAAGTGAGAATCAGGATTGTGGAGGCTCTCCTTGTGTCTATCATTCCATCTCTGACCAAGGAGTTTACTGCCACACCCGTTGGTAACCCTTTAGGGTTTTGCTGTTGCCCTTAGCAACAGCATTTCGGGTTCTCTACGTATTAAAACACAACATCTTGCTTTTTACATCTGAGCAGTTCTAATACAAGGGAGATACCCAGTTCCTTAGCCTCTGGGCTTCTCTGTTCACTGTGTGTGTATTTTGTTACCCTATCACCTTCTGTGTACGTTATGTCATATTCCCCAGTTTGTCTGTGAGTCCATTTGTTTTGCATAACAGCTGGGCAGGAAATCAACTTCACTACAATCCTGACGAAGCCTACCAGGCGAAACGCGTTGATCGTGGAGAAGTCGATCCCGCTCCGTACAGCGCCCAGAAACAAGGAAGAACGGAGCCGCACGGATGGGCGTCTGCTGGCAGACAGCATCACCGCCGCATCGCAGAAGTCATAAACCAGAGGGTGAACAACATCACCTACAGGTGGGGGAAGTGCTTTAGAACTTCACAAACAGAAACGGTAGGAATACTTTCCATTTAAATATACTACCATTAACCCCTGCAAAGACTGCTTTGAAGTACATCCATACCACACTTTACCGTACCAATCGTAATCCACGTGGATTATTAAGTATGAAAAAATCCCCCCCAAAAAAAAAATTTGAAAAACTCATGTCGACCTTTAGACCTGTCGACCTAGCACATGTGGACCTAGAAACCCTGTCGACCTTCCATCCATGTCGACCTAGTGACTGTCGACCTATAGTGGTCGACCTAAACATTGTCGACCTAGACACTGTCGATCTTCAGACCGGATCCCCTAGTAACATCAGCGTTTATCATACAGAGACTGTTGAAAAATAATCCACTTTGGAGGAACCTTCATACCCAAGTGGGGTTTTAAAGACTATCAAAACGTTATCCATTAAGGAAAAACTTTGGAGGAACTTTCATACCCAAGTGGGGTCTTAGAGATTGTCAAAACGTTATTCATTCAGGAAAGACCATTTTTCACCTTAGTGGGGTAAAACGCTATTCAGTGTACCCACAGGGAATTGTCTTGTTTGTGTGTCTAGTCTTATATGTTCAATGTTTGTAAGTGATATACCGGTATATATACATTAATTTCCTCTCTTTTTTTAAAAACCCATTATTTATTTATTAATAAAATACGGATATTGTGAATTAATTTTGTCTATTTATATTAATTGCCTAAAATAGATTCCAGCACACAAGTGTGTTTTTTATATAGTTATGTTTAGCCAATGCAAGCAAAGGTGAGCGCTGAACTACTTACATCCTGAAATCTATACGTCTCTCTTATAAGTGGTGTCCTGTAGTACACTCACTTACAGTTCATAGCAGCTACCAGTTTGCCAGGTTGCGTGGTTAATCAGCGCAGTTCTTATATAACCATTCTTTCATGTCACTGGCAAGTCTGACGAGTCCTCTCCTGACTGGGATTCCTCCGATGGATCCTTGAGTGTAACGTCTACTGCTGCTGGCGCTGCTGTTGTTGCTGCTGGGAGTCGATCATCATCCCAGAGGGGAAGTCGGAAGACCAATTGTACTACTTCCAGTAAGCAATTGACTGTGCAACAGTCCTTTGCAAAGAAGATGAAATATCACAGCAGTCATCCTGTTGCAAAGCGGATAACTCAGGCCTTGGCAGCTGTGTTGGTGTTAGACGTGCGTCCGGTATCCGGCGTTAGTTCACAGGGACTTAGAGAATTTCTTGAGGTAGTGTGTCCCTGGTACCAAATACCATCTAGGTTCCACTTCTCTAGGCAGGTGATACCGAGAATGTACACAGACATCAGAAAAAGACTCACCAGTGTCCTAAAAAATGCAGTTGTACCCAATGTCCACTTAACCACGGACATGTGGACAAGTGGAGCAGGGCAGACTCAGGACTATATGACTGTGACAGCCCACTGGGTAGATGTATTGCCTCCCGCCAGTGGCGTGCGGTGAAGTCAGTGGCTGGTGAGGCACTATAGCCATAATGTCCGCCGAATCCTGCCGATGGACCCTCCCGCCGCCGAGCCAATGCCCGCTACTTGCCTTGAGCCGCTGCTTGCTGCCACCGGCAATGGCTTACAAACTCACCCACCATCAACTGACCCAGCTCTCCACCACTAATTTGCATCTCAGTCCAATGCCGCCAATGCCTGCTACCTGCCTGCTCATCATACTTGTGATATATTGTACATTTGTATAGAAAAAAATAAATAAAAATTAGTGTTTGGGAAGGGAGTGGGAGGAGGACATGAATGCAATTTTGTTGTCCAGGGCTTCCATTAACTTAATGGAAAAGGGTCTGAATGGGTTAAAAAAATGTAAAAAAAAATGTGTGAGGTCCCCCCTCCTAAGTATAACCAGCCTCGAGCTCTTTGAGCCGGTCCTGGTTGTTTAAATACCAGGAAAAAATTTGACAGGGGTTCCCCATATTTAGACAACCAGCACCGGGCTCTTAGTCTGGTCCTGGTTCCAAAAATACGGGGGACAAAAGATGTAGGGGTCCCCCGTATTTTTGAAACCAGCACCGGGCTCCACTAGCCAGGGACATAATGCCACAGCCGGGGGACACATTTATGTAGGTCGGGGTTCCCTGGAGGAGTGTGGACCCCTTAAATCAAGGGGTCCCCCCCCTCCAGGCACCCAAGGTCCAGGGGTGAAGCCCGAGGCTGTCTCCAGCACCCCTGGGCGGTGGGTGCCGGGCTGATAGCAATGTGTGTAAAACAAGAGAGTATTGTTTTGTGTTGTGGAACTACAAGGCCCAGCAAGCCTCCCCCGCTGGCTGGTACTTGGGGAACCTCAAGTACCAGCGTGCGAGGTAATAACGGGCCCGCTGGTAGCTGTAGTTCTACAACAAAAAAATACCCAAATAAAAACACAACACACACACCGTGAACGTAAAAGTTTATTAAAAACACAGTTACACACTCACACATACTTACCTACATCCCACACCGGTCACGTCCACTTGTCCAGTAGAATCCAATAGGGGTACCTGTAAAAATGAGAGAGAGATTACTTTCCTACATCCCACGCCGATCACGTCCACTTGTCCAGTAGAATCCATTAGGGCCGGTACCTGTAAAAATGAAGCTTATTCTTACATACATCAATGCACAGGCCGGGGGAAGAGAGAGAGAGAGAGAGAGAGAGAGAGATCTCTATGTGCTTTATTCACCACAGGCGCCTCTCGCTCTCCCTGCACTCCGGACGCGGCTCCGCTGCAGACAGACACCTGGTGCTGAGGCTGGAGGAGGAGAGCGCCAGCCGCCGCTGCTCATCTTTCACCACTTGCCTTACAGACGCCGGCTCCAGGAGCGCTGCCGCCGCTGTCTTCTACACAGGGTCCCAGGGATGATCACCAGCAGGCAGCAGCAGGTGACAGAGTATGGGGGGGATGAAGGGAGGGGAGCAGCTTACTGTCCCGCCGCCTCGTATGGATGATTGGACCAGCGGATCCAGCACTGGATCCGCTGTCCAATCACTTCTGCCTTGCTGACAGTGATGTCAGCGAGGCACTTCTATGTTTTTCAATGGGCTTTTACAGCCCAGTTCTTTGCCCCACCCCCCGCTCGATCCCCGTTTCCATTATCTACGGGAGGCACTGCTATCAGTGCCTCCCAAACCTATTTAAAGCCCTAATATTATTAGAATAAAATAAAGAACATACTTATGACACAGAACATGTGTCATAAGTATCTTCTTTGTGTTATTTTAATAATTAATCACAGGAGAGGCACTGCCTCCCCTGACTGCACGTCCCTGCCTCCCGCAGCAAGAACAGCAGTGGCGGCACCAGTAGCAGCATCTCGCAAACGCCAACTCGTTCCTAGGCAGGCTACACTTTGTATCACCGCTTTCCATAAGAGGCACACAGCTGACAACCTCTTACCGAAACTGAGGAACATCATCGCAGAATGGCTTACCCCTATTGGACTTTCCTGGGGATTTGTGACATCGGACAACGCCACCAATATTGTGCGTGCATTACATGTGGGCAAATTCCAGCAAGTCCCATGTTTTGCAGATATATTGAATTTGGTGGTGCAGAAATTTTTAAAAAACGACAGGGGCGTGAGAGGCTGTCGGTGGCCCGAAGAATTGCGGGCCACTTTTGATATTCAGCCATCGCGTGCCGAAGACTGGAGCACCAGCAAACACTCCTGAACCTGCCCCGCCATCATCTGAAGCAATAGGTGGTAATGAGGTGGCATTTAACCCTCTATATGCTTCAGAGGATGGAGGAGCAGCAAAAGGCCATTTAAGTCTATACATCTGCCTACGATATAGGCAAAGGAGGGGGAATGCACCTGACTCAAGCGCAGTGGAGAATGATTTCAACGTTGTGTAAGGTTCTGCAACCCTTTGAACTTGCCACACGTGAAGTCAGTTCAGACACTGCCAGACTGAGTTAGGTCATTCCCCTCATCAGGCTTTTGCAGAAGAAGCTGGAGAGATTGAAGGAGGAGCTAAAATGGAGCGATTCCGCTAGGCATGTGGGACTTGTGGATGGAGCCCTTCATTCGCTTAACCAGGATTCACGGGTGGTCAATCTGTTGAAATCAGAGCACTACATTTTGGCAACCGTGCTCGATCCTAGGTTTAAGGCCTACGTTGTATCTCTCTTTCCGGCAGACACAAGTCTGCACATGTTCAAAGACCTGCTGGTGATACACTTGTCAAGTCAAGCGGAACGTGGCCCGCCAACAGCTCCTCCTTCATTTTCTCCCGCCCCTGGAGCTGCCAGGAAAAGGATCAGATGTCCAAAACCACCCGCTGGCGGTGATGCAGGGCAGTCAGGAGCGAAAACTGACATCAGGTCCGAACTGACGGACCTGCCAATGATTACTGACATGTCGTCTACTGTCACTGCATATGATTCTGTCACCATTGAAAGAATGGTGGAGGATTATATGAGTGACAGCATCCAAGTAGCCACGTCAGACAGTCCGTACGTATACTGGCAGGAAAAAGAGGCAATTTGGAGGCCCTTGCACAAACTGGCTTTATTTTACCTAAGTTGCCCCCCCTCCAGTGTGTACTCCGAAAGAGTGTTTAGTGCAGCCGGTCACCTTGTCAGCGATCGGCGTACGAGGTTACTTCCACAAAATGTGGAGAAGATGATGTTCATCAAAATTAATTATAATCAATTCCTCCGTAGAGACATTCACCAGCAAGTGCCTCCAGAAAGTACACAGGGACCTGAGATGGTGGATTTCAGTGGGGACGAATTAATACTCTGTGAGGAGGGAGATGTACACAGTGAAAGGGGTGAGGAATCGGAGGATGATGATGAGGTCGACATCTTGCCTCTGTAGAGCCAGTTTGAGCAGGGAGAGATTGATTGCTTCTTTTTTTGGTGGGGGCCCAAACCAACCAGTCATTTCAGCCACAGTCGTGTGGCAGACCCTGTGGCTGAAATGATGGGTTTATTAAAGTGTGCGTGTCCTGTTTATACAACATAAGGGTGGGTGGGAGGGCCCAAGGACAATTCCATCTTGCGCCTCTTTTTTTTAAATCTTTGCATCATGTGATGTTTGGGGCCAATTTTTTTAAGTGCCATCCTGTCTGACACTGCAGTGCCACTCCTAGATGGGCCAGGTGTTTGTGCCGCCCACTTGTGTCGCTTAGCTTAGCCATCCAGCGACCACAGTGCACCTCTTTTTCTCTTTTCTTTGCATCATGTGCTGTTTGGGGACTATTTTTTTGAAGTGCCATCCTGTCTGACACTCCAGTGCCACTCCTAGATGGGCCAGGTGCTTGTGCCGCCCACTTGGGTCGCTTAGTTTAGTCATCCAGCGACCTCGGTGCAAATTTTAGGACTAAAAATAATATTGTGAGGTGTGAGGTGTTCAGAATAGACTGGAAATGAGTGGAAATTATGGTTATTGAGGTTAATAATACTATAGGATCAAAATTACCCCCAAATTCTATGATTTAAGCTGTTTATAAGGGTTTTTAAAAAAAAAAAAAAAAACACCCAAATCCAAAACGCACCCAAATCCGACAAAAAAATTTCAGGGAGGTTTTGCCAAAACGCGTCCGAATCCAAAACACAGCCGCGGAACCAAATCCAAAACCAAAACACAAAACCCGAAAAATTTCCAGTGCACATCTCTACTTTTAATGATATAATTTCATGTACAGTGCCTCTATGGTGCTGGGTACACTGTGGATTTACATACATTATAATGACTGGCTATTTGAAGAAGTTTGTAATTTGTCAAAGTAAAAGGTATATTTATCTGTATAAATGAATCACAATAGTTACCACATTGTAATTATTGACAATGCTGTGACTGAGATGCTGAGCTTGGTTATTTTATAGTTAATAAAATACTATGGCTGTAATGATCATATTGAAACTTTACATACCATAACATCATTTGTAATTAGCCATTGTAGTTCAATGTCCTATTATTCAAAGTCGAATGGACACGTTTATGATTACTGTACCAGTAATGAAGGTTTGGCAATGCTGATGTTGTACTTAAACACATCTCATTTATTTTTATGGATGTATCAATGCATTGCATGCTGCTGTAGCTCCACCTGTTTTATGGAAAGATGAACAACACAGATTATTTCTGAAATGTTTTGCCCACAACAACTAACACTAAAGTCAACCAGTCATATTGTGCAATGTGTTATGGTTTCCATTTTACTTATGGTTCAATAAGTAAAGTAACAAGACCTCTCATGTGTGTAATGTTCTCCATGTCATTCTAATTTCCCACCAGGCCAGAACAGGTAGACCACTGCCCCCCCTCACGGCCTTTAGTCTGAACCTCATATCAGTGATACTGGCCGAACATCAGTTATTAGACAGCGGAGCTGGCGGAAACATGGGTGGTCATTCTGAGTTGTTCGCTCGCAAGCTGCTTTTAGCAGCTTTGCACACGCTAAGCCGCCGCCTACTGGGAGTGAATCTTAGCTTATCAAAATTGCGAACGAAAGATTCGCAATATTGCGAAAAGACTTCTCTGTGCAGTTTCTGAGTAGCTCGAGACTTACTCAGCCAGTGCGATCAGTTCAGTGCTTGTCGTTCCTGGTTTGACGTCACAAACACACCCAGCGTTCGGCCAGACACTCCTCCGTTTCTCCAGCCACTCCCGCGTTTTTCCCAGAAACGGCAGCGTTTTTTCGCACACACCCATAAAACGGCCAGTTTCCGCCCAGAAACACCCACTTCCTGTCAATCACATTCCGATCACCAGAACGAAGAAAAAACCTCATAATGCCGTGAGTAAAATACCTAACTGCATAGCAAATTTACTTGGCGCAGTCGCACTGCGGACATTGCGCATTAGCGACTAATCGCTCCGTTGCGAGAAAAAAATAACGAGCGAACAACTCAGAATGACCCCCATGGTCAATCACTGAGGTGCGTAGTGTGATCAGATTTCTGCATCTAAAAGGCACATCAGCGGCTGCTCTGCTGTTATCAAAGGCAGTGCACCACATCCAAACCTGTTTCCATGTCATGAGGTTATCACCGTACGCCGTGACAAGTCTGCAATGAATTTCAGTTGCTGATGTGACCTTTAGATGCAGGGAGGTCGGGGGGCACGCTCTCACCACTGCATTGGTGTCGTTCAAGGTGAATGGATGCCACGTGCATGCATACAGTGTCTATTCAGCACAGAGAGGAGGCTGCCGGAGTGCTGGACTCGCCCCCAGCGAGACATGAATACAAGGGCGTGACGTGGGCACACCCACAAAACATCAAGAAACATCGAGAACCTTAATCAGTAGATGCAGGGCGGGTTGGGTTTGGGGCAATTTATGCTGTATGTGCAGGGGGTTACATTGTGTTTTGATTACAAATCTATTTCCCACGCCTTATGGTGCCCATACACTTGAGAGATATCTGGTACAATCCTTCAATCACAGGATTGTATGCACATTGAATGTGTACCCCAAGCTGGTCGAATCTGGCATCTCAAGATATTATGTGCTGCACTTAATATTTATCGGATCGCACGTGCGTAGGCATGCTGTTTTTACCACATTCGATTTATCGCACTGCGATGTGCGATCTGTGAGTTATTTAGCTCACTTCCTGGACACTCCCCTCCACCCATTTCTGGTCACCCGATTTCTGGTTGCAACGGCATTCGATAAATCGCATGATTGTATGCGCATCGAATGCACTAAAAAGCACTTTTGATGTGATTTATCGCACGGGGAGCTTCAAGGGAAATCGAAGTGTGATATTGCATCACGCTCAATCGCACAAGTGTATGGAAACCATTACAGTACAGGTATCACGATCAGGTCATGAAGTGATTATCTAGTTAATCTGTCTGTGTTAACAAAATATCTCTATTGTAGCCTAATCAGGACAGTAAGACAGTATTTCATAGTCGTTATATTTATTAGTTTGACTAGCACTATATTTCGGAATGCTAAAATAAGATTTTAAACCTACCGGTAAATCTTTTTCTCCTAGTCCGTAGAGGATGCTGGGGACTCCGTAAGGACCATGGGGTATAGACGGGCTCCGCAGGAGACATGGGCACTATAAAAAACTTTAGAATGGGTGTGCACTGGCTCCTCCCTCTATGCCCCTCCTCCAGACCTCAGTTAGAGAAACTGTGCCCAGAGGAGACGACAGTACGAGGAAAGGATTTTGTTAATCTAAGGGCAAGATTCATACCAGCCCACACCATCCATACCGTATAACCTGGAATATACAAACCAGTCAACAGCATGAAACAAACAGCATCAGTCAAGACTGATCAAAACTGTAACATAACCCTTATGTATGCAATAACTATATACAAGTCTTGCAGAATGTTGTCCGCACTGGGACGGGCGCCCAGCATCCTCTACGGACTAGGAGAAAAAGATTTACCGGTAGGTTTAAAATCTTATTTTCTCTTACGTCCTAGGGGATGCTGGGGACTCCGTAAGGACCATGGGGATTATACCAAAGCTCCAAACCGGGTGGGAGAGTGCGGATGACTCTGCAGCACCGATTGAGCAAACATGAGGTCCTCATCAGCCAGAGTATCAAACTTGTAGAATTTAGCAAAAGTGTTTGAACCCGACCAAGTCGCCGCTCGGCAAATCTGTAATGCCGAGACGCCCCGGGCAGCCGCCCAAGAAGAGCCCACCTTCCTAGTGGAATGGGCCTTTACTGAATTAGGTAACGGCAATCCAGCCGTAGAATGAGCCTGCTGAATCGTGTTACAGATCCAGCGAGCAATAGTCTGCTTAGAAGCAGGAGCGCCAACCTTGTTGGCTGCATACAGGACAAACAGTGCCTTTGTTTTCCTAACCCGAGCCGTTCTGGCTACATATATTTTCAATGCCCTAACCACATCAAGGGACTCGGAATCCTCCAAGTCCCGGTTAGCCACAGGCACCACAATAGGTTGGTTCATATGAAAAAAGGAAACCACCTTAGGCAAAAATTGAGGACGAGTCCGCAACTCAGCTCTATCCACATGGAAAATCAGATATGGGCTTTTGTGTGACAAAGCCGCCAACTCGGACACTCGCCTTGCAGATGCCAAGGCCAACAACATGACCACCTTCCAAGTGAGATACTTTAATTCCACCTTTTGAAGAGGCTCCAACCAGTGAGACTTAAGGAACTGCAACACCACGTTAAGGTCCCATGGTGCCACTGGAGGCACAAAAGGAGGCTGTATGTGCAGCACTACCTTTACAAAAGTCTGGACTTCTGGGAGGGAAGCCAATTCCTTCTGAAAGAAAATGGATAGGGCCGAAATCTGAACCTTAATGGAGCCTAATTTTAGGCCCATATTCACTCCAGTCTACAGGAAGTGGAGAAAACGGCCCAGATGGAAATCTTCCGGAGGAGCATTTTTGGTTTCACACCAAGAGACATACTTCCTCCAGATACGGTGATAATGCTTCGCTGTCACCTCCTTCCTAGCCTTTATCAGAGTAGGGATGACTTCATCCGGAATGCCCTTCCCAGCTAGGATCCGGCGTTCAACCGCCATGCCGTTGTCAGGCCCGGGTGTTTTTGTGAATCCGTTAACACGGAACCAACCACAGGTGTAGGTGCTGGGGTATGAAGAAAGCAGGGAGGACAAAGAAAGTTCCGCTTCATATATTTATTAAATAACAATTCAGTAAGGAGTTAAATGACTAGTTGTTAATCATCATTATACTGAAGTATTGCAAGAATGGCAGAAATAATATGCAAGAGAAAACTCAAAAATAAATAAAAGAAATGTTCATGGAAACATATGCAAAAGCAAGCTGAAGAATAAATGTTGGATTGTCCAAATATAAACAAGCTTTGATGCAGAACTGCAGATTGTGTTTAACTGGTTAATGCAGACATGGTGAATTAACTGTAAGAATTTGCAATGGAGTTTTGAGGGTTAACTGAGAGACTGTGATGAATTATCCTTGTAATGACAACATAGCAAATAAAAAGTACTGAATTGGGTTACTTGCGGGTTCCGGAGATCACTGTGAAACTGTAGTAGAAGACAAGGTGATGAATGAGTTAAATGCAGAGTTGAACAAACGAACAGCTGAGAGAAACAGAATCCTCCAGACTTTGAATGATAGGCAGACTGACAAGGTAACCTCATGCAGGACACTGGGAATCCAACTATTTCCAATAGGAGTGCAATTAACTGACAGCACAGCAGAGAGCCGGTGGATCTTTCAGCAGTGAAGGCTGCAGACGGACCTCTGGGAACGGAGGCGATATCTGGACCACGGGAATCACACAGGAATGCACGGAGAGAGCTCAGAGCTAGAGCACAGCTTTGATACAACAAAGCACTGGCCCAGAGCGACATAATCCCAGCCTACTTAAAGGCAGCACAAGCACGGGATTGGCCCACACCTGCCCACAGGTGTTTTCACAAGTGCTCAGCATTAGCTATTTGGTCTCCAACATGGCCACCTCCTATACAGCAGACACACCGCAGTGCCTTAGGCCATTTGGTCCCCGCACTCACAGTTCCCAGACTCTGCATTACCTGTGCCATTGATCACGCCGTGTCCCCACACGGGCGCACAGCACCGCGAGCAACCGCACTGGCAACGGATGAACCCCAGAACCCGCAAAGGTGAGAGACCGGTTCGTGACAGTACCCCCTCTTCTACGGGTGGTCTCCGAACACCTTTGAACCTTGTCAGGATTTTTGGAGAAGTATTTCTGTACCAGTCTTGGAGCATGAACATCTTCAGAGAAAACCCAGGATCTCTCCTCCGGACCGTAACCCTTCCAGTCGACCAGAAACTGTAAACGTCCATATCGGGAACGTGAGTCCACAATCTCTTTAACTTCAAATTCCTCATTCTGCAAAGAGTGAACTTTAGGAGATTTGGACTGGGTAGTACGGAACTTATTGAGAATCAAAGGCTTCAGTAAAGATGTATGAAAGGCGTTAGGAATTCTCAAAGACGGTGGCAGCTTGACTTTGTATGACACAGGGTTGAGTACCTTTACAATGGGAAATGGACCAATAAACCTGGGAGCAAATTTCTTAGAAGGAACTTTGAACTTGAGATTGCGCGTAGAAATCCAAACTTGGTCTCCCACTTTGTAATTCGGTACAGCTTTACGTTTTCTATCTGCAAAAGATTTATAACGAGCGGAAGTTTTGACCAAGGACTTACGTACACAACTCCAGATGCTAGATAGACGTTGAAGCTCTTGATCTGCCGCTGGGACCTCTAGGGCTGGCAATGGATGAAACTCTGGCACACGAGGATGAAAGCCGAAGTTAATATAAAAGGGCGTAGATTCTGAAGATGAATGGAAGAGATTATTATGAGCAAATTCTGCCAATGGAAGGTAGTCAACCCAGTCATCCTGTGAGGACGATATATATAGCCGGAGAAATGTTTCAAGGTCTTGGTTGACTCTCTCAGTTTGTCCATCTGTCTGAGGATGATATGCAGAAGAAAAGTTCAACTTGACATTTAAAGATGAACAAAGCGACCTCCAAAACTTGGCCACAAACTGTGTTCCCCGATCAGAGATAATTTCTCGAGGAAGGCCATGCAACTTGAAGATTTCAGAGATGAAAAATCTGGCTAGTAAAGGGGCTGATGGTAACCCAGTTAATGAAATGAAATGTGCCATTTTCGAAAATCGATCCACTATCACCCAAATGGTATTTCGCCCTTTTGATGGAGGTAGATCGGTCACGAAATCCATTGAGATATGAGTCCATGGTTGTTTGGGTATGGATAGTGGATGTAGTAGACCTGGTGGAGAACTTCTTGGACTCTTATGTTGGGCACATTTAGGACATGCTGCTATAAACTCTTGGACATCGGCTTTGAGACGTGGCCACCAATAAGACTGTTGAATAAATTTGAGAGTCTTTAGAACCCCAGGATGACCCATGAAGGAAGAGGAGTGAGCCCAGGTAAGCAGCCGTTTTCGAAGACTTGTGGCGACAAAGGTCTTGCCAAGCGGAGGAACTGGAGAGGTTCGAGTCATTAAAAAGGACGTAGGATTCACAATGGCTTGATTCGTGGTAGCATCATTTAATTCAGAAGAAGCAAAGGACCGGGAAAGGGCATCTGCCTTTTTGTTCTGAGACCCTGGACGATAGGTGAGTTTGAAATCAAATCGTGAGAAGAAAAGCGCCCATCGAGCTTGTCGTGGATTCAAACACTGAGCTGACTGCAGATACAGAAGATTCTTATGATCAGTATAAACTGTAATGCGATGTTGAGCTCCTTCTAGAAGGTATCTCCACTCCTTAAATGCCAACTTGATGGCAAGTAACTCTTGCTCACCGATTGCATAATTACGTTCTGCCGGGAGGAACTTACGGGAGAAATATCCACAGGGATGGACCTTTTTATCTTCAAAGACTTGTGACAACACAGCTCCTACTGCTTCTGTAGAAGCATCCACCTCTAGTAGAAAGGGACGATTCAAATCAGGCTGTCGAAGAATGGGGGCTGACACAAAGGCTTGCTTTAAATCAGAGAAGGCTTTGATTGCTTCAGAAGACCAGTTCGTAGGATTTGCTCCCTTGCGAGTTAGGGCTGTGATGGGAGCAGCTAACGTAGAATAATTCTTGATGAATCTCCTATAGAAATTTGCAAAGCCAAGAAATCGCTGAATCCCCTTGAGAGTTGAAGGAGTGGACCAATCTCGGATAGCTTGTACCTTACCTGGATCCATACATAGCTCTGATCCAGAAATGATGTAACCAAGGAACGGTATGGAAGATACTTCAAAAGTGCACTTCTCTAACTTACAATAAAGTTGATTTTTCCTCAGACGTGTCAGTACCTCTTTAACTTGGTGACGGTGAGACTTTAGATCCTTAGAGAATATTAGGATATCATCCAGGTACACTACTAGACACTTGTAGAGAAGATCACGAAAAAGTTCATTCACATAGCTTTGAAAAACTGCAGGTGCATTACAAAGACCAAAGGGCATTACGAGGTATTCGTAATGCCCATCCCGGGTATTAAAAGCAGTCTTCCACTCGTCCCCTGCACGGATGCGGATTAAATTGTAGGCCCCTCGGAGATCCAGTTTTGTAAACACAGTAGCTCCCTTTACCCGGTCAAATAATTCTGGAATTAAGGGTAATGGATACTTGTTTTTCACAGTGATCTCATTGAGTCCACGGTAATCTATGCATGGTCGTAACCCACCGTCCTTCTTCTTAACGAAAAAGAATCCGGCTCCTGCAGGTGAAGAAGATGGTCTGATAAATCCTTTGATTAGATTTTCCTGTATATAGTCAGACATAGCTTGCGTCTCTGGGATGGATAGCGGATAAATTCGTCCCCTAGGAGGGGTTTTGCCTAGTACCAGGACGATTGGGCAGTCCCATTCGCGGTGAGGAGGTAGAGAGTCTGCTGCTTGTTTACTGAAAACATCTGCAAAAGATTGATACACCGGAGGTAGGTCGGGAAGGCTAATTGACCGGAGAGGTACAATTGAGGCTAAACAGTCCTTGGTACAAGATTTACCCCACGAAAGGACTTCCATGGTTTGCCAATTGAGTTGAGGATTATGTTTCTGCAGCCAAGGTAAACCAAGTATCACATCTTGAGAGGCTTTGGGAATCACGTAGAAGGAGAGGTATTCGGAATGGAGCACACCAACTTTCATCTTGAGACATACGGTTCGATGAGTAATTATACCATCTGGAATTCGACTTCCATCCACTGCTGTAACGGCAACTGCTGCTTCCAGAGGCATGGTTTGAACTTTAGACCGCATGACAAAGGCTGAGGAGATGAAGTTCTCGGCTGCCCCGGAATCTAGGAGAGCTGAAACTTTCACTGTAGAACTTGGAACTTCTAATTGAATAGACAAGGTCGGCTCTTTCCCAGAACGTGATTCTAAAGTAACTCCTAGCTTAACCTCTCTTGAATAAGCTAGGAGCGAGAGTTTCCCGGTCGGAGTTTGCAGAATTTAACTAAGTGTTCGGAGGACCCACAGTACATGCAGAGGTTACCCTGTCGACGACGAAGTCGTTCCTCTTCTGTGAGGCGAGAGCGCCCAATCTGCATAGGTTCTTCTGTCGTTACCGGAGACTGTGAAGAAAAGTCTTGTCGAGGCCTAGGATGATAACGTGGACTGGATCGCTCTGCCCTGGATTTCTCTAAACATCGCTCCCTGTAGCGTAGGTCAAGTTTGTTACAGAGAGAAATCAATTCATCCAGTTTAGTTGGCACGTCCCGGATAGTTAAATCATCCTTGATTCTCTCTGAAAGTCCATTCCAAAACGCGGCGATCAGGGCCTCCTCATTCCAGTTTAACTCTGAAGACAACGTGCGAAACTGAATAATATATTGACTGACAGGACGTAAACCTTGACGTAGACGGAGAATCTCCAAGGATGCTGAGGTGGTCCTGCCTGGTTCGTCAAAGATTCTCCGGAAGGAAGATACGAACTCTTTGTAATTAGAGAGGATAGGATCACCTCTCTCCCATAATGGTGATGCCCACTCCAGAGCCTGACCAGAGAGGAGGGCAATAATATATGCGACCTTAGAACGAGCTGATGGGAAACTGGCGGACATCAGTTCGAACTGGATCTCGCATTGATTCAGGAATCCTCTGCAAAGTTTTGGAGTCCCGTCAAACTTACTTGGAGAGGGTAACTGCAAGCGGGACGTAGGCAGCATCACAGGAGAAGCTGTAGTGGTAACTGGGACAACCGGAGTTGGAATCTGAACTTGAGACGTTTTAATAGCTGTATGAAGAGTCTCTAAACGGTCTGCCATAGTTTGCATAAACTGCACTATTTGTGTCTGTATAGACTCCTGGTTTTCCAGACGGGAAAGGATATCTGACGTAGCACCGCCTCCTGCGAATTGGTCACTTGACGGATCCATGTGGCCAGTGCTTACTGTCAGGCCCGGGTGTTTTTGTGAATCCGTTAACCCGGAACCAACCACAGGTGTAGGTGCTGGGGTATGAAGAAAGCAGGGAGGACAAAGAAAGTTCCGCTTCATATATTTATTAAATAACAATTCAGTAAGGAGTTAAATGACTAGTTGTTAATCATCATTATACTGAAGTATTGCAAGAATGGCAGAAATAATATGCAAGAGAAAACTCAAAAATAAATAAAAGAAATGTTCATGGAAACATATGCAAAAGCAAGCTGAAGAATAAATGTTGGATTGTCCAAATATAAACAAGCTTCGATGCAGAACTGCAGATTGTGTTTAACTGGTTAATGCAGACATGGTGAATTAACTGTAAGAATTTGCAATGGAGTTTTGAGGGTTAACTGAGAGACTGTGATGAATTATCCTTGTAATGACAACATAGCAAATAAAAAGTACTGAATTGGGTTACTTGCGGGTTCCGGAGATCACTGTGAAACTGTAGTAGAAGACAAGGTGATGAATGAGTTAAATGCAGAGTTGAACAAACGAACAGCTGAGAGAAACAGAATCCTCCAGACTTTGAATGATAGGCAGACTGACAAGGTAACCTCATGCAGGACACTGGGAATCCAACTATTTCCAATAGGAGTGCAATTAACTGACAGCACAGCAGAGAGCCGGTGGATCTTTCAGCAGTGAAGGCTGCAGACGGACCTCTGGGAACGGAGGCGATATCTGGACCACGGGAATCACACAGGAATGCACGGAGAGAGCTCAGAGCTAGAGCACAGCTTTGATACAACAAAGCACTGGCCCAGAGCGACATAATCCCAGCCTACTTAAAGGCAGCACAAGCACGGGATTGGCCCACACCTGCCCACAGGTGTTTTCACAAGTGCTCAGCATTAGCTATTTGGTCTCCAACATGGCCACCTCCTATACAGCAGACACACCGCAGTGCCTTAGGCCATTTGGTCCCCGCACTCACAGTTCCCAGACTCTGCATTACCTGTGCCATTGATCACGCCGTGTCCCCACACGGGCGCACAGCACCGCGAGCAACCGCACTGGCAACGGATGAACCCCAGAACCCGCAAAGGTGAGAGACCGGTTCGTGACAGCCGTCAAACGCAGCCGCGGTAAGTATTGGAACAAACAGGGCCCCTGTTGCAACAGGTCCTCTCTGAGAGGATGAGGCCACGGATCTTCTGTGAGCATGTCCTGCAGATCCGGATACCAGGCCCTTCGAGGCCAATCTGGAACAATGAGAATTACCTGTACTCCACTTCGTCTTATGATTCTCAATATTTTTGAGATGAGAGGAAGAGGAGGGAACACATAGACCGACTGAAACTCCCACGGTGTCACCAGGGCGTCCACTGCCACTGCCTGAGGGTCCCATGACCTGGCACAATATCTCGGAAGCTTGTTGTTGAGGCGTGATGCCATCATGTCTATTTGAGGAAGTACCCACTGACTTGCAATCTCTGTAAAGACATCTTGATGAAGTTCCCACTCCCCTGGATGGAGATCGTGTCTGCTGAGGAAGTCTGCTTCCCAGTTGTCCACTCCCAGAATTAATACAGCCGTCAAGGCACTTACATGATTTTCCGCCCAGCGAAGAATCCTGGCGGCTTCCGCCATCGCCACCCTGCTTCTTGTTCCGCCCTGGCGGTTTACATGAGCCACGGCTGTGACGTTGTCTGACTGAATCAGAACAGGCAGGCCCCGAAGAAGAATCTCCACCAGACAGAGGCCGTTGTAGATGGCCCTCAATTCCAGTACGTTTATGTGTAGACAAGCCTCCTGGCTTGACCATAGTCCTTGGAAGTTTCTTCCCTGTGTGACTGCTCCCTATCCTCCGAGGCTCGCGTCCGCGGTCACTAGAACCCAGTCCTGAATGCCGAACCTGCGACCCTCTAGAAGGTGAGCACTCTGCAGCCACCATAAGAGAGATACCCTGGCCCTGGGGGACAGGCTGATCTTCTGATGAATATGTAGATGGGATCTGGACCATTTGTCCAGAAGGTCCCACTGAAAAGTACTCGCATGGAACCTGCCGAAGGGAATGGCCTCGTAAGACGCCACCATTTTTCCCAGAACTCGAGTGCATTGATGGACCGACACCCTTTTCGGCTTCAACAGGTCCCTGACCAATATCTGGAGTTCCTGGGCTTTTTCCCTCGGAAGAAAAATCCTTTTTTGTTCCGTGTCCAGAATCATGCCTAAGAAAGGCAATCGGGTCGTTGGAACCAACTGTGACTTTGGCAGATTGAGAATCCAGCCGTGCTGCTGCAACACCCTCAGGGAGAGTACTACGCTTTTCAGTAACTGTTCTCTCGATCTCACCTTTATCAGGAGATCATCCAAGTACGGGATAATTGTGACTCCCTGCTTGCGCAGGAGCACCATCATTTCCGCCATTACCTTGGTGAAAATCCTCGGGGCCGTGGAAAGCCCAAACGGCAACGTCTGAAATTGGTAATGACAATCCAGTACAGCAAACCTCAGGAACGCCTGATGAGGAGGATATATGGGGACATGCAGGTATGCATCCTTTATGTCCAGAGACACCATTAAATCCCCCCCCCTCCAGGCTGGCGATGACCGCTCTGAGCGATTCCATCTTGAATTTGAACCTTTTCAAGTATAGGTTTAGGGATTTTAAATTCAGAATGGGTCTGACCGAACCGTCCGGTTTCGGGACCACAAACAGGGTTGAGTAGAACCCCGTCCCCTGTTGAAGCAGGGGAACTTTGACCACCACTTGTTGTTGACACAGTTTTTGAATTGCATCTAAAACTACTTCCCTCTCTGGGGAAGAAGCTGGTAGGGCCGATTTGAAAAACCGGAGAGGAGGCACATCTTCGAATTCCAGCTTGTAACCCTGGGATACAATTTCTATTGCCCAGGGTAACAGCTGTGATTGAATCCAGACGTGGCTGAAAAGTCGAAGACGTGCCCCCACTGGGGCGGACTCCCTCAGCGAAGCCCCAGCGTCATGCGGTGGATTAAGTAGAAGCCGGGGAGGACTTCTGTTCCTGGGAACTACCTGTAGCTGGCAGCTTTTTCCCTCTGCCCTTACCTCTGGCAAGAAAGGAAGATCCCCGACCTCTTTTGGACTTATGCGACCGAAAGGACTGCATCTGGTAATGTGGCGTTTTCTTTTGCTGTGAGGAAACATAAGGTAAAAAAGTAGATTTACCTGCAGTAGCTGTGGAAACCAGATCCGTGAGACCTTCCCCAAATAAGTCCTCACCTTTGTAAGGCAAATCCTCCATATGCCTCTTTGAGTCGGCATCACCCGTCCATTGGCGGGTCCACAGGGCTCGCCTAGCAGAAATCGCCATGGCGTTGGCTCTTGAACCCAGTAGGCCAACGTCTCTCATATATAGTACAACATCTTTAATATGACCCAAGGTCAATAAAATGGTATCCTTATCCAGGGTATTAATGTCAGCAGACAAGGTATCTGTCCAAGCTGCTACAGCACTACAAACCCAAGCCGACGCTATCGCCGGTCTGAACAAGGTACCAGTATGTGTATAAATCGACTTCAAGGTAGTCTCCTGTCTGCGATCAGCAGGATCCTTGAGGGCTGCGGTATCTTGAGACGGCAGCGCCACCTTTTTGGATAAGCACGTTAATGCCTTGTCCACCCTGGGGGAGGATTCCCACCGTATCCTATCCTTAGCCGGGAAAGGATATGTCATAAGAATCCTCTTGGGAATCTGCAATTTCTTGTCTGGAGTTTCCCAAGCCCTTTCAAACAACTCTTTTAGCTCATGAGAAGGGGGGAAAGTAACCTCAGGTTTCTTTTCTTTAAACATGTGGACCCTCGTGTCAGGGACAGAGGGGTCATCAGTGATATGCAACACATCTTTTATTGCAATAATCATATAATGAATACTTTTTGCCAACTTTGGCTGCAATCTCGCATCATCGTAGTCGACACTGGAGTCAGAACCCGTGTCGGTATCAGTGTCTGCTACTTGGGATAGTGGGCGCTTCTGAGACCCAGAAGGGCCCTGTGATATAGTGAAAGGCAAGGATTTACTCCCTGCATTTTCCCTGGACTCCGCTTTGTCCAATCTCTTATGTAATAAATTCACATTTGCATTTAAAACATTCCACATATCCAACCAATCAGGTGTCGGCGTTGCCGACGGAGACACCACACTCATTTGCTCCACCTCCTCCCTAGAAGAGCCTTCCGTTTCAGACATGCCGACACACGCGTACCGACACCCCCACACACTCAGGGAAATATCTAATCTGGAGACAGTCCCCCAATAAGGCCTTTGGAGAGACAGAGAGAGAGTATGCCAGCACACACCCAGCGCCAATGACCCTGGAAAACAATTTCCCAGACACACAGCGCTTTAATATTATTCAATATACACTCACTGCCAAATTAAGTGCCCCCCCCCCCTCTTTTTAAGCCCTCTGTCACCGTGTCCAGCAGGGGACAGTCCGGGGAGCCAGCTTCTCTGCAGTGTGCTGTGGAGAAAATGGCGCTGGTCAGTGCTGTGGAATCAAGCTCCGCCCCCTCAGCGGCGGGCTTCGGTCCTGCTCAAAAATACAATACTGGCGGGGGATTTGTATATATATTGCCTCCGCAGCCCATATATACTAAAATGCCAGCCTAGAGGTTTTATATTGCTGCCCAGGGCGTCCCCCCTGCGCCCTGCACCCATCCGTGCCTCAGTGTGTGTTTGTGTGTGGGAGCAATGGCGCGCAGCGTTACCGCTGCGCGTTACCTTAGTGAAGATCTGAAGTCTTCTGCCGCCTGTGATGTCTTCTGTCTTCTAATACTCATCCGGCTTCTATCTTCTGGCTCTGCAAGGAGGACGGCGGCGCGGCTCTGGGACGAACGGCTAGGGTAAGACCTGCGTTCCGATCCCTCTGGAGCTAATGGTGTCCAGTAGCCTAAGAAGCAGAGCCTATCACTTAAGTAGGTCTGCTTCTCTCTCGTCAGTCCCACGACGCAGGGAGCCTGTTGCCAGCAGGGCTCCCTGAAAACAAACAACCTAACAAAATTCTTTTAATCAGAGAAACTCAGGAAAGCTCCCTGTAATGCACCCAGTCTCCTCTGGGGACAGGATCTAACGGAGGTCTGGAGGAGGGGCATAGAGGGAGGAGCCAGTGCACACCCATTCTAAAGTTCTTTATAGTGCCCATGTCTCCTGCGGAGCCCGTCTATACCCCATGGTCCTTACGGAGTCCCCAGCATCCACTAGGACATAAGAAAAAACATAATTAAAAGGATGCAATATTTCTTCCTGTCTAGTGTAATTATGTTATGAATTTTAAAGGAAAATATCATCCATATACTTACTTGTCAGTTATCACTGTTGTAGTCAAATGTCTACATAGTACAGTATTTACAGTGTAGTTGCCTTTATTGATGATTAATGCACAGAAGCATAATGTCTGAAATTATATACACAAATGTATATATGAATGCTGGGCTTTGGAAAAGGAATAACATTTATTTAATACAGAATTGTAGGTTTGTGCAACATTTTTTTGTTTACAGCGGACCTTTTACTTTTCATAGAAATGTGGAACATACGATATTGGGATTTAAATTGTTTCAATGAAAACTTTTCTTCATTTAGTTGATCATATGCAACTTTAAGAGGATTTCTGGGATGCCCCTTTCATTTTTGCAATTTTGTGAACAATGGGCCTGATTGAGATGCAGTCGCATAGCTGACGCAGCAGCGATGCTTTTCAGTGACAGAACTGAGAGGCATTGCAAGTGAAGCAGCAGCCCACAAGTGATCAGAGAAGCCCACCAAAGCCATCGCAACAGCCGCATGCTGACACAAGCCCAGAAAACAGTCACAACACACCTGTGTTTTTGCAGACACTCCCCTTGACCTCCCTCAAAAAAAAAAGTAATGCTCAGTAATAATCGCTCAGTTGCAACACCATCGAAGTTGCTAACACATCTGACTCAGGCCCTATGTTTGCCATTTTGCCAATAGCCAAGGAGAGATTACTATTCCGCACCAAATGATAGTCGCTATCCTACACACGCTTAGGAGGAGTGTCTGATTGTCTACTGAATGACATCCAAGATGAAAGAAAATGAAATCTGACCACGTTCGCCATGCAGGAATGTTTTTATAGAGAACTGATATACTTTACTAAAAACTCTTCTGCTTGGTGGTTATGGACTTTCATGAATTCATTTAATATGTTTTTGTGTTTATATCCCTTTATTTCTTTCTTCTGCCTGTAATTGTTCTTTGTTCCTTTACATGAGATCACAGTTAAGTTTTCCAGGCATAGTACAGGAGGATGTTTCCTTAGATGTTTTTGTTGAAGCACAACAAAATAATCAATTGTAGAAAAAGTTACAAGACCGGTATCACAAAATAGACATGGGTGCAAAAAATGTTGATAATAATGTGTTATGAACATACTATGGCATAAGGATGAAACATATTTGCAACACAGTATGAAAGATATTACTTATTGAGGTATAGTATATCCTATCCACTAAAAGCATCAAGAAAGTTCCAAAAAACAGAAAAATACAAAGTAATGCATTATTTGGTGATTTCTTGTTTTATGCACACAGACATCATTCGTAGAGTGATTCTTTTCCAGGGAGGTGTGGTAAGGTAAATGGCTGAGGAGGCATCGGCTAGTACAAGAGCCAGATTTTCATACAATATATGAGCCAAAGGGTCCATGTGGGCATTATACACAGGTGCAGCAGTATATACTGCTGGAAATTTGGTGAGTTTTGATTAGAGATGTGTGGAAAAGATAGGCAGGGGAGGAACTGGCACTGCCTCACCTGCCAGACTTTTTACTCCAGAGTTTTGACTATAAAAATTATTATAATAATACAAAAAAGATATTGCTAATATATTCTTTGTATTTTTCATATACTTTATACAGTATAGTAAAAACTCTGGCGTACACCGGAGTATGACAGGAAAGACTCTTTCTCACCTCACCGCATGTCACTGTTCCTTTTCCAAAATCACTATGAGAACTGCTGTTTAATTTAATAGAGATGAGTAGGGAAAGAAGCAAATCATTTTTCAAATGTAATTTACTTTTTTTAGACAATGCACGACAAATTACAGAAAAAAATCCCTTATTGGGAAAAAAAAATTCTAAGCATGGTAGTTTTTGAATTTCTAGATATAAAAAAGAAACATACTGTGACATTCAACAGAAAAAACATGCAATTTCTTTTTAATTGTACAATTTTTATATTTAGCTTATATCCTGTATACTGCATTGTACCGTAAACGTTGGTCTTGCATCTGCTATTTTGTATAAAAATTATACATGTGATATTTTGCCTAAATTTTAAACTAACTAAATTATATAATTAAAGATGACAATTTTTTTTACATTATATAAAAAGACCCCAAGGATATTAATCTTTCACATCACTTTACAAAGGTCTTTTATTTTCTTCCTGTTTTTAAGCAATACATTCAAAGGAATAAAAATGGTGAACTGCATTCATTATAACCATGAATTGAAATAAAAATATTGACTCAGAAATAGAGTAATTAATTAATTTACTGAACGTCAAACTATTGGTCCAACAGTGTGTAAGTGCACCCCTGTGATGGTGTAGAGTCGTACCTGCTTTCTCCAGATGATGCTTGCTGATTCAAGACCCCTCATGGCTTCTTCCACAGGAGCCTGCGGCAGGATGATGGATACCCCAAGGAGGACCCCACAGATAAAGGAAAACACAAATTGACGGTAACAACAAGTTTATTGTAAAGGAGGTAGTTGGTCGCCGTTGCAAGGCCAATCGTGTTTAAAGTGAAGCACATACACTAAATATCGGCACAACCAATCTTAATACTAAGACATTCGATAACGACAAACACCAGTCACAATGCACCGTAGCATCAGTTATTTACATGAGTCACGTGCAATAACAGAACATTTAAATATAACCATTACATCCAAATACTGTTACTGTGAGCGCAAAACTGGCATAATCTATAAAGTGCCCACAGGGTGACGCTGCGCAACCCGTAATACCGTACAGCTCGTGTGTTAAATTCCGTTGCGAGGTCAGTGTCTATGCTTACTGAACCCAGCACGTTAAATGCGAGTCACTGAGGGCAATGTCAATAAGTGTTAACTAATTATTTGCATACAGGTCTCTGGATTTGGCAAACGCACAACTGCGCACATACATGAACAGTAATTTAATTTGTATCCAAGGAAAGGAGAATCACGTGATAGGGTTACAAAAAGTCAAACAGAACAAAGCTAATCCTAGCAAACTAGCAATCAAAGGTGCATTCCCGTGGTACAAGCCACTGTGTGCATATAACAGTTTGAGCTGGCAGGAGGCTATTGGGGTGGCCCACACAGATCTGTCTATTCAAGCGAGTGTCTGTTCAGGCGGGTGTGGGGTGGTTGGCAGGGAAAAGCACTGTCACTAATACTAGGTTCTGTGGCGCCCAAAGGGGTTGTGGGTTGGGGAGTTAGCATGAGGCTCACTAGTAGCTATAACTCCTATGTGGTACCGGTGGCCTGGGGAGAGCGTAACGGTACCTGCGGTATCGGCTACAGTTGCCAGCTCCTGCCGATCACGGCTCCTTGCTGGCTGCAGTGCTCTGAGTCTGCCTTCCCCACGGCTGCTGAGCAGAGCGACAGGCCTCCCGCTGTGCGGCGGCAGTGGCTATCTTCCACCCCCTAGTTATGACTCCCTTCCTCTGCGTCCGCAGGGTCCCATCTTCTGCACACACGGGTCCTGTCTTCCTCTTGTGCACCTCACGATGCACACCACACCGTAAGTCGCCGTCCTTCTCCCCCCGAGGGCTCTCTTCTCCCGGGTTCAGCTCCACCTCCCTCCTTCTTCGCGCCGCGTGCTCCATCCAGTCCTCATGGGATCAGGTTTCCCACGTTGCTGGGGTACCTGCCACAGGTCCTGGGTCCTATCGCCGTACTGGTCTCTCCTCCCGGCTGCTGCTGTTGCCTAGCAACCGGAAAGGTGAGATTAATCCCCGCAGTCCCTGCTCCAAGGGCTCATTATTAGACTGCCTTGGCTGCAGTGGCAGTTCAGATCCTTAATTCAGGGGTACCATAGAGGTGGGGTACCACAAGTGGAAAGTGTACCTTAAACCAAACCGTGAGAAATTTTTGTCACCTCTATGTGACATACTATATTGAAACCAAAGTGCATTGGAATAAATGAGAGTGCAAAGGTTATGTTACCATAGTTACTGTCACGATCCGGGTATCTGGACGCCATTTCTTACCCATCAGATGCCTCCTAAGGCTGGCTCAGCGCTCCAGGACCGGATCCCATCTGTTATCCTAATGTTCACATTCCTGCATCCTCTCCTGTCTCTCTGAGACGCGGTCACAGTAACGCCTTTTTACATCTGGCATGGCGTCTCCCGCGGCCTCCGCCGCCGTCCCTGAGCTTCTGCATGCAGAGTGTCAGAGTGGCGATTACGTCAGCCGCGGCCTCCGCTGTGTCCGCGTGGTTGGATGTGCACTTGTCAGCCTGGCGTCTCCTGTCTCCAGTGGCCGGCGCCGCCATTACTGTTTTCATTACCACATGGATTACAAACCAAACTTCCCTCCAAGTGTCTGCATGGGCGCAGCCATCTTGGATTCTGTCAGCTGATCATTTCCTCCAATCTGTTGTCAGTATTGTTAATCTGCATAATTGCCTAGCCAATCCCTTCCTTGCTGCAGGTATAAATACACTGTGCCAGAGCAAGGAAGGCGTCAGTGCTTTGGTTGTCAAACCTAGTTCCTGTTTGTCTCTCTCCTGTGATTGTCTTCCAGGTTCCAGCTCCTGTCTCAAGACTTCCACCATAGAGACCAGCACCAGCATTCCACCTGCGGTGTAGCCTGACTCTCCAATCCATAGTGGATTCATCTGTTTCCAGCTACCACATTACCTGCTTCCAGCCCAGCTTCCAGCAGAGTACAGCTTCTCTTAAAGGGCCGGTGTCCTTTCTACACTTTACCACTCTCCACCGGTATTATTATTTCTCCGCTCTCAAGTTCTACATTTCAGCTCATATTTCATCGCTCCCAAGTTCATTTATTATTTAACTGGTTCCAGCCAGTATCCACTCCGTGCTAACAACAGTCTGGTTCCAGCCAGTATCCACAGCAGCCGTTTTATCTTCAGCAACCCAGCTTTTCCTGGAACACCAGCTGGTACAATCCTGGGTTATCTCCATTGCTACAGTTGGGCCTGGTAAGGACTTTCCATCTAGAAGATTATAAGAACTATCTCACACTACCAGTGCCCTGTGGCTCCTGCCACCCTGTAGTACCCAGGAACTGTATTTATTCTTTGCTGACTTTTACGTTTTCTTTTACTGCTGCTGTGTTGCGGAGTTGTCATAATAAACATCATTGACTTTTATCCAAGTTGTCGTGGTCACGCCTTCGGGCAGTTATTATTCATGTTACTTACATGTCCAGGGGTCTGATACAACCTCCCAGGTTCCGGTACATCTCAGCCCCTACAACTGAGGCTGCCTCCCGTCAGCTCAGGCCCTCAGTTGTGACAGTAAGCACTGACCAAATGAATCCAGCCGGAGACCAGGATCAAGCGGCCAGGCCGATGCAAGAACTGGCAGCCCGACTAGAACATCAGGAGGCTGCACAGGGCCACATCATCCGCTGTCTCCAGGATCTCTCTACTCGGCTGGATGGGATTCAGACAACTCTCCGTGGATCAGGCGCTTCTGGTGCGTCAACCACAGTGACTCCAGTTATAACCCCACCCACCTTACCCATTTCTGCTCCACGTCTTCATCTTCCAACGCCAGCAAAATTTGACGGATCTCCAAGATTCTGCAGGGGATTTCTCAACCAGTGTGAGATCCAGTTTGAGCTACAACCTGGCAATTTTCCTAGTGACCGTACAAAAATTGCCTACATTATTTCTCTTCTCAGTGGCTCAGCCCTTGATTGGGCATCACCGTTATGGGAGAGGTCCGACACCCTGCTATCTTCTTACACTGCATTCGTCTCAACATTCAGGCGCATCTTCGACGAGCCAGGCCGGGTAACCTCAGCTTCATCCGAGATTCTCCGTTTACGCCAGGGGTCATGTACTGTAGGACAATATCTGATACAGTTCCAGATCCTGGCATCCGAACTGGCATGGAACGACGAGGCCCTGTATGCTGCATTCTGGCATGGCTTATCTGGGCGTATTAAAGATGAGTTAGCTACCAGAGACTTACCCTCTAAGTTAGATGAGCTAATCTCACTCTGCACGAAAGTTGATTTACGTTTCAGAGAGAGAGCAACTGAGCGTGGAAGATCATCTGCTCCAAAATCTTCTGCTCCTCCTCCTCGCCAACTGTCACCAACTAAAGATGAGCCCATGCAAATTGGCCGTTCCCGTTTAACTCCTGCTGAGCGCCGAAGACGTCTCTCCGAGTCTCTCTGTCTGTATTGTGCAGCTCCGTCTCACACCATTAATGCCTGTCCCAAACGTCCGGGAAACTCCAAATCCTAGCTCGCCAAGGAGAGGGCCGGCTAGGAGTAATGATTTCCTCTCCATCTCCTCAAGATTGTAATTTCCCAGTCTCGCTTCAAGTTGCTCAACGTTATCGGAACGTCATTGCCCTCCTTGATTCCGGAGCAGCTGGGAACTTTATTACCGAAGCCTATGTTAAACGGTGGTCCCTACCCACCGAGAGACTTCCTTCGTCCATTTCTTTAACTGCCGTGGATGGCAGCAAAATTTTTGATGCAGTTATTTCTTTAAGGACTCTACCAGTTCGTCTGAGAGTGGGAGTTCTTCATTCCGAACTTATTTCTTTTTTAGTGATTCCAAGAGCCACACATCCTGTGGTCCTGGGCCTTCCATGGCTCCATCTTCACAATCCTACAATTGATTGGACGACTACGCAAATCCTGGCATGGGGTTCCTCCTGTGCTGAGACATGTTTGTTTAAAGTATTGCCTGTCTGTTCTTCCTCCCCCAGGTCGTCTGATGTTCCACCTCCTCCATATCAAGATTTCACGGATGTGTTCAGTAAAGCTTCTGCTGATATCCTTCCTCCTCATAGAGAATGGGACTGCCCGATTGATCTCGTTCCAGGGAAGGTTCCACCTCGAGGCCGAACTTATCCGTTGTCTCTGCCTGAGACGCATTCTATGGAGGAATATATTAAAGAGAACCTAGCAAAGGGGTTCATTCGACCTTCTTCTTCTCCAGCCGGCGCGGGCTTCTTTTTTGTAAAAAAGAAAGATGGTGGTCTGCGGCCGTGCATCGACTACAGAGGTTTGAACAACATTACCATCAAGAACCGTTATCCTTTACCCCTGATTACTGAGCTCTTTGACAGAGTTAGCGGAGCTACCATCTTTACAAAGCTGGACTTGAGAGGTGCATACAATCTCATCCGGATCCGTGAGGGTGACGAGTGGAAGACCGCCTTTAACACCCGTGACGGACATTATGAGTACCTCGTCATGCCCTTCGGATTGAGCAATGCTCCAGCTGTCTTCCAGCATTTTGTCAATGAGATCTTCAGAGACATTCTATACCGTCATGTCGTGGTCTATCTAGACGATATCCTCATTTTTGCCAACGATTTAGAGGAACATCGTTTTTGGGTTAAAGAGGTTCTGTCCCGTCTCCGTGTCAATCATCTCTATTGCAAATTAGAGAAATGCGTCTTTGAAGTCAAGTCCATTCCGTTTCTAGGGTACATTGTGTCCGGTTCCGGACTAGAGATGGATCCTGAGAAACTACAAGCAATCCAAAATTGGCTGGTACCCTTAACCCTCAAAGGGGTCCAGAGGTTCTTAGGGTTCGCCAACTATTACAGAAAGTTTATACGAGACTTTTCCACCATTGTGGCGCCTATTACTGCTTTCACTAAGAAGGGTGCTAACCCGTCCAAGTGGTCTGAAGAAGCCATGCAAGCATTTCATCTTTTAAAACAAAGGTTCATCTCTGCGCCTGTTCTGAAACAGCCTGACATCGACTGTCCTTTCATCTTAGAGGTGGATGCCTCCTCCGTTGGAGTAGGAGCGGTGTTATCTCAGAGGGCTAAAGATGGCCATTTACACCCTTGCAGTTTCTTCTCCCGGAAGTTCTCCCCAGCTGAGCGCAACTATGCCATTGGCGACCAGGAGTTGCTAGCCATCAAGCTCGCTCTAGATGAGTGGAGGTATCTGTTGGAGGGAGCTTCTCATTCAATTACCATACTTACAGACCACAAGAACCTTTTATATCTGAAAGGCGCACAATGTCTCAACCCTCGTCAGGCCAGATGGGCACTTTTCTTTTCCAGGTTCGACTTTAAACTCCAGTTCTGTCCGGGCTCTCAGAATCGCAAGGCCGATGCCCTTTCCCGCTCATGGGAGCAAGAAAATGAGTCAGAGTCTTCAGACAAGCATCCTATTATAAATCCGTTGGCATTCTCCACGGTAGGGATGGACTCTACGCCCCCATCAGGGAAAAGTTTTGTGAAACCGATGCTAAGGAAGAAGCTCATGCATTGGGCCCATGCTTCCCGTTTTGCCGGACATATAGGTATCCAAAAAACCCTGGAGTTTATCTCTAGGTCCTATTGGTGGCCAACTCTGAAAAAGGACGTCTTGGAGTTTATTGCATCTTGCCCAAAGTGTGCTCAACATAAGGTATCCCGCCAGTCGCCTGCGGGGCAACTGGTTCCACTATCTGTTCCCTGTCGACCTTGGACCCATTTGTCGATGGATTTTATTACAGATTTACCCATGTGCAACAAGTTCAATACCATCTGGGTGGTAGTTGACCGGTTCACCAAGATGGCACACTTCATTCCTCTCACCGGTCTTCCGTCAGCTTCCAAGTTGGCTCAAGTATTCATACAAGAGATCTTCCGACTCCACGGTCTTCCTGAAGAAATTATCTCAGATCGAGGAGTTCAATTCACAGCCAAATTCTGGCGAAGTTTATGTCAAGTCCTTCAAGTCAAGCTAAAGTTTTCCACGGCTTACCATCCTCAGACCAATGGTCAAACCGAGAGGGTGAATCAGGACTTGGAGGCCTTCCTCCGCATCTATGTGTCCTCTTCTCAAGATGACTGGGTTCAATTACTTCCCTGGGCCGAGTTCTGTCATAACAACCAGTATCATTCTTCATCTGCTTCAACACCATTCTTCACTAACTTTGGATTCCACCCAAAAGTCCCTGAGTTCCAACCGCTTCCAGCAACTTCTGTTCCCGCAGTGGATATCACCTTGCATCAGTTTGCCAATATCTGGAAGAGCGTACGATCAGCTCTGCTCAAGGCATCGTTCAGGTACAAGAAGTTTGCGGATAAGAAGCGTCGAGCAGTTCCTGCTCTCAAGGTGGGTGATCGGGTATGGTTATCCACGAAGAATTTGAGGTTAAGAGTTCCCAGTATGAAGTTTGCACCTCGCTATATCGGTCCTTTCAAGATTGAACAAGTCATCAATCCTGTTGCTTACAGACTTCAGTTGCCTCCCTTCTTAAAAATACCCAGGACATTCCATGTTTCCCTGTTGAAACCGCTGATCTTGAATCGGTTTCATTCCTCACTTCCTCCAACTCCGAAAGTCCAAACTCAACGAGGTGTTGAGTATGAAGTGGCCAAGATCCTGGACTCACGTCACCGTTACGGTCAACTACAGTATCTTATTGACTGGAAGGGTTACGGCCCTGAGGAACGTTCATGGACCAATGCTTCTGATGTCCATGCTCCTGCCTTGGTCCGGAGATTCCATTCCAAGTTTCCTCAAAAGCCAAAGAAGTGTCCTGGGGCCACTCCTAAAGGGGGGGGTGCTGTCACAATCCGGGTATCTGGACGCCATTTCTTACCCATCAGATGCCTCCTAAGGCTGGCTCAGCGCTCCAGGACCGGCTCCCATCTGTTATCCTAATGTTCACATTCCTGCATCCTCTCCTGTCTCTCTGAGACGCGGTCACAGTAACGCCTTTTTACATCTGGCATGGCGTCTCCCGCGGCCTCCGCCGCCGTCCCTGAGCTTCTGCATGCAGAGTGTCAGAGTGGCGATTACGTCAGCCGCGGCCTCCGCTGTGTCCGCGTGGTTGGATGTGCACTTGTCAGCCTGGCGTCTCCTGTCTCCAGTGGCCGGCGCCGCCATTACTGTTTTCATTACCACATGGATTACAAACCAAACTTCCCTCCAAGTGTCTGCATGGGCGCAGCCATCTTGGATTCTGTCAGCTGATCATTTCCTCCAATCTGTTGTCAGTATTGTTAATCTGCATAATTGCCTAGCCAATCCCTTCCTTGCTGCAGGTATAAATACACTGTGCCAGAGCAAGGAAGGCGTCAGTGCTTTGGTTGTCAAACCTAGTTCCTGTTTGTCTCTCTCCTGTGATTGTCTTCCAGGTTCCAGCTCCTGTCTCAAGACTTCCACCATAGAGACCCGCACCAGCATTCCACCTGCGGTGTAGCCTGACTCTCCAATCCATAGTGGATTCATCTGTTTCCAGCTACCACATTACCTGCTTCCAGCCCAGCTTCCAGCAGAGTACAGCTTCTCTTAAAGGGCCGGTGTCCTTTCTACACTTTACCACTCTCCACCGGTATTATTATTTCTCCGCTCTCAAGTTCTACATTTCAGCTCATATTTCATCGCTCCCAAGTTAATTTATTATTTAACTGGTTCCAGCCAGTATCCACTCCGTGCTAACAACAGTCTGGTTCCAGCCAGTATCCACAGCAGCCGTTTTATCTTCAGCAACCCAGCTTTTCCTGGAACACCAGCTGGTACAATCCTGGGTTATCTCCATTGCTACAGTTGGGCCTGGTAAGGACTTTCCATCTAGAAGATTATAAGAACTATCTCACACTACCAGTGCCCTGTGGCTCCTGCCACCCTGTAGTACCCAGGAACTGTATTTATTCTTTGCTGACTTTTACGTTTTCTTTTACTGCTGCTGTGTTGCGGAGTTGTCATAATAAACATCATTGACTTTTATCCAAGTTGTCGTGGTCACGCCTTCGGGCAGTTATTATTCATGTTACTTACATGTCCAGGGGTCTGATACAACCTCCCAGGTTCCGGTACATCTCAGCCCCTACAACTGAGGCTGCCTCCCGTCAGCTCAGGCCCTCTGTTGTGACAGTTACGTCATCAAGTGGATAACTAATGTGTCAGCAAAGTTCATTACAATAGATAGCAATCAGAGAAATAAAATACATTAGTTATAAACATAATCTTATGTATTCATTTACAAATTATAGTTACTGTAGTGATGTATATAATTTCCATTATTATTTAAAGCAAATAAGATGCAGTTAGAAAATGATATATACTGTACATTTCTACTTCAAAATTCATTACAGCAACTTTTCAACAGAGGATTTACGCCACTCATCTGTGGTTTCATTGCTAAACCTTTAACCTGAGATCTTAGAACAAAATACTATTCATACAGATGCTGTGACCGATAGTGGTCCGATTAATGTGTAAAATGCACACCCCAGCAATCATTATTGATTGCTATGTCAAATGTCTCCAAGCTTCCTATTGATTTTTTGCACAAAATCCCAATAACATTAACATGTTTTCTCTTTGCAGAATAGATTATCTTGCCATGTAGAGCCAGACATGCAGGTATACAAGGCCAATTGACCCTTATTTTTACGCTAATACATTTATCGTTTTTATAATGTATGTAGTAAATGTAGACTAACACATGAGCTGCCAGTCTGTCAGCCTCTCTCTATTTTTTCATGGGGAAAATGTGTTATGAGTAAATGATTAGTGGATGAATTTTAATAGACAAATCAATATATGTGTATATAGGCCTGAATAGTGTACAATACTGATACTGAGTCAGGTCAATGCTTCAGGACAGCACAGTGTCCCTTCCCCAGTACCATACACGCATTAATGACAAAAAGCAAAGTTAGGTACTTACCCTAAGTGCTCTAATATTAATTGCCTCATGTGACAGACCCACCAAACCTTGTGAACCCTCCCCCGAAAGTTGATAATGTAACACTAGCAAATTAAATGCTATTGGCAATGCTAGGTTCAAATAACATAATTACAATTCATGACAGCAGTTTGGTCAGTATTATTAAACTAAAGTTACATAGTACCATATATGAATCCCAATGCCTTCAGATGCACTTGGTGTCTCCTGCCCAGAGATACCAAGTGGTAGCAGGCCGCCATATTGTCTGCGACTGCAGGTGACCATAGCAGGGGAACCCATTCTTGTGAACTCCAGTCCACGGAACAGGATTACCCAATGGCAGCACATCACAAGGAGAGGTGGGATATTTTAACCATGTCAGAGCTTCATTGCTTCATAAAAGGTTGCTTATTCTTGGCTCTTAGGGTCAGATTTGTAGTGTTTATTCCCTGTGTTTCTCTTCAGTTGCTTGGCATCTGGAGGTTCTTCCAGTCCAGCTTCCTGCACATGTGTTAGGATCTGCCCTGTGCAGATCTATCAAAGAGTCAGTGGACACAGGGTCAGACATCCCTGGACAGGGCTGTTTCTAGACAATTTGGCTCCCAGTGCAAACACTAAAAAATGTGCCCCACCCCCACCCCCACTCCTAGACACTGTAAAAATAAAATATTTGTGCATGCCGAAGGTGCGCATGCACCTAGGGTGGCCAATCCCAGGATCGGGATTGGCGGGATCCCGTGATTTATGCCTAAAATTGGCCGGGATTCAATCCCGGGATTGGCGCTTCCAATCCCGGGGATTTCGGGATTAGAAAGTTTCCTTGTTTTTCAATGGCAGGCAGCATTGAGCGTCCTCAGGAGGCTCAGATGCTGCCCAGCTTCCTCCTTGATGTGAAGTCAGAGGTCACACTGCGAAGTCTGATGCCAGCCGCCCGCGCTGCCCAGACCGTACCTCGCAACCCACTGCCTGCAGCAAGTGAACCCGCCCGCACCCACAGTGGATGGTGAGTAGTTCTATTTACTGGATGGATCCGGAAAAGAGTGGGGAGGGTGGATGGGCACTGAAGATTTTAATGTTAAAATCTTGAACTCAATCTCGGGTATCCCGGGATTGATCATTTTTCAATCCCGATAGCCGGAATTGAAAAAAAGTCCCGGGATTGGCCTCCCTAAATGCACCTTAAAAGGGGTGTAGCCTTGATGTATGGGGAGCAGCCTCATTTCAGTGGGCCTCGCAAGCAAAGACTGTCTTACATAGACACAATAGTGACCCTTACACCATATTATGCCCCACACAGTAATGACCCTTGCACCATATTATGTCCCACACAGTAATGCCCCTTGCACCATATTATGCCCCACACAGTAATGCCCCTGTTACCATAGTAACATACTGTAGTTGTTTAGGTTAAAAAAAGACAGTTTTTCTATCAAGTTCAACCTATATTTAATCTAATTATTAGAGGTTGTATCCTTGGATTTCTTTTTCTGCTATACATGGTGAGATCCTTGCTATGCCCGAGTTTCATTATGCGATTTCCCTTGAACTCCCCCAGAGCCCAGATAGCACAGATAGTACAGATTTTGACTATCTGTGCTTGAGATTTTGTCTATGTATGATTTTGACTAAGTGCCAGTTTTGACTATACTTTGTACTAGATAGTACACTAGATAGTCAAGATTTACTTGCCTGCACAGTCTATCTAGCCTTACGATACCGACCACACGGGAGCGCGCATCAGGATCGAATCTGTATCGCAAGCTGCCTAACCTTTTTTAAACTTATCAATTAAGTCTGCTAAAACAACCTTCTCTGGCAGAGAATTCCTTATCTTTACCGCCCTCACTGTGAAGAAACCCTTCCTTCGCTGGGTGTGAAAAGTCCTCTTCTCTAACCTTAGGGGGTGGCCACGTGTCCTGTGTACAGATCTCTCAATAAATAAATCACCTGATAATTCCCTATATTGCCCCTCAATGTATTTATGAATATTAATCATATCCCCTCTTAGTCGCCTTTTGTACTGTAAACATATCTAAACTGGTTAACCTTTCATTATAGTCCAACAACTCTATGCCCTTAATCAAGTTGATAGCTCTTCTCAGAACTTTTTTGAGTTACTTACAATATGTCTTTTTTATAGTGAGTTGCCCAGAACTGTACACAGTATTACAAATGTGGCCGTACCAACGATATATAGTGGCAGTATTACACTTTCTTCCCTTGTCTCCATCCCTCGTTTTATGCATGCTAATACCTTATTTGCCTTTACTACTGCACATTCACATTAAGCACTATTACTAAGTCTATTGTCGATGAGTACACCCAAATCTTTCTCCATTACTGATACGCCTACCATTTCCCCATTTAATTTGTAAATTGCATGTTTGCTTTTTGTCCCAAAATGCATAACCTTACATTTCTCTGTATTAAACCTCATACGCCACTTTGCGGCCCAACCTTCCAATTTGATTAAGTCATTATGTAGATAGTCAACATCTCTAAAATGCTCTAATATGCCCATAATATGCCCCACACTGACAGTAATGCCCCTTTCACCATATTATCATATTATGTCCCACAAAGACAGTAATGCCCCTTGCACCACATTATTGTATTATGTGCCACACAGACAGTAATTCCCCTTGCACCACATTTATGCTCGACACAGTACTGCCCCTCATAATTATGCCAAACTACCTGCTCATTGTCAGAGGTTTCATGATGCTACCATTGCCCCTGCTGCAGTCGTGGCACTGTTGCGCTGTTTGCATCTGCCAGTGCCTCCTTTACCATCTAGTAAATGTCCCTCCAATCGCATTTGCAATTAATATCTTTTATATATACATTTTAAATCTGCATGCAAGTTAATTGGGGTCACTCTTGTGGGTTACCCCAATTAACTTTGTGGTTAACCGCACATCAAAGTTCCCATCATTGGGTAGAATGGAGCTGAGCTTAGCCCCATTCTAGCCAGTGTGCTCCTCCTGATTGACAGGCTAGGAGCGCACAGCCAATCAGGAGAGCGCCATGACGTGGCGCTCCCTGACTGGCTAGTGGGACCTTCAGTGACAGAAGTCACGGGGGTCCCGGCATTCGGGGAAAGGGGTTCCATGTGTAAACATGGAACCCCGTTAGATGCGTGGATCGGGTTTACGGTTTGTTATTTTATTCAAGTCCATGGATTACGTCAGATAAGAAGAGGACAGATCTACACAGGTTTGGTTGTAACTATAATTTTTATTTGACAGGTACCCCGTAGATTCTACTTGACAAGGGGAACGAGGAGCTACGTGGGACGTATGTGAGTGTATAAGTGTGCATGTATGTAAAATAAAGCTTTACTTTCACGGTGTGTGTGTTGTGTTTTTTTGGGGGTATTTTTTTGGTGTAGAACTACAGGTACCATTGTTATTTCCACGTATGCTGGTACTTGTGGTTCTCCAAGTACCAGTTTGTGGGGGAGGCTTGCTTGTACTTGTAGTTCTACCACAAAAAAACAATATTCTTTTTTTTTACACAAAGGCTATCAGCCCCCCATCCACCGCCCAGGGATGGGGGGACAGCCTCTGGCTTTAACCCTGGTCCTTGGGTGCCTGGAGGGGGGACCCCTTGATTTAAGGGGTCCCCACTCCACCAGGGATCCCCGGCCAGGGGTGACTAGTTTGGGGGGGTAATGCCACGGCCGCAGGGACCTATATAAAAGTGTCCCCCGGCTGTGGCATTATCTCTCTGGCTAGTGGAGCCCGCTGCTGGTTTAAAAAATACGGGAGACCCCTACATCTTTTGTCCCACATATTTTTTGAACCAGGACCGGACGCAGAACCTAGTGCTGGTTGTATAAATATGGGAGGACCCTACGCATTTCCCCCCCTGTATTTTTACAACCAGGGCCGGCTCAAAGAGCCCGAAGGCTGGTTATACATAGGAGGGGGGACCCCACTCAAATTTTTTCTTTGATTTTTAACTATTTAAACACTTCTCATAATGTGCACAATGAAGCCCTGCACGGCTCTCACTGATACGGCCAGACTCCATTGTGTTATGTCCGGCAGTGTTTTACTAATCACTCCCGTAAAACACTGCCCGGCAATACGAATCACATCAACATCGCAAAATATGAAAATAGAAAACTCGGCAGCTTAGTAAATTACCGAAAATGGATTCAAAAAGTTGAAGTAAAATACATCAGATGAAAATCGATATTAAACTCCCATCAAATCAGCCCAAACAGCGAGCCTGTTCTAGGCATTCCACTGGATGGATTTGGATGTAAATGTCAATGAACTGATAAAAATAACCAACATTCAATTACCTGAAATAACTGACTGAAATAACCTTAAATCAATTAACTAAAATAACTGACAGAAATGGAGGTGGGAAAACAACAAATATTGTGAATCTAAAAAAGCATTGGAATACCAACACTGGTAACAGAAGAAAAGACCCTGATGCTGATGTGCAAAAATCACTATGAAGCAATTTCTTCACATCTATGCATGCGCCTACGCGCGTTTTCTCGTACATCTACAATCAAGTCTGAACTAGGCCCTTATTCAGGTTTGTTAACAAACCAAAAAAGCACACTAATGGGCAAAACTATGTGCACTGCAGGGGGGGGGGGGGGGCAGGTGTAACATGTGCAGAGAGAGTTAGATATGGGTGGGGTGTGTTCAAACTGAAACCTAAATTGCAGTGTAAAAATAAAGCAGCCAGTATTTACCCTGCACAGAAACAATATAACCCATCCAAATCTAACTCTCTCTATGCACATGTAACATCTGCCCCACCTGTAGTTCATCATGGCTTTGTCCAATAGTGTGGGATATATATATATATATATATATATATAGAATAGAGAGTGAAGAGAGTGCGCTCATAGTGCAGATCAATTTTCATTTAAAAACACAAATGAAATAAAAACATCAAGTAATTCTACAGGACTCGTACCCTGAACAACCCACACAGTGGGCAGGTTAGCAGATGGTATAATACATTCCACAATGGCAAAACTGCATACCGCTGACACATGGACCCGGGACCTTACACCGCGCCGGCTGAATATTTTCCAGACCGTACCCATCAGGACACCGCGTCACAAACTCAGAGAGCCTGTGCAGTGCGAGTGGAGATCAAGCGTCTGGCAAGCACAGCATCAACATGTTTCGTAGATTACTTCACCTCCTGGAGGTCTTGATAAAAGAGAGCAAGCTCTGAAACGTTGGCTACACTGCTGGTCTCTTGCCTGTAATATTTCCATTGTATCCTGGAGTGCCATCCATCACATTTCTTATATATATATATATATATATATATATATATATATAGTATATGGTGAGTGGTGGGTATTTTTAATTGGAGTTTGGTATGGGATGCCAGTGGTCAGTGGACAGCGACGACCCAACCACAATAATCCCGACATTTTGAATGAAATTAATTAACCCTATCCCTTTCTCTTGCCTTAACCCTCCCTTCACTCAGCCTAAGCCTAACCCTAACCCTAACCCTCCCTGGCAAACTAACATTCAGGATGCCAACTGTCTGGATTCCGGCGTAAGCATTCTGCAGGTGTCAAGATTTCGGCACTGGTATTTTGATTGCCATCATCTCATCCACCGGGATACCAACTACATCCCTTTAATTGTATGTGTATGAATACATATATACGCACAGACATATATATATATTTGTATGCTTCTTTTTGTGTTCCATCCTCCATCTGTAAGTTCATTGCTGACCCCCACTCCTCCATTTGTACTGTATTGTGCCCCAGTGCCTGTGTTATCCTTATTATGCTGTTTACAAGTGCAAACCACCCATCGAGCTGTAATATCTATACTGTCTGTGGTTCCACAGAACCTCCATGGGTTACTTTAAGTTGTTTCTTTGTTTTCCCTCATAATTGTCAAGATTCCTCTTGTAGGCGGCAGCAGGATTACAGCGACACTGCTGGGTGCAGGCATGTAGTCAGGTGCTGCTTGCTGCTGGAGAGCCGGGATCCAGGGGGATGGAGGAGGTGCATCAGGGCTATGAGGAGCGGCCGTGGGGGCACCCCTTGGGAGTCCTAGTTACATTCACCTCCTATGTGCCTTAACATGACTTAATGTTACACGTGTTGGCACCAGGGCCGGTTCTTGGGCGCTGTACGCCCCGGGTGACAATAGGGGACGTGGCTTCGTACAGGGGGCGTGGTCATTTACGCCCCCTGTACAGACTGAAATGATGTGCGGTGCGCGATGACGTCATCGCGCACCGCACAGCAAAGGTCCTCTCCACGAAGGGAAACTAGACGCGTACGCATCTAGTTTCCCTTCACATTGGCAGCGGGGGGCAGCGGGGGGCACAGCAGCAGCGGATCTTGACCTGGTGCGGCGCCCTCCGGAAGGCGGCGCCCCGGGCAAAAGTCCTGCTTGCCCGTGGCAAGATCCGCTACTGGTCGGCACGGAGGAAGCCCTGAGACACTGTGGTACAGCCTGATAGCAGTGGCAGCACCTGATTAGACCCACAGCAGCAGTCAGTGCAGTGTAGAAGGAGAAAGTCACATCCTTCAGTTTTCTGCTAGATGAATTCAAAGCTAATCTGAAAAGCAGATGTTCCCCGGGATCATTATCACTGCTACAAAGATAGCAATGATACTTTCTGGTACCCTTTTGACCGACAGTGCATATGTGACCTACAGTAAGGTCACAAATGCGCACAGTCTAAGATCGCAGCCCAAACCTCCTTCCCATGGGAAGTAGCGCTGCTCCGAGAATCAGCACCATTTAGATGTAAGCAAAATGGTTAATCAATTGCCATCAATTAGATACTAAGAAAAAACTTTACGGAATATTATATATTGATCAGAAGTAACAGTTGGTTAATGAATGGGCCAAATGGATGAATATGTTTAATAACAACTATATCTAGCACAGTAAACATATGAGTTACTGTTACGTATTCTGATAAAACAGTCGACTGTAAACCACACTCTCATACCCTCCAAAAATTTACACATAAAAAGCGGTACAAATTCAAAAAGGGGGCGTGGTCACTGGTAAAGGGGGCGTGGTCACGTCCCTTTCCCTATACTTTCAATGGAAGTTTGGAGAGCCAGAAATCGGTACAGACCATAAAACAGGTATAGGTAAAGGTACAGCTGGAGGGTATGCACTCTATGCATTAAATGTCACTGAATCACAATTGTCTCACAGCTACAAAGCCTAAATTTAGCAAAAAGGTTGTTACCAAAACCTTTATGCAGATTCTCATTATGTCCTGTCTTGACTACACCATCTTCTTACCCACACACTGCACCCAGAGCAACCTACCTGTCTGGTGAGGCCCAGCAAGCAAGTCCCCCTGCTTTATACTTTGATGGCAGCACCATCTTCCCAGTGATATCTATGAAATGATAGTGCCACATGGGATCTATTCATGAAGCAATGAAAAGTGTGGAGAAGTGAGCCAGTGGAGAAGTTGTCCATGGCAACCAATCAGTGTTGACGTAACATTTATACAATGCATTCTATAAAATTATACGTAGCAACTGATTGGTTGCCATGGGCAACTTCTACACTGGCTCACTTCTCCACACTTTTCACTGCTTTACAAATAGACCACAAAGGTTTTCTGCACAGGTGCCATCTTTCTGATTATCACTGGGAAGTGGGTGCCGCCCTTGGATGGTAGAATGGGGGGATACCCGCTGATTGGTGGAGTTGGTCTGCACACATAGGGGGGTCATTCTGGCCTGATCGCTCCCTGCACTTTATCTCAGCACAGCGATAAGGTCAGAACTGCGCATGCGCCGGAGCCGCAGTGCGATGGCGCATGGCTGACAGCCGACGGCTGTCATTACCTAGCGATCGCCTCTGCCTGATTGACAAGCAGAGGCGGTCGCTGGGGGCGGGAGGGGGCGGCATGGTGGCGTTTGGACGCCATTTTGTGGGCTTGGTCCGGACCGTGCGGTGGGTGGGCCGCAGCGGCTGCATGACGTCACACGCAGCCGCTGCGAGCTGGGCAGCAACGCGCGCAAAAGCTGCGCTGGCCGGGAGCTACTCCTGAAGTACAAAAGCATCACTGCTGTGCGGTCTATCCTGACGAAGGGGGAGACCCTGAAACGTTGATAATAAAGGCGTGACTGCTTTTTTTGTACTTTATGGAGTCTCTGAGTGCCACTTCTTCTATCTTGCTATATATATATATATATATATATATATATACACACATACTTAGGAATAGTTCACAAATACACATTATCTGCAGAAGACACAATAAATATATGGGAAGCTCTTATAAATGGAGGCATGGCAGTTCAATGTGTAATAATTTCCAAGGTAATTTGGCAGTGGAATGACATGTCATTTTAAAGTGATTGGCTTATTAATGCAAAATATTAAAATATTCTAGCACTTTTAGTATCAGGCATTTTTTGTGCTTATATACAGTATATATTTTTTTTATATATATATATATATATATATATATATATACTTACATGTCTGTATGTACGGGATGCGGTCAATTTACCTACAATCAAAATCCCGACAGCCATTGACCGACAGTCAAAATCCCGACATGGTCAAAATACCGACACTTAAAATAAAACACTGACAAGGTCAAAATATCAACATTTAAAATACCAACAAGGTCAAAATACCGACACTTAAAATGTCGACAGGTCAAAAAGTCGACATGAGTTTTTTCATTATTTTTCATTTATTTTTTCACTTTACCATCCCAGCGGACCTGGAGGGGGAATATAATAGTGTGCCAAGCACAGCGAACACCGTGCTCAAGGCCGCTCGCCATGCAGAGGGACGCGGTACACTTATGCAGTGAGTTGGAGCTGCTCTGGACTGGGTTATTGCCAGAGCTGGCCCTAACCAATATGATCCCCTAAAAAAAGGGGGTAAGTGAGTCAATGCGCTGCCAAAGATATAATGCAGCCAATAGGACAAAGGGAACCTTCACATACAATTCCACAATAATTGGACAAATAGAAAATTTTGTCTTATCGGCGCAGAAATATCAATAAAATCTTCATAAAGACAGGATGGACTGAGTGAGGCAAAATTATAATATGGAGATTTCCGTGTTCCTAAAAGTCCCGTGATTCATATGTCCTTTGGTTCTGTGAATCAATTTCCTTAACTCAAACAGAGAGAAAAAGAGATCATGGTGCAGATCCACTTAGGGGGGACAAAGGATTTATTTTACACAGGAAACTCACAATTTTAACAGATAAAACAAGCATGTAGCCACTGTAAGTGGAAAAAACAGGGTGCTGTCGTCACTGGTGGTCAAAGTTACCCTCCTCGGATGGTCTCAAGGCTGCACTGCAGGTTCCGGATACCATGTAACGTGCAAGAGGTAGCTTAGACGTCCCAGATCAGGTCACCCTCCGTTTCAATTCACCAACTGCTCAACGCGTTTCGGACTGCTGTGGTCCTTCGTCAGGAGCATAATGGTGAATGGGAAGCACAGACATTTATACCATAACATAATTAGCTAAACAGAATCCACATGGGGCGACTCTTTCCCGCCCAAGATCGTCAGCAGGAAACTCCGTCACCGGAAGTTCCGCTGACCGGAACCGGAAGTCACTATGCGTTCCACCGTCGCCCATAAAAGATGTAATCTCACAAATAAGGAACGTTCTGCATTGAAATCCTTGAGAGATGATAAAGAACTTATTATCAAACCGGCAGATAAGGGTGGAGGGGTGGTCCTTATGGAAAAAGTAGATTATATGGCAGAAATTGATAAACAACTCTCTAGTGGAGGTACTTATAAGAAATTGAAGAATGACCCCACTTTGAAAATTCAAAAAGATCTGTTAGATCTTATGAAAGAGGCGGTATCTATTGGTGCTCTGAGTCAATCAGAGTCTGATTTTATTAATATTGTACATCCATCAGTACCCACCATTTATGTTCTGCCCAAAGTCCATAAGGACCCCCTCCGCCCTCCAGGAAGACCGATTGTATCGGGTGTGAATAGCATCACATCCAATCTATCGGCGGTTATTGATGCCTATTTGCAACCACTAGTTAAAGAAACAAAAGCTTACCTCAAAGACACTGGAGAAGTTTTATGTTTTTTGAATAATCTTGAATGGAATGAGGATTATATAATGGTCAGTGGTGATGTGTCCACCTTATATACCATTATAAACATCGATTTGGGTATTAAGGCAATCCAGTACTTTCTGGAAAAAAGCACTTTATCAATAGATCTAAAGAATTTTATAATTAAGGGTATTAAATTCATTTTAACCAACAATTATTTTTACTACAATGGTTGTTATTACCTGCAGATGGTTGGCACTGCCATGGGCACCAGATTCGCGCCCAGTTATGCAAACCTTTTTATGGCGTATTGGGAGGATACGATGGTTTGGCATGATGGCACTCTGGCCGTGGATCTGGTGTCATGGCAAAGGTATATAGATGATATACTGTTTGTGTGGAAAGGTACCCAAAATGACCTTATACAGTTCTTTGAAGTTCTTAATTCCAATGATTTTAATATTAAAATCTCTTTTAATTGGAGCAGAAAATAAATATCTTTTTTAGATTTGTGCATTTATACAAAACAAGGCACTTTACAAACTAAAACGTATAAGAAAACCACTGATTCGAATAGCTATATAGATAAATGCAGTCTTCACCATAAGAACTGGCTCGACGGTATACCCTACGGGCAGTTCTTGAGGGTTAGACGCAACTATACAGAAACTGCTGTCTGTGAATTACAGATGGAAGAAATGGGTGATTTGTTTATAGAAAAAGGTTATAACAAGGACTCTATAGAAAAAGCTAAAATGAAAGCCTTGAATATTGACAGACAGAGCCTTTTAAATAGGAAATCAAAAGAAAAGAACAATGACAGTATCAATTGGGCGTTCATTAGTGGATATAATTCCCATCATAAAGAAATTGAATCAATATTCAGAAAAAATTGGAAACTTTTGAAACAGGATCCAATTATTAGTTCTAAAATTCCAGTAAAACTAAGTTTTATATATAGACTTGCACGATCGCTAAAAGACAAACTTGTGAATAGTGCAATTGAGGAGGTGAAAAGAACGAGTATTAGAACTGTTGGATTCCACAGATGTGGTTTATGTACTATATGTAAACTGGTGAAAGGACCAAGGAAAATAAAAGAGTTCTGTGTTAAAGATAATACCTACCTGATAAAAGAATTTCTTACCTGCAATTCGAAAAATTTGGTTTACGGACTTGAGTGCCTATGTGGTCTAGTTTACATAGGGAAGACCAGCAGAAACTTAAAAACAAGATTCGCGGAACACACTTATAACATCAGAAAAGGTCTAGATAGCCACACTGTATCTTCACATTTTAAGAAAGTTCATAAATGTAACCCAGCCGCCATTAAAGCCTTTTGGGGTATAGAAGGGGTCACTTCATCTTGGAGAAATAAAGATATTGAGGGCAAATTAGCTAAATCTGAAAGGAAGTGGATTTTTAAACTTAAAACCCTAACCCCAGAAGGTCTAAATGGGGATTTTGAATTAAAATGGTTTTCATAGTTTTTAATTTTTGCTCCATTAATATTTTGAATATTTTTATTATATATCCCTTGTATTGTTTACAAATATGTCTCCCATATCTTATGGTATATTTGAATATATGTAATTTTAATATACCTATTTTTGTTTTTAATTACATGTCATATTCATGGACTTATTTGGACTAAAGAGGATCCTTTTTAAACTTGGAACTGTGTATTTGGGACTGTATGGGATGGGATTACGTATGGGATTTCCGGAAATCGTAGGTGGAACGCACTGTCAATTTCCGGATTTTGACGGTGGAACGCATAGTGACTTCCTTTTCCGGTCAGCGGAACTTCCGGTGACGTAGTTTCCTGCTGACGATTTTGGGCGACGGTGGAACGCATAGTGACTTCCGGTTCCGGTCAGCGGAACTTCCGGTGACGGAGTTTCTTGCTGACGATCTTGGGCGGGAAAGAGTCGCCCCATGTGGATTCTGTTTAGCTAATTATGTTATGGTATAAATGTCTGTGCTTCCCATTCACCATTATGCTCCTGACGAAGGACCACAGCAGTCCGAAACGCGTTGAGCAGTTGGTGAATTGAAACGGAGGGTGACCTGATCTGGGACGTCTAAGCTACCTCTTGCACGTTACATGGTATCCAGAACCTGCAGTGCAGCCGTGAGACCATCCGAGGAGGGTAACTTTGACCACCAGTGACGACAGCACCCTGTTTTTTCCACTTACAGTGGCTACATGCTTGTTTTATCTGTTAAAATTGTGAGTTTCCTGTGTAAAATAAATCCTTTGTCGTCCCCCCCCCTAAGTGGATCTGCACCATGATCTCTTTTTCTCTCTGTTTGAGTTAAGGAAATTGATTCACAGAACCAAAGGACATATGAATCACGGGACTTTTAGGAACACGGAAATCTCCATATTATAATTTTGCCTCACTCAGTCCATCCTGTCTTTATGTAAGATTTTATTGATATTTCTGCGCCGATAAGACAAAAATTTCTATTTGTCCAATATGATGCCCTAGGCAAGATTTTGTCTGGTGCCCCCTAGCACCATCGCTGGTTCCGCCTCTGACCTTGCACCCCTTTCCCAGCACCATCACCCCTCACCCATAGCAGTCCTTATTTTGGGGTTTGTACCCCCTATATTTTAAATAGGAACAGTTCGCACATTTGGCACACAGCTCAAAAAGGAGTGTGTTTTTGCTGGAAAGGGGCATGGCCACACAATAGTAACCCCAATTCCAATTACACCACACAGTACTACAACTTTATTCACATTTTATCATGCAATAGTGTCCATAATTTATATTACATCCCACAGTAGTATCACTTTACCTTATAAACATTACTCCTCACAGTAGAGCCCCTTATTCACATTACATCACACTGAATTGCTCCTTATTCACATTACACCACACCCTATCACTCTTTATTCACATTAGACGACACAGTAGTGCCCTTTCTATATGCAACGCCTCATAGTAGAGCACCTTATACACATAATGCCACACATTAGTAATGCATTTATACACATAAATTCCACACAGTAATACCTCTTACACATATGAGATACATTATTAATGTCCTTATAAACATAATGCGCCTTACACATTATGACAACCTTTATTAATGCTCTTTTACACATAATGTCCCTTACACATATGCCGCACATTATTAATGCCCTTATACACATAATGACATGCATAGTGCCCCCTACACATTTGCTGCCCATTATTAGTGCCCCTTTACACAGAATGACACACATACAGTTGTACCCTGTTACACATATGCCGCGCATTATTAATGCCCTTATACACATAATGACACAGTGCCCCATACACATATGTTGCACATTATTAATGCATTTTTACACGACACACATAATGCTCCTTACACATATTCCGAACACTACTGCACAACCAACCCACTCACATGCACACATCACTCATACTGCCACTAACACTGTGACCTCTGCCTCTGCTTGGAAGCAGATGTGTCCTCATAAATCTTGCCTCAATGCTAACGTTGGGCACCTTTTTTTTATGAAAATGCATCTTATTTGCATTGGTATGTGGCTAGGATGCACAAGCAGCTTCTGCTGATTAAAATGATATGCAGCATGCCTATATACTGTGTGAGACTGTGGCTGTATCTGCATATGAAATGCTACACACAGAATATAGGCATGCCACATATCATTTTAATCAGCAGAAGCTGCTGATGCCCCTAGGCATATCAAATGCCCTAGGCAATTGCCTAGTTTGCCAATGCCTATGGCCGGCTCTAGTTATTGCCAACTTTGCCGGATCACCGACTTTGAATGTCGCTGGTTGATCCACTCTGAGGCGTTGGGTCCTGCCACCTCATCCGCAAGTATTACTTGTCTGTGGACTTTCTAGGTTTGCTGTATTTAGCCCGTTGTTATATCTGGACTAATGTGGTTTATGTTGTTTTTCCCCTATATGCTTTCTTTTCCACTGTGATCATTCTCCAGGTGGTTCTCCATTGCTCTGACTCTTATTTCCTTTAGATCAGGTTGTGATTTAGAGATGTTATAGTATGTGTATGCTCTTTTATATTATGCTGCTTTCATTTGTTTTACTCCATGTTAGGTCTCATGGGTGGGGAGCATGACAGTCCAGCCCCACAAGTTGCCTATGTTATTGTATCTGTTCCCTATGGCATCTACTGTGGCCTGATATACTGGGCCTTTTGGTTTCTTTAATTATTCCCTGTGTTTTTTCTCCCTTTTTTCCCCCTTTCCCTACATTTTGGATGACAGAGGTGTACCTAGGGGTTCTTCATTTCCTCACTCCTTCACATTGCCCAATGGTCAAGGTCCTCTCTCTTAATGTTAAAGGGCTTAATTATCCATATAAGCGGCGATTGGCCCTTTCCACATTCCACCAGCACAAAGCTGATATTGTGGCCCACCAGGAGACTAATTTCTAATTTTTTACAGACTCTGTTACATCATATATGCAGACTAACTCTCCTGATGATACTTCCATTTTTACTTATTGGTGTGCTCTGAAGGCAGTACTATGCTGCACTTCTATCCAGAAAGGTGCCAAGCTCAAAGCTTGCTCTCAAAAAACACAATTTGATTTAGAATTGACCCTTTGGTCTTTGGAGTCTCAGAATCAGGCCCATCCCACTAGAGCTTTGTGTAAGCAATTGCAGGAGGTGAGACACCAGCTTCAGAAGCTCTTTGAACTTCGCATGTATTCTGCCCTCACTCGTCTTTGCCATAAATTTTACATGGCTGGAAATAAAGCTTTCTGCCTACTAGCACATAAGCTTCATGGTCAACAGGCCCGTAATCACATTAAAGGTCTCATTACACCCTCAGGTAAACACTGTTTCAATCACCTTGATTTTGCCAATCTGTTTTCAGAATTTTATTCTAAACTGTATAATTTGTATGAGGATCCTTCTACCCCCCCAACCCTCTGCTGATACTATTGCTTTATTCCTGGATAGCCTCTCTCTCACTTCCCTAGATGAGGATAGCCTGGCTTCTTTGAATGTTCCATGGCCTTTAGCAGAGATACAGCTTGTAGTTCAACAGCTGCCAAAAGGGGAGGCTCCTGGCCCTGGTGGCTTTATCAATTCTTTTTACTCAGTATTCAGCGAGGTCCTTTCCCCACTTCTTTTACAGCTTTGTACTCAGGCTTCTAGCACTGGTTCTTTCCCCAGAGGAAATGGTTGAGGCCCAAATAGTGACTATACCAAAGCCTGGTAAGGACCCATCTGACTGTAAGAATTACCGACCCATAGCTCCTTTTAATACAGACCTAAAAATGTACGCTAAATTGATAGCTTATCGCCTGAACCCTTTACTCTTACAGCTGATACATCCGGACCGGGTGGGTTTTGTTCTTGGTCGCCAGGTTCCCGACAATACCTGTAGCATTTTAGATCTGGTTGAATGGGCATTGCATAGTGTCACAATTTCTTCTGCTCTCCCTCGACACTGAAAATGCATTTGATCTTCTTCATTGAGGATATATGCGCCGGGTATTAGTTAAGTTCGGACTCCAGAGGGACTTTCTTCTCTCTCTTTTTACTGGCACCTCAGCTAGCATTTTTAGTAATGGTTTTCTTTCCTCTTCTTTCCCAATTTTTAATGGGACTAGGCAGGGGTGCCCCCTTTCCCCATTAGTATTTGTGTTATTCATTGAGCCCTCTTGCCCAAATGATTCGGCTATCCTCAGAGTTCCCTGGTCTCTCAGTTTGTAATACTTCTCATAAATTGTGTCTCTTTTCAGATGATGTTTTATTGTTTGTAACCGAACCAGAGAACTAGCTGTTCCCCCTCCATACTATACTACATAAGTATAGTGCTGCTTCGCACTACAAATTGAACACCACCAAATCTGATGCCCTTCCTATTAATATCCCTCCTCTGGTTTTACAGTCCTTGAAGAAACGTTTCCTGTTTACTTGGAAGGATTCCTCCTTGTTATATTTAGGGATCTCTATCCCTTCCAACATTCAGAACGTGCTAGTCCTAGTATTGTTCCCAAATCTGCCAGAGCTACTATTGCTCACCACTGGAAATCTCCCTCCCCTGTTTGAGAAAGTTACAGTATTTCCAAAAATAGGATTTTAATACCTACCGGTAAATCCTTTTCTCTTAGTCCGTAGAGGATGCTGGGGTCACTTCAAGAACCATGGGGTATAGACAGGATCCGCAGGAGACATGGGCACTTTAAGACTTTCAAAGGGTGTGACCTGGCTCCTCCCTCTATGCCCCTCCTCCAGACTCCAGTTATAAGAACTGTGCCCAGGGAGAGGGACATTTCGAGGAAAGGATTTATTGTTAAACCACGGTGAGCATCTTACCAGCTCACACCGCAAGCATGCCGCAGAACGTGACATTCAACAGAACACAAGCCAACGGCATGAAGAAATTTGCAGCAATATGCTGACAAAACCCGTAACACAACCTGTGTGCAACCACAACCAATAACTGCAGATACAGTATGCACTGGGACGGGCGCCCAGCATCCTCTACGGACTAAGAGAAAAGGATTTACCGGTAGGTATTAAAATCCTATTTTCTCATACGTCCTAGAGGATGCTGGGGTCACTTCAAGAACCATGGGGTTATACCAAAGCTCTAGAACGGGCGGGAGAGTGCGGATGACTCTGCAGCACCGATTGACCAAACATGAGGTCCTCATCGGTCAGGGTATCAACTTGTAAAACATTGCAATAGTGTTTGAACCCAACCAAACATCTGCTCGGCAAAGTTGTAATGCCGAGATCCCCCGGGCAGCCGCCCAGGACGAGCCCACCTCTCTAGTAGAACGGGCCTTCACCGATTTCGGTAACGGCAATCCAGCCGTGGAAGGAGCATGCTGAATCTCACCACAGATCCAGCGTGCAATGGTCTGCTTGGAAGCAGGACACCCAACCTTGTTGGAAGCATACCGGACAAACAGAGCCACTGTTTTCCTAATCTGAGCCGCTCGGGCGACAAAATCTTCAAAGCTCCAACCACATCCAGAGACTTTGACTTAGTGAACGTGTCAGTAACTACTGGCACCACAATAGGTTGGTTTATGTGGAAAGAAGAAACCACCTTTGGAAGAAAATGTTGGTGAGTTCTCAACTGCGGATGCGGAAATAGATAGACCACCAAGATGGCTGCCTCACCTTTTGCATGCTCCTGATCATCTCCATAAAAGAGCTGAAATTCACCACAGCTGACCTATAAATCATCATAAATATCCAAGGACTTACCTTTAACTTCTACTACTCTACGCGGACATCCCATCAAAACCAACGGATTGCATTCCTGCGCTGAGATACACACTAGATTGAAACCTCTGCAACTCTCCACTGAGAAGTCCTTCAGTTTGGAATCTCCTGTGCTCTGCATTGAACATCCCAGACAAGGTACTGTGGAATACAACCTACATTTGGCTCCATCCAGCCCCTCACTTAGACATCATTCACCTCTATTCTCTGAGCAAAAAATAACTGACTTCTTGCATTAATCAACTAATATACAGTATATTCAGGCTCTGAATCACTGAAGGGTCACTGCTCACTTCAATCTGCAAGAGCCATTCCACAGGACACATGTTATCACTACCCCCACAAGAAATCTACTTCAAAGGCCTCTCACACTGATATCTTTCACACCTACACAACAGGAATTGGATTCTAACACCTTTCCAAGAGCCTGCTTTTGACTAAATCAGCCACAGAAAAAGCAGTTATTTTATTTACAGTATCACTTGTTTCAAATATACCCGTTTTATTAAGGAGCAGCAATAGGTTACAGCAACAACGATTATAGCGATTACAATCTAAGATGGCGCCGCAGATGGCTGCCTCGGAGCTACGCAGCTCAGCCAAAATACCTGTTTCCCCTTGTTTTCCCCTGCCCTTGTCTACCCCACTGGTGACCAAATACAGCAGGGAAGCCCTTCTAAGTTGGAGCGCTCCGAGGGGCTTACCACACGTTCGGGCCCATCGGTGGGCAGATCAGCGGCCCTTGCAGCCCTCGCTGCCCTTGCTGCCCTGTGTGGCAAGGTTGCAGATGTCGTGGACACCGAAGTGGATGACCAAGCGGCCGCGCCCCCCGCAGCCCAGGTGGCGACTGGCGGGTGGATCGCCGGCCCTGGAAAGAGAATGACGGAGGCCCTCATGTCGGCCCTAGTAAAAAGACCTGGGCTCAGAGGAGAGGCTGTCGCACAGGTGCCCTAGTGAGGTGGCAGCGGCGAGGGCACCGGTCTGCACTTCCTGCGATCCTGCTTTCGAATGTGCACTCACTGGCAAACAAGTTCGATGAATTGTCCCTCCTTCTGGACAGCGCAGGGTCAGGCATTACAGGGTCGTCCGTCCTCTGCTTTACGGAGACGTGGCTGGACGACCATATTGCAGACAACCCGATGTCTCTGCCGGGCTTCAGTCTCTTCAGAGCCGATCGCTCCAAGGTTCTCTCAGGAAAAACGAAGGGTGGTGGCATCTGCTTGTACATCAACGACGGATGGTGCACCAATGTCACGATCATAGGCAAATCATGTAGCCCTCATCTGGAGATGCTGAGTATCAACTGCAACCCCTTCTATTCCCCTGGGAATTTGCCTCAATTGTCCTTGTGGGAATGTACATCCCCCACCCTCGTCTGCGCGAACAAAGCCCTGCACCACCTGGCTGTATGCATATCCGACATAGAACAAAAACTCCCAGACTCTCTGCTTATAGTACTGGGCGACTTCAACAGAACTAACCTGAGCAAGGAGCTACCTAAGTACAAACAACAAGTCACGTGTCCCACTAGAGAAGGGCGCACCCTTGATCACTGCTACACTACCCTCAAGTCTGCCTTCCGGTCTATCCCGCGTGCTGCACTCGGCCTATCTGACCACTGCCTCGTCCATCTACTCCCTACCTATACACAGAAGCTGAGAGCGGTTAAGCCTGTCGTCAAGACTGTTAAGAAATGGACCAATGAGGCCAAGATGAAGCTCCAGGCCTGCTTTGACTGCACGGAATGGGGGGTCTTTGAAGCCTCGGCAACCGACCTGAATGACCTGACAGACACTGTCACATCCTACATCAGCTACTGTGAGGACATGTGTGTACCTACCAAGACTTACCACATTTGCTCAGGCAACTTCGTCGAGCCAAAGAGGAGGCCTATAGCAGCGGTGACAGAGCACTATACAACCGTACTAGGAACTCTCTGACTAAAGGAATCAGGCTAGCAAAAAAGCGGTTTTCGGACAAGCTGACAAACGATCTCTCCACCAATGACCCCGTATCTGTATGCAAAGGAATGCAATCCATAACCAACTATAGGAAAACATCGAAGTCCACCACCATGCACCAAGACCTAGCAGATGAACTGAACCACTTTTATTGCAGGTTCGCAAAAGAAGTCCCCTGCAACCCAAACAATCACCTCTACGATGCTCCGAACACCGACGGCCAACCCCAGGCACTGCAAGTTGCCCAAGAAGAGGTGGAGGCATTGTTCAAAAGGGCCAAACCCAGAAAAGCTCCGGGTCCTGACGGAGTGTCACCATCTGCCCTAAGAGCATGTGCGGGTCAGCTCGCCCCCATATTCACCGAGATCTTCAACAAATCGCTGGAGCTACAGAAAGTCACTTCCTGCCTCAAAAGGTCTACTATCGTCCCGGTCCCCAAGAAACCCTCTATCACGAACCTGAACGACTACAGGCCGATAGCACTGACGTCTGTGGTCATGAAAACGTTCGAGCGTCTGGTTTTGAATCACCTGAAAACTGTGACTGGCCCCCAACTGGACCCCCTGCAGTTCGCCTATCGATCGAATCGGTGTGTTGAGGATGCAGTCAACCTGGGCCTGCACTACATTCTACAGCACCTAGACATTCCCGGTACCTACGCGAGGGTCCTGTTTGTCGATTTCTGCTCGGCCTTCAATACAATCGTCCCCACCATCCTCCACCCCAAATTACTTCGCCTAGGGGTCCCAGAAGCTACCTGTTCCTGGATAGTAGACTTCCTGACAGATAGGACACAGGTGGTGAAAGCAGGGGAATTCACCTCTCAAGCGCGGTCCATTAGTACAGGGGCCCCTCAAGGCTGTGTCCTCTCACCCCTGCTCTTCTCCCTGTACACAAATGACTGTACCTCAGAGGCGCAATCAGTAAAGATCATCAAATTCGCCGATGACACCACCGTCATCGGCCTCATCAAGGACGGGGATGAATCGGCCTATAGACGGGAAGTAGACCGGTTGGCCCAGTGGTGCATCCACAACAACCTTGAGCTCAACGCCCTCAAAACTGTCGAGATGATAGTGGACTTCAGGAAGAAGTCATCTAGTGCACCTCCACTGACGATTGCTGACAGTGTGGTATCGCTAGTGGACTCCTTCAAGTTTCTAGGGACCACAATCTACCGGGACCTTAAACGGGGGTCCAACGCTAACGCCACTGTTGGGAAAGCACAGCAGAGGTTGTTCTTCCTCAGGCAACTAAGGACGTTCAACATCCCACAGAAGCTTCTGCTCCTCTTCTGCTCCGCGATTGTGGAGTTGGTACTGTGCTCCTCGATACTCGTATGGTACAACTCCGCCAGCGCGAGGGACAGATGCAGGCTCCAAAAGGTGGTCATAACCGCAGAGAAGATCATCGGGGCCGACCTTCCCTCAGTCCAGGACCTGTACCTGTCCAGAGCTAAAAAGCGGGCAATGAAGATAGTAAAAGACCAGCTACACCCCGGCCACAGCATGTTTAGCTTGCTTCCTTCAGGCAGGCGTTACAGGGTCATCCCCGCCAGGTCCACCAGAAGCATCTAAAGTTTCTTTCCCCAAGTTGTCCGCCTGCTGAACTCCTGAACATTGACTGACTAGACGTACATGTAACTATCTTGTGTCCCTACGGTATACCTATCTGTGTGACTTTACTTGCCCCCCCCACCTGCTTATCTGTTACCTACTTGGCTGTTGTATAGCAAACCGAAGACAAATTCCTAGTATACGCAAGTATACCTGGCCAATAAAGCTGATTCTGATTCTGATTCTGAACTCTGCCCTATCTTCATGAAAGATCAGGTAAGGGCTCTTGTGAGAAAAAAGGCTTGCAGAAGACTCTTGTGTGGGTGCACTCTTGTATTTATGTAGTTATATGGCTAATTATTAAAGCTTAACTTTTATTTAATAATCATTTTAAGATAAATCCACACTCTCATATTCCACCACAGTTAATTAATGAAACAGAAAAACACCAATGTAGGTATAGGGTTATACAATGAGAAAATATTTTTTTGTTAAAATTGGAAATGTTCTGGTTAGTCTATCCTTATAGACTTATAGGGAGGTGTAGACACTAGGGTTCTACACCCAAATCCTCTCCAACCAGCACAAGCAAAGCTTGTTTTAATAGGACCTCAATGGGTCATAATTGATCGGACCGATATTATCACACATATGAATCTTAATAAATTACATATGCATGGGGAGGTGTCTGTGTGTAGTGCTTTGTGATTGTATATAACGGGCTTTAAGGATTTATCCTGGATATGGAGAAAAACTAGCCACGGAAAACAAAGATGGGATTGCGGGGGAAGGTGGAGGAAGGGGAGGAGAGGGATAAGAAAAGGGGAAGGGAAGGGGGGAGAAAGACCAAATGGAAAAAAAGGATAAAGAAAAAATGTGGTGATCCTGCTGTTGGTTTACGGTCGAGATGAGTCACAAATTACAACACCAGGTATTCTCTGGGGGTCCCCCTCACAGATACTGACCCAGCCCACCACCGTTTTGCTTCCAAGATCGGACGAGATCGGGCTCTGTCGGTGGGGTATGGTAGTAATATTAGACACGAATTGGTCGACTCACCAATGAGAGTGCACCTAGTAAAGATTTAAAGAGAAGAAGAAGCAAGTGGCAGATCTGCTGTCTACGTTAGGCACAGGATTAACCTGTGGATCATAGATGAGAGTCTGCAGATATAAGAAAATAATAGATTACACAGGATCAAAGGTAGAACTGAAACAGATATATGCCCAAGTCTTTATGCAGGCACTGTCATCAGATTTTATATTAGAAGCACACTCTAACAGTTCAGAATACTGTGTTAGACTGAAAAAAATATGTATATTCCATGGAGTGTGTAGAAAATTCAATATTCTGACAGGCTACCTTCAATACAAATCACTTGCTGAGGTATACAGACAAGGGTAGGTGCTCACTTGTACCAAATGTTCCTATGTGCAGGCACAAAACCAATTGAATCACATGGCAGGGCTGTTAACATTGTAATGAACAGCCACTGAGAAGGTTATGTCTAGAAAATAGTGGTGTCCCTGAACCCTGTTTTTACACAAGCAATGGGGTTAGATTTTATATTTAGATATCCCCTCCAGGAAACTAATCCATGGGGCGTGTGTAAATGTTCAGTATTCTGACATTCACCTTTATTACAAATCTATTGCAGAAGCACGCAGACAGTGATGGGTGCACAATTGCACCACTATTCTCACAAACAAATGAATAACAATGCAGGGCTGTTTATATTCGGATGGACAGCCGCTAAAATAACGGGATACAGCCAAAAGGATATATCAGTATCCCTGAAACCTGTTGATTTCATAGGGATATCAATTTAGAATGCCCTGTGCAGTTAGGTAATAATAATTATACAGAGTATTACATGTATTGTTATTGATACAATAGGTGTGAGAGTCGGATAAATCAAAAAGATACCGGTCCCTGCCCAGGTCCCTGGGTCAGTTGGGGTTAACAGGATCTGAGTGATACTCCTAGTCCCAGGTCCCAGGGACACTAGGAGTATCACTCAGATCCACTCTTCCAACAGGTCCCACTGGAATACCCTGGCATGGAACCTGCCAAACTGTATGGCCTCGTAGGCCGCCACCATATTTCCACTGATGGATTGACACTCTTGATGGTTTCAAAACTAGTTTCACCATTTTCTGGATTTCCAGAGCCTTTTCCACCGGAAGAAAAACTCTCTGAACTTCCCTGTCCCGAATCATCCCGGAAAAAAAAGATAATCTTTCCTGGAAAATTTATGATCCAACCGTGTTGTTGGAGTATGGACAGGGAGAGCGCAATGTTTTGTACCAACCGCTCCTTGGATCTTGCCTTTATCAGGAGATCGTCTAGACAAAAAATTATATTGACTCCTTCTTGACGCAGGAGGACCATCATCTCCGCCATCACCTTGATGAAAACCCTTGTCGCCGTGGAGAGACCACAAGGCAACCTCTGGAATTGGTAATAGCAATCCTGAACCGCGAATCTCAGATAAGCCTGGTGAGGAGGATAAATGGGAACATGCAGGTAAGCATCGTTTACTTCTACAGACACCATGTAGTCCCCCTCCTCCAGACTGGAAATCACTGCCCTCAGCGATTCCATTGTGAACTTGAATCGTTTCAAGTAGAGATTCAGATTTTTTAGGTTTAGGATCGGTCTGACCGAGCCGTCCGGCTACGGACTACAAAAAGGCTTGAATAAAACCCCTCCCCTTGTTGAGACAAAGGTACCATGACTATGACCTGATCCTGACATAATTTTTGGATTGCCGCTGTTACTGTTTCTCTTTCTGGAAGAGAAGCTGGCAAGGTCGATTAGAAAAAATCGGCATGGGGGAACGTCTTGAAACTCCAGATTGTATCCCTGGAACACTATCTGCAACACCCAGGGATCCAGGCCAGACAAAATCCAACCTTGGCTGAACAGTTTGAGACGTGCCCCCACTCGAGCGGCCTCCTGCAAGGGAGCCCCAGCGTCATGCTGAAGATTTGGCAGAAGTAGGAGTAGACTTCTGCTCCTGGGAACCTGAAGCCACTGTGGACTTCTTTCCCTTTCCCCTTCCCTTACCTGCAAAGACGGGGGAACCTCTCGCTTTTTGGTATTTATTGGGCCAAAAGGACTGCATGTGAGAGTGATATGTCTTTTTTGCCGGTGCAGGCGCAGAGGGCAAAAATGTCGACTTACCTGCGGTAGCCGCCGAGACTAACACATCTAGTCCATCGCCAAATAAGGCCTCACCTTTATAAGGGAGTGCCTCCATATTTCTTTTGGAATCTACATCCACGTTCCACAAGCGAATTCGCAACGCCCGCCGAGCCGATACTGCCCTGGTAGCGGCTCGTGAACTCAAGAGTCCAATATCTTTCATCGCCTCTAGCATGTATGCGGTAGCGTCTTTGATATTTCCTAACTTAAGAAGTATCTCATCTTAATCAATCGTGTCAATTTCTGATGACACGCTTTCTGACCATTTTTCAATAGCGCGACTCACCCACGCGCAAACACTAGTGGGTCTGAGCAGCATAGCATTTGCAACATAAATGGATTTTAATGTAGTTTTCAGCTTTCGGTCTGCCGATTCTTTTAGTAACGCCGTGCCCGGTGCAGGGAGAATTACTTTCTTTGTCACCCTGGACAGTGCATTATCTAACACAGGGGGCGACTGCCGGGAAAGAATATATTAAGCTCGTGGGAGGGACTCTTATTAGATCTATTTCCCTGGAGTCCCTATCGTCAACACAGGACTTAGAGTCCGTGTCGGTATCAATAGTTTATGTGACCCAGGGAGGGTCACCTGCAGATGGAAGAACAGAATCCTGAAAAAACACATCTTCCACATATCCAGCATGCAGTATTAGATACAGCTTTATCTAATGTCCTATTGATATGATGCATACTACCACGTATTTCTTTCACCCATGCAGGCTCTTGGTGTGCCAATATCGCCACCACCTTACAACTCTGTGTCCCTACAATGGCTTCCTCCAGGGAGGAACTCCCTGCCTCAGACATATCACACACGTGTACCACACACACTCACAGACACACTGGGACTTATAGGGAACAGACCTATGTCTGATGGACAAACCAGCTCACACCCCAGCGCCAAGCACACACAATCTGTGAACATATCCTTGAAAAACAGACCTGCAGCGCTTTTATTATTATAATACAAGCACCATATACATCCCTCCCCCCATTTTTGCATCCTGATACATGTCAGTAGTGAAGGGAGGACCAGCGTTTCTGTTGTGAGGAGAAAATGGCGCTGATTAGTGTGCTGGCTTAGAGAGGAAGAAGCCCTGCCCCCATTACTGGCGTGCTTCACTCGCTCTTAAATAAATAGTTAATTATACTGGCGGGGGTAGGACAATGTGCTTTTTGCCACAAACATAAACCTTTTTGTTTCCCAGGGCGCCCCCCCTGCGCCCTGCTCCCTGCAGTTGTCAGCAATGTGTGTGTGAACTGTGAGGAAGAAGCTCCGCCCCCATAATGGCGCGCTTTCTTCCCACAATTTTCAACAAATATTTATACTGGCGGGGGTTAGGACAGTGCCAGTATCAGAATGAGGATTTATATGCTGCCCAGGGCCCCCCCCCCCCCCCCCCCGCACCCTGCACCCTGTAGTGCTGCTGTGTGTGGGAGCATGGCGCGCAGCGTGCGATCGCTGTGCGGTACCTCAGAAGCCATCACTGAAGTCTTCTTTGCTTCTTCTACTCACCTGTCTTCTGACTTCTGGCTCTGCAAGGGGGGTGACGAGCATCTAGGCGTACCTAGCTATCAGACCCTCAGGAGCTAATGGTGTCCTGTAGCCAAGAAGCAGAGCCTTTAACTGACTAGAAGTAGGTCTGACTTCTCTCCCCTAAGTCCCACGAAGCAGGGAGACTGTTGCCAGCAGTACTCCCTGAAAATAAAAAACCATAGTCTTTTTCAGAGAAACTCAGTAGAGCTCCTCAGAGTGCATCTAGTCTCACTGGGCACAGATTCTAAACTGGAGTCTGGAGGAGGGGCATAGAGGGAGGAGCCAGGTCACACCCTTTGAAAGTCTTAAAGTGCCCATGTCTCCTGCGGATCCCGTCTATACCCCATGGTTCTTGAAGTGACCCCAGCAGGCTCTAGGACGTATGAGAAACCTAGTTCCATTTTGAAATGGAGACTAGAGAGATTCCCTATTCTATAGCCCTCTCTTCTCCCATTGTGAAATAGTTTCCATAGCGTGTTTACATCAGAGGGTAAAGGTGCCCCTCCTCCATCCCCTACTTAACTGATCCCCACTCCTCCTTTCAATTTGAATGAATCCCCAATGGGGGAACCAGATGCCTTTTTTCTGTTGTTTGTCTGATGCCATTAAATGACCTGTCTCCCCTATTTTCACTGTTTTTGCCCCTCCCCTTGTTACTCCGTTTCTTTTTTGTATCCCCATATTTTACATGCATAACCTCAATAAAGATTTAATACTGGGGGAAAAAAAGTTCTGTGTGGGCATAATAACGCTTATGCACACACCTGCAGGTTGTTCGTCACTACCTCGGATCCCTTCAACATGCAGAATGATCTGAAGGGGTGGCAATTGATGCCATGCTGCCAAATACATGATGCTGCTCCAACATCCCCCCCCCCCCCCCCAACACCTTGGCTCGTCATTGCCGGCAAGTACAGTAAGTACACTTGCCGATGCCAGCACCCAACCAGGTCCCATCTTTCGTGATGTGTACCTGGAGGACACATTGCTCCGTGTGTGGGGTCAATTACACTAAAAATGTAAGTTTTGCAAGGATAGGCTTGCTCTGTTCAGAGGAGCGGAGATTTCCTTTCTTTGAAAATAAACTGTTTACTGTAGCAAGACAACTTTCTTTTATTTATTTATTTTATTTTCCAGATGATTTCTGCAACAAAAGTATCTTTTGCTAAAAAAACAAATATGTATCTATCCTTGGCTGGCAAATTCACTCTTTCTGTTCAACAATAACAATCACAAGCTGCAGGTCTCTGATCAGCTGAATCCTGTAGTTATATGCTCCCTGTAATGCTGAGGCTATGGACTCTTTCTGCACTGCTTAAAGAGAACTGCTAAACTGTAGCTGTAGTCACCTAGCTGTGCTGGGCTTGCTATGCCTATGTAAAGTCATTTAGTTAATACTCTGGGGAGTCTATAGTTTGATCTTCATAACGGCTCTCACTGCTTGTAATAATAAGAATTTACTTACCGATAATTCTATTTCTCGGAGTCCGTAGTGGATGCTGGGGTTCCTGAAATGACCATGGGGAATAGCGGCTCCGCAGGAGACAGGGCACAAAAAGTAAAGCTTTAGGATCAGGTGGTGTGCACTGGCTCCTCCCCCTATGACCCTCCTCCAAGCCTCAGTTAGGATACTGTGCCCGGACGAGCGTACACAATAAGGAAGGATTTTGAATCCCGGGTAAGACTCATACCAGCCACACCAATCACACTGTACAACCTGTGATCTGAACCCAGTTAACAGTATGATAACAGCGGAGCCTCTGAAAAGATGGCTCACAACAATAATAACCCGATTTTTGTAACTATGTACAAGTATTGCAGATAATCCGCACTTGGGATGGGCGCCCAGCATCCACTACGGACTCCGAGAAATAGAATTATCGGTAAGTAAATTCTTATTTTCTCTATCGTCCTAGTGGATGCTGGGGTTCCTGAAAGGACCATGGGGATTATACCAAAGCTCCCAAATGGGCGGGAGTGTGCGGATGACTCTGCAGCACCGAATGAGAGAACTCCAGGTCCTCCTTGGCCAGGGTATCAAATTTGTAGGATTTTACAAACGTGTTTGCCCCTGACTAAGTAGCCGCTCGGCAAAGTTGTAAAGCCGAGACCCCTCGGGCAGCCGCCCAAGATGAGCCCACCTTCCTTGTGGAATGGGCATTTACATATTTTGGCTGTGGCAGGCCTGCCACAGAATGTGCAAGCTGAATTGTATTACACATCCAACTAGCAATAGTCTGCTTAGAAGCAAGAGCACCCAGTTTGTTGGGTGCATACAGGATAACAGCAAGTCAGTTTTCCTGACTCCAGCCGTCCTGGAACCTATATTTTCAGGGCCCTGACAACATCTAGCAACTTGGAGTCCTCCAAGTCCCTAGTAGGCGCAAGGCACCACAATAAGCTGGTTCAGGTGAAACACTGACACCACCTTAGGGAGAGAACTGGGGACGAGTCCGCAGCTCTGCCCTGTCCGAATGGACAAACAGATATGGGCTTTTTTTGAGAAAAAAACCACCAATTTGACACTCGCCTGGCCCAGGCCAGGGCCAAGAGCATGGTCACTTTTCATGTGAGATGCTTCAAATCCACAGATTTGACTGGTTTTAAACCAATGTGATTTGAGGAATCCCAGAACTACGTTGAGATCCCACAGTGCCACTGGAGGCACAAAAGGGGGTTGTATATGCAATACTCCCTTGACAAACTTCTGGACTTCAGGAACTGAAGCCAATTCTTTCTGGAAGAAAATCGACAGGGCCGAAATTTGAACCTTATTGGACCCCAATTTGAGGCCCATAGACACTCCTGTTTGCAGGAAATGCAGGAATCGACCGAGTTGAAATTTCTTCATGGGGCCTTCCTGGCCTCACACCACGCAACATATTTTCGCCACATGTGGTGATAATGTTGTGCGGTCACCTCCTTCCTGGCTTTGACCAGGGTAGGAATGACCTCTTCCGGAATGCCTTTTCCCCTTAGGATCCGGCGTTCCACCGCCATGCCGTCAAACGCAGCTGCGGTAAGTCTTGGAACAGACATGGTACTTGCTGAAGCAAGTCCCTTCTTAGCGGCAGAGGCCATAAGTCCTCTGTGAGCATCTCTTGAAGTTCCGGGTACCAAGTCCTTCTTGGCCAATCCGGAGCCATGAGTATAGTTCTTACTCCTCTACGTCTTATAATTCTCAGTACCTTAGGTATGAGAAGCAGAGGAGGGAACACATACACCGACTGGTACACCCACGGTGTTACCAGAACGTCCACAGCTATTGCCTGAGGGTCTCTTGACCTGGCGCAATACCTGTCCCGTTTTTTGTTCAGACGGGACGCCATCATGTCCACCTTTGGTATTTCCCAACGGTTCACCATCATGTGGAAAAACTTCCCGATGAAGTTTCCACTCTCCCGGGTGGAGGTCGTGCCTGCTGAGGAAGTCTGCTTCCCAGTTTCCACTCCCGGAATGAAACACTGCTGACAGTGCTATCACATGATTTTCCGCCCAGCGAAAAGTCCTTGCAGTTTTTGCCATTGCCCTCCTGCTTCTTGTGCCGCCCTGTCTGTTTACGTGGGCGACTGCCGTGATGTTTTTCCCACTGGATCAATACCGGCTGACCTTGAATCAGAGGTCTTGCTAAGCTTAGAGCATTATAAATTTACCCTTAGCTCCAGTATATTTATGTGGAGAAAAGTCTCCAGACTTGATCACACTCCCTGGAAATTTTTTCCTTGTGTGACTGCTCCCCAGCCTCTCGGGCTGGCCTCCGTGGTCACCAGCATCCAATCCTGAATGCCGAATCTGCGGCCCTCTAGAAGATGAGCACTCTGTAACCACCACAGGAGAGACACCCTTGTCCTTGGATATAGGGTTATCCGCTGATGCATCTGAAGATGCGATCCGGACCATTTGTCCAGCAGATCCCACTGAAAAGTTCTTGCGTGAAATCTGCCGAATGGAATTGCTTCGTAGGAAGCCACCATTTTTACCAGGACCCTTGTGCAATGATGCACTGACACTTTTCCTGGTTTTAGGAGGTTCTTGACTAGCTCGGATAACTCCCTGGCTTTCTCATCCGGGAGAAACACCTTTTTCTGGATTGTGTCCAGAATCATCCCTAGGCACAGCAGACGTGTCGTCAGGATCAGCTGCGATTTTGGAATATTTAGAATCCATCCGTGCTGTTGTAGCAGTATCCGAGATAGTGCTACTCCGACCTCCAACTGTTCCCTGGACTTTGCCCTTATCAGGAGATCGTCCAAGTAAGGGGTAATTAAGACGCCTTTTCTTCGAAGAAGAATCATCATTTCGGCCATTACCTTGGTAAAGACCCGGGGTGCCGTGGACAATCCAAACGGCAGCGTCTGAAACTGACAGTGACAGTTCTATACCACGAACCTGAGGTACCCTTAGTGAGAAGGGCAAATTTGGGACATGGAGGTAAGCATCCCTGATGTCCCGGGACACTATATAGTCCCCTTCTTCCTGTTCGTTATCACTGCTCTGAGTGACTCCATCTTGATTTGAACCTTTGTAAGTGTTCAAATTTTTTTAGATTTAGAATAGGTCTCACCTAGCCTTCTGGCTTCAGTACCACAATATAGTGTGGAATAATACCCCTTTCCTTGTTGTAGGAGGGGTAATTTGATTATCACCTGCTGGGAATACAGCTTGTGAATTTTTTCCCATACTGCCTCCTTGTCGGAGGGATACCTTGGTAAAGCAGACTTCAGGAGCCTGCGAGGGGGAAACGTTTCGACATTCCAATCTGTACCCCTGGGATACTACTTGTAGGATCCAGGGGTCCTGTACGGTCCCAGCGTCATGCTGAGAGCTTGGCAGAAGCGGTGGAAGGCTTCTGTTCCTGGGAATGGGCTGCCTGCTGCAGTCTTCTTCCCTTTCCTCTATCCCTGGGCAAATATGACTCTTATAGGGACGAAAGGACTGAGGCTGAAAAGACGGTGTCTTTTTCTGCAGAGATGTGACTTAGGGTAAAAACGGTGGATTTTCCAGCAGTTGCCGTGGCCACCAGGTCCGATGGACCGACCCCAAATAACTCCTCTTCCTTTATACGGCAATACACCTTTGTGCCGTTTGGAATCTGCATCACCTGACCACTGTCGTGTCCATAAACATCTTCTGGCAGATATGGACATCGCACTTACTCTTGATGCCAGAGTGCAAATATCCCTCTGTGCATCTCGCATATATAGAAATGCATCCTTTAAATGCTCTATAGTCAATAAAATACTGTCCCTGTCAAGGGTATCAATATTTTTAGTCAGGGAATCCGACCAAGCCACCCCAGCTCTGCACATCCAGGCTGAGGCGATCGCTGGTCGCAGTATAACACCAGTATGTGTGTATATACTTTTATATGATATTTTCCAGCCTCCTGTCAGCTGGCTCCTTGAGGACGGCCCTATCTATAGACGGTACCGCCACTTGTTTTGATAAGCGTGTGAGCGCCTTATCCACCCTAAGGGGTGTTTCCCAACGCGCCCTAACTTCTGGCGGGAAAGGGTATACCGCCAATAATTTTCTATCGGGGGGAACCCACGCATCATCACACACTTCATTTAATTTATCTGATTCAGGAAAAACTACAGGTAGTTTTTTCACATCCCACATAATACCCTCTTTTGTGGTACTTGTAGTATCAGAAATATGTAACACCTCCTTCATTGCCCTTAACGTGTGGCCCTAATAAGGAATACGTTTGTTTATTCACCGTCGACACTGGATTCAGTGTCCGTGTCTGTGTCTGTGTCGACCGACTAAGGTAAACGGGCGTTTTAAAACCCCTGACGGTGTTTTTGAGACGTCTGGACCGGTACTAATTGTTTGTCGGCCGTCTCATGTCGTCAACCGACCTTGCAGCGTGTTGACATTATCACGTAATTCCCTAAATAAGCCATCCATTCCGGTGTCGACTCCCTAGAGAGTGACATCACCATTATAGGCAATTGCTCCGCCTCCTCACCAACATCGTCCTCATACATGTCGACACACACGTACCGACACACAGCACACACACAGGGAATGCTCTGATAGAGGACAGGACCCACTAGCCCTTTGGAGAGACAGAGGGAGAGTTTGCCAGCACACACCAAAAAACGCTATAATTATATAGGGACAACCTTATATAAGTGTTTTCCCTTATAGCATCTTTTTATATATTTCTAACGCCAAATTAGTGCCCCCCCTCTCTGTTTTAACCCTGTTTCTGTAGTGCAGTGCAGGGGAGAGCCTGGGAGCCTTCCCTCCAGCCTTTCTGTGAGGGAAAATGGCGCTGTGTGCTGAGGAGATAGGCCCCGCCCCTTTTTCGGCGGGCTCGTCTCCCGCTCTTCAACGGATTCTGGCAGGGGTTAAATATCTCCATATAGCCCCCGGAGGCTATATGTGAGGTATTTTTTTTGCCAAAATATAGGTTTACATTGCCTCCCAGGGCGCCCCCCTCCCAGCGCCCTGCACCCTCAGTGACTGCCGTGTGAAGTGTGCTGAGAGCAATGGCGCACAGCTGCAGTGCTGTGCGCTACCTTAAGAAGACTGAGGAGTCTTCTGCCGCCGATTCTGGACCTTCTTCTCTTTTCAGCATCTGCAAGGGGGCCGGCGGCGAAGCTCCGGTGACCATCCAGGCTGTACCTGTGATCGTCCCTCTGGAGCTAATGTCCAGTAGCCAAAGAAGCCAATCCATCCTGCACGCAGGTGAGTTCACTTCTTCTCCCCTAAGTCCCTCGTTGCAGTGATCCTGTTGCCAGCAGGACTCACTGTAAAATAAAAAACCTAAGCTAAACTTTTCTAAGCAGCTCTTTAGGAGAGCCACCTAGATTGCACCCTTCTCGGCCGGGCACAAAAATCTAACTGAGGCTTGGAGGAGGGTCATAGGGGGAGGAGCCAGTGCACACCACCTGATCCTAAAGCTTTACTTTTTGTGCCCTGTCTCCTGCGGAGCCGCTATTCCCCATGGTCCTTTCAGGAACCCCAGCATCCACTAGGACGATAGAGAAAAGTGGCTACGAGCAGAAGTGCATGATTCCCTCTCTGTGGTACCTGTCCCTCACCGGGGCAGCGATTTATCAAGCCTTGGAGAGTGACAAATTGCACTGTGATAAAGTACCAACCAATCAGCTCCTGCCATGTTACAGGCTGTGATTGAAAAGTGACAGGAGCTGATTGGTTGGTACTTTATTGCCATGCAATTTATCACTCACCAAGTCTTGATAAATCTAGGTCTGGGTTCTCTGACTGCAGCTGTCACACTTCCTTCCGGTCACTGGGAACACCACTGAATTGGGTAGATTACTCCACAGCCCCCTCTGCTCCAAGTTGCTGCTCTGTGTCCTTCTAAGATGGCTGCCACCCAACTGCCAACTGTCCCGGCACAAGCTGTAACTGCCACAGCACAAGCTGTCTCTCTCTCTCTCCCTCTCTCTGGGATCCATACGCCTCTTGCTGACCGGTCAGTGTCCCCATGCCAGATTCAGCACTCAGGGCACAGTTAACCCTTTCCCTGCTGCTAGTTTAATATTGTCCAGCCAGGGATGCATTTAGCAGAGAAGGAGCACAAAAATCACACTACAGTTTGTGTCAGCTCTAATGGGGTGCCACACATGTAATATGTCACCATACAGAAATGTACAGGCGACGTGATCTTTAGGTCAACATTGTGCATATTGACAATCAAAATGCTGACATAGCAGTTGTCACAATTTTACCCTAACCGTACCCCTAAATGTAGCGCTAAAATTCTATGTTGATATTTTGGCCATTGACATGTACAATGTTTTACCATGTTACATGTTGGAATAACATCCATGTTGACATTCTGACCAACTATCTATAAACTACGTTGATTCCAGTTGTATCATGACTACATACTCCATGTAAAGCATCCAATTATCTAAACACTAAATTAACAACATGCATACATAAAGTAAGTGGTGCTACATCAGCAAATGAACATATTAAAGTAGTTCATTAGATTAAAAAGTAAAGCTATGCTGCAAAGTAATAAGCCAATGGGGTAATACAGTATACAGGTGCACAATTACTACAGACAGTTGCCAAAGTGCTGTAAGCTGGACAGTGAAAGGGGCAGTGAGTGCTTTGAGAGGGTCAGTGAGAGTGTCAGTGAGTGATACGCAGAGTTTAGTGAGTAATTTGAGGTGGACAGTGAGTGCTAGTAGAGGTGTAGTGAGGGGTTCAGTGTATGCTGTGGGTGAAGGGGGCAGTGAGTGATCTTTGATGTGTGTCAGTGTGTGCTGGGAGGGGTATCCGTTCACATGGTCAACCATGTTATGGTCGACAGTCATTAGGTCGACCGCTATTGGTCGACATTGACATGGTTGAAATGGACACATGGTCGACACATGAAAATGGTCGACACATGAAAGGTCGACACATGAAAAGGTCGACATGATTTTTTTAACTTTTTTTTCTTTTGGGGAACTTTTCCATACTTTACGATCCAAGTGGACTACGATTGGAACGTTAATCTGTGCCGAGCGAAGCGGTAGCGGAGCGAAGGCACCATGCCCGAAGCATGGCGAGCGAAGCGAGCCATGCGAGGGGACGCGGTGCACTAATATGGGTTCCCAGTCACTTTACGCAAAAAACGACACCAAAAAAAGTAAAAAAACTCATGTCGACCTTTTCATGTGTCGATCATTTCATGTGTCGACCATGTGTCCATGTCGACCATGTCAATGTCGACCAATAGTGATCGACCTAATGACCGTCGACCATAACATGGTCGACCATTCATACCGGAACCGCTGGGAGGTCAGTGTGTGCTGGGTGGGGCACAGTGTTATATGGAAGGAACTGGCAGTGAGAAATAGCTATGGAGGAGGTAATGAGAGACAGCTAGGGAGGGGGAATCAGGGATATATTCAAGGAGGACTTGGTGTGACAGCTCTTGAGGGCACAATTAGGGTGGTATGTAGAGCGAGCTTGATGAGACAGATAAAGAGCTGTGACACCTACATGGGGAGTTTCAGATTACCTAGAAATCCCACTGATGGACCAAATTTCACAGCAAATGGTGTGCAATCAGACACCTGCTCCCTCATGTCTATTGCTGTGTTTTGCGGGACTATGGGCGCATATCCTCCAACATGACCCATTCCATTAGATACGAAATGCTCTGTTCCTGGATTTCCTTGCCAGTGGCAGTTACAGAGGAGAGGCTGCAGCACAGTTCATAATTAAAATAGTGGAGCCACACCAACTGCCAATAAGTCCTGGCAGGCAGTGTTTGGCCGTTTGGGGTGGCAGTTGGTGATGCCTACCTGAATTTTGGACTATACTGCAGCCCCACCTCTGGAGCCACCACTTTAAAGGAAGTCCAGGAACAGAGCATTTTGTACGTAAAGGAATGGGTCATGTTGGAGGGTGTGTGGGTAGTAGGCTGAACCAATATGATGCAATTCTATGTTATTTGTTTTCCACTCGTAATTGTTGCATAGTCACAATGCGTTGGATATGTGATGCCGGCGGTCAGGATCTCAGCGGTCAGCAAACCGACGCTGGGATCCCAGCTGCTAGAATGCCGGCAGGGGGGCGAGTGCAATGAATCCCCTTGTGGGCTCACTGTGCTCACCACACTGCAGGCTCGGTGGTTCACTGCACTCGCCACAGGTTCTATTCCCCCTCTATGGGTGTCGTGGACACCCACGAATGGGAATGGCTTCTGTTAGCAGGCATTCTGGCTGGCATTTTCATTGTCCTGACCGCTGGGATCCCGACTGCTGGCAATGTAACTACATCCTGTCACAACTGTACTAGACTGTAGCAGTATAGGGTTAGTGGCTGAACCTGACATTATGTTAGACACTAATGTGTGTACAGTTCAACATCAACAAAATTAAATTCCACTTTTTAAAAAACTCATAGGAAGTAACAAAGCATTTATTAAAGAGCGTAATTCAGTTTGATAAAAAAAAAATAGAATAAAAGTGAGATTAACATTTTAGGTGCTTGTTTAGTTAAATGTACTATGTGCCCTTTCAAAGTAACCTACAGTATGCTTTACTAACAGCCATACAGTATGTTAGCAAGACCGCAGACTATTCCTCATATCTCCGTCTTATTATAAATATGCTGAAATGCATAATTTCGCCATACTGCAAGTACAGTACCCATTTTTCCACCCATTTGTGGTTCAGCAACAGCTGCTGATCCATAGGTTTTCTTCCCTGTCTGGTCCCTTATGCAATTAACTTGACTGTTCAATTAAAAAGTATCAGGGTACAATAGTAATAGCATAATAGTGACAGGCACTATAACAGAAGAATAATATTGTGTTTCTCAAATCCAAATATGATTATTTGAGAATGGTTGCAAACATCCTAAGGGTATTTGTTTTAATTAAGTGACAAGTTTGTGCATTTGCCAATAAGAAAAAGAATCTGTAGTCTGTGCAGTAAAACTTTAAAACCACAAAAACTGCTTTAATGTTCTCGGCACAGTTCTTAGGTAGCTTTGAGAATTAGCGTAAATTGAGTTGGTCAAATGACAATACATCAAAAATTGTTATCTTTGTTTGATAAAGAGTTTTTCTCATGCTGTGCCAATTTGTTAACTGATAAACACAGCAAACTCAGCAAACTGATAAGGAACTTAATATTTTCAAGACTTTGAATTGCTTGTTGTCAATGAACACAATGCACACTAGCAGCTTAATAGCAACATTGTAAAGATATATCTGTATATTTGTGCTTAAACAACAATAACTTGTAGAAAAAGAAAACTTTTACATTTTATCTTGTCTTGTTAATGTATATTAAGAACATCAATTTTAATGCAGTACAGATGATCAATGCAATCATATCTTAATGGTTTCGCAGGGATGATCACAAATGCTAGATCATAATATTACAACATCTCTTTCACAATTCTTATATTAATAAATTAACCACTCGCCTGACATGGCAGCATCAGATGCAACCACATCAAACAGGGCTTTCCCTGACATAGTCGCATCTAATAGGACCAGTCAGAAATGCCCAGTAGGCGGCTTCTGGAAAATAATCTTCCAGCAGCCACTTCTCTTTAATAGAACTCCCGGCTCCTCTGTCCCTGGCTCATCCCCCAGCGCGTCAGCCAGCAGTGATCGAGCAGTTCAGCAGAACCTCCCCCCTCCCAACAGCATCAGAGTGCAACTCAATGTACAAGCAGCTGCAGTTCTGCCCACCTACCCCCGTCTGTCCGGATCACTGTGGCAAGCAGTGATCGGGCAACCCAAGGGCACCCTCTTTCACCACCATCAGTGACTCAATTCAATGGCAGATGCAGCTCTGCCCCCCTTCCCCCAGCATGTCACAATCACTGTGGCCAGCAGTGATCGGACAGCCTAGTGGCACCCTCCCCTGCCGGCATCAGTGCAGCTCAGTGTACTACAGTAGCAACTCTGCCCCCTTTCAGCCCAGCAGCACCCATTCCCGCAGTCAGTGATGTCCGCAGGAACGCCCACCCACTGCCTGCTGCTGTCTTCTCTTGCAGGACGGTAAAGTCTTGCAAGAAGCAGTCTTACAGTTAACACCCCCCCAACCCCCCTCCCCATATATACATTTGCACTATACCCTGCTTTGTCTGGCCTAATGCCCTCTTTTTTGGTACACCAACTGCACTCTTGTCAGTTGTACCTGCTCATCCAGCTCTTCCCCTGCCACTACTCCATTCCTTACCACACCACGCCTGCTCCCCTCCGTACCCCCCACCTACCCCTCCTCCTCCATCTGCTACATCACCTCTCCCACAGTTTTTCAGTTTTTTGTTTCTTATAACTATAAAGCTATATTTTTTATAAAAGTATCCAAAATAGTTTTTATTTTTATTATCACATTATGTAAATTAGTTGTTTAAATTAGATTTTGCGTTTTTGTTAAAAAAATTTTTATATTGAATAAGGTTTAAATAACTATTATTACCTATTTGATAATAAAAGACAATTTTGGGGGCAGTGTTGGACAAATATTAGCCAGTTAAGTAGTTCAAAATAAATATATATATATATATATATATATATATATATATAATTTTATTTTTTTTTACCAGAAAACTTTAATTAAAGAACTAAAGAAGATAATAAATACCCAGTCCTGTCAGAATATTTATTTTGTATCTGTCCCAGGGCAGGTTCCGAGTATGACGTGATCCGTGGTGCTGACAGTGCGTGTGGGGGTGTACTAATTACCGGTCCATTGCCCCGCCTTCTTATGTGTCTGAAACAGCAGCCTTTCCCCCACTCCTGGATCTGCCCTTGGGTGATGGGCGCACGGTACCCCTTGTGTAGGTTGCACTGCTGTGCAAATTTTCATGTGTTTTTTAGGGGGCATCATCACACCTGATTAGGCCACAACTCCTACATTACTGAGGCCTGGCCTTGTACTCTATGGTACTACCCCTTTATATGCGTTCATTATCTACCCCATCTGGATCAGCCACATCCACATCCATGTCATTGCTCTGGTTAGATCCTTCTTGCAGTGTATGTTGGGGATCCAACATTCCACTTACTCTTGGTCTGACACCTTCTTCATCTGTATTAGCAGTCACAAGTCTCTTTTCTTCTGCTCATGAAGGTCTCACAGGGGCCCCCTTCGTAGACCACGTGAGGTTTCTGATATTTTGTTTCCAATTGATTTCTCCCAATGTCCTTGGAGCACCATAACCCCAATAATCTCCTTTCTCACCTTTTTCTGTGATGGGCTCTTCAAATCTTCATGACCTTGGGGCTCAGCTGTTTCTGAATCCTCCTGGAACCTGACTCCAGCTGCAATGGGAAGCAAATGCTGTTGGGGGTAGGTTGGCACTACTAAGTGCTTATTTAAGTGAGGAAGTAGTCTGTGACCGATTAATAAATCACCTGGTCCCGACAGAATTTACCCAAGGGTTCTCATAGAACTACACTCCGAACAAGCAAGACCGCTATTTTTGATCTTCAATGACTCACTTACATCAGGCATGGTTCCCAAAGACTGGCATATAGCAGAAGTAGTGCCGATATTCAAAAAGGGAAGTAAGTCTGAACCGGGTAACTATAGACCAGTTAGTCTTACATCTATAGTGTGGAAAGTACTGGAAGGTATTTTAAGGGATAGTATACAGAAGTTCCTTGAAGCCAATAAGGTTATTAGTAGGAACCAACATGGATTTGTAAAGGATAAATCATGTCAAACAAACTTACTAGGCTTTTATGAAACAGTTAGCGCGAACCTAGATCAGGGTAAGGAGGCGGATGTAATCTTTTTAGACTTTGTTAAAGCTTTTGACACAGTACCGCACATGAGACTTATCTATAAGTTACAAGTACTGGGGCTAGGGAGCACAATATGCGCTTGGGTTATAAATTGGTTAGACAATAGGGAGCAGCGGGTTGTGGTAAATGGAACTTTTTCAAGTTGGACTGAAGTACTAAGTGGTGTGCCACAAGGGTCTGTCCTTGGATCACTTTTGTTCAACATATTCATAAATGAACTAGCGGTAGGTCTAGAGAGCATGGTGTCAATTTTTGCAGACGATACCAAACTGTGTAAGGTTATAAATTCGGTGGGGGATGCTTATAGGTATATGCAATTCACGGCGAATCGTGGCAAATTATTGCCGTTTTTTAATTCGACACAATTCGACAGATGAATTCCGGCAGGTGGCTGCCGGAATTCACCATATTCAATGAAAAACGGATTCGACATTCCCGCGGGCGAAAAACGGCCGATTTGCCGGATTTTGCCGCAAATTAAAAAAACGGGTAAAAACGGGAAAAACCCGGAAAAAAATGGCGTGGGGTCCCCCCTCCAAAGCATAACCAGCCTCGGGCTCTTCGAGCTGGTCCTGGTTCTAAAAATGCGGGGACAAAATTGACATGGAATCCCCCGTATTTTTAAAACCAGCACCGGGCTCTGCGCCTGATGCTGGTGCAAAAAATACGGGGGACAAAAAGAGTAGGGGTCCCCCCGTATTTTATACACCAGCATCGGGCTCCACTAGCTGGACAGATAATGCCACAGCCGGGGGTCACTTTTATACAGCGCCCTGCGGCCGTGGCATTAAATATCCAACTAGTCACCCCTGGCCGGGGTACCCTGGGGGAGTGGGGACCCCTTCAATCAAGGGGTCCCCCCCCAGCCACCCATGGGCCAGGGGTGAAGCCCGAGGCTGTCCCCCCCATCCAAAGGCTGCGGATGGGAGGCTGATAGCCTTGAGTAAAATGACAGAATATTGTTTTTTCCAGTAGTACTACAAGTCCCAGCAAGCCTCCCCCGCAAGCTGGTACTTGGAGAACCACAAGTACCAGCATGCGGGAGAAAAACTGGCCCGCTGGTACCTGTAGTACTACTGGAAAAAAATACCCAAATAAAAACAGGACACACACACCGTGACAAGTACAACTTTATTACACACTGCCGACACACACATACTTACCTATGTTGACACGCCGACTGCCACAGTCTCCGACGATCCGAGGGTACCTGTTAAAAAATTATACTCACCTTCCAGCGTCCAGAGATAAATCCACGTCCAGAGTATAATCCACGTACTTGTTAAAAAAACAAACCGCATACCCGACCATCCATGCCGGACTGAAAGGGGTCCCATATTGACACATGAGACCCCTTTCCCCGAATGTGCCGGGACCCCACGTGACTCCTGTCACTGAGGTCCCTTCAGCCAATCAGGAAGCGCTACTACGTGGCGCTCACCTGATTGGCTGTGCGCTGTCTGTGCTGTGACAGCGCATCGCACAGCTCTCTTCATTATTTCAATGGTGGGAACTTTGCCATCAGCGGGGGGGTTACCCGCGGTCAGCCGCTGACCGGCGGGTGACCCCACCGCTAACCGCAAGGTTCCCACCATTGAATATAAGGGCTCCATAAAGTAGAATGTGCAGGGGGGAAACCTTTACCCTCTGTGACATAAACGTACCATGGGAGCCGCTTCACAATGGGAGACGAGAGGGCCGTAGAGTAAGGAACCTCTCTAGTCTCCATCTCAAAATTAAATCGAGTTTTGGAAATAACTTTCGCAAATGGAGAGAGACATGGCATAAAATGGGAAAGTGCCAAAAAACATGGAAAATTATACAGAATGGCACAGACACCAACAAAATTTGGAAGTCACAGGCCATATCTTATGTCATTTTGAGAGAGTAAAATAAATTATTTTTAAAAGTTTAACATACATTTCGTTCTGATTAATGCACTTAGATAAGGAGTGAGAAGAAAGGTGACTATAGTCCCACTCTTTAAGGGTGAAGGTACATTGAGGTCAGTCTCTCATTTAAGCTGGGCAGAGGACTTATCTGTCAATTCTGGTGGTGACAGTATACAATACCAAAAAGATATGATGCCACTAGAGGAGGATCTAATCAATCTACCCAAAACTCGATCCGGGGGTGTCCGAAACAAAGTGGGATAAGTATTAATTCTATCAATCCAGTGTTAAGTAGAAGATAATAAATCCAAGCTGGGGGACCTAAATTGAATTTAACACAAAAGTCTGTGAATGGTAGGATGGAAGACAGAGATAAGAAATCTTCTAGGGACTCGATACCTAGGCATACCCAATAAGAAATTGTGGAGATTGGGCAATGATCTGTTTAACACCTAAAGAAAAATATTCCTAGTAGGAAGGGTAAATCCATAATGGGTTGGATGCTTTTTAAGATTCCAAATTCTTTTTAGGGTATCAAAAGCAGCTGTAGGGAACAATTGGAGTTTTGGGCAGAGCTGCCAGGGTAACAAAAGGAGGTCAGGGAGAGGAAAACCTTGAAGGAGGGCTCATTCCAGATCCACCAAAGACTTAAAATGAGGGGGCAAAACCAGTCACACAATTGGGAGAGCATGATGACCTTGTGGCACCTAATCAGATCAGGAAGGCCGAGACCCCACCTGTGGTTTGGAGCAAATCATACGACTATAGGATATTCTGGGGGACTTCCATACATAAGAAAGCATCAATCGTCTCATCTGATGTAATAAGTTACAGGGGATCGCACAAGGAATAGCATGAACTAAGTACATCAGTTTTGGCAACAGCATCATCTTAAATGCCTCTGGCAAAATCAGGAGACCTTGTGATCCATCCAAGTAGTGGCTAATGATGACAGTTTAGACAGTAAGGGGACATAATTAACATTGTGATCATTTTGAATGTTATAAGGAATGTGTATTCACTGATATAATAAGTGAAAAGAAACATCAGATTTGGTGGTGTTTAATTTGTAGTATGAAGCAGCAGTATAATCATCTAAAATAGTATGAAGGGAAGACGATGAGGTCTCCAAGTTAGTTACTAAAGGCCAGTACTGACGGGAGAGATGTGTGCTGAGCGATCTTAACACAGACCGCTCAGCACACCTCTCTCCCCCCACTCAGCACAGCGCAGTGTGTGCTGAGCGAGGGGGGGGACGGGGACGCGAAGTGAGTGACCCGCTAGATTGAGGGGGGCATACAAACGACAGGTCCGTGCTTAAAATCTAAGCAATCTAGTCAGATTGTTTAGATTTTAAACACGGATCTCTCCGTGTGTACCCCCCTTAACAATAAAACAACAGTTTGTGGAAGGTATTACAGACTGAATGCCTGGGAAACTGAGGATAAACAGATCATTTGGGCAAGGGGTTCGATGACTAACACAAATATTAATGGGGAGAGGGAGGCAGTCCTGTCTAGTGCCAATAAAAATTTGGAAAGTAGAGTAAAGAAAACCATTGCTAAAAACTGAGGGTCCAATACAAAGGGCAGAGCTAGAGCGAAGAGTGTCTCCCTGTGGGGGAAATTTACTAAGAATCGTTTTTAAGAGAGACTGCAAATCACCCATAATCGCATCTAAATCGCCGGACCAAAAATCCCACATTTACTAACAAGCATTTTCATAGAAACATAGAATTTAACGGCAGATAAGAACCACTTGGCCCATCTAGTCTGCCCCCTTTTTTTTTTTTTTTACAATATTTTTCTCTCAAACCTTATTTGATCCTTATTTCTTTGTAAGGATATCCTTTTGTTTATCCCATGCATGTTTAAATTGCTCTACTGTCTTAGCTTCTACCACCTCTGATGGGAGGCTATTCCACTTGTCCACTACCCCTTCTGTGAAGTAATTTTTCCTCAAATGTCCCCTGACCCTCCCTCTCTGCAGTCTCAGTGCATGTCCTCGTGTCCTATTGCTTCTCTTCATTTGGAGAATGTTTCCGTCCTGGACTTTGTTAAAACTCTTGATATATTTGAAAGTTTCTATCATATACCCACCTTTTCCTTCTCTGCTCCAAACTATACATATTGAGATATTTTTAATCTTTCTGGGTATGTTTTGTGATGTAGGCCATGCACCATTTATGTGCATCTTTGTCTTTTGATGGTGTATGTTGTCGAATTTTGACCTGTGTGATTTGTGTTGAATTTGTGGTTTCCGCATGGGAATTTGCTTCAAAAGTCACATTTGAATGTGCTATAATTTGCAGTAGATTGCCTCAGAAGTCGCATATTGACACAAACCAACTTATAGTACTCCAATTTTGGTGCACCTCAATTCGCACCACAAGATGCCGTAAAGTGACAAAATCCCCAAACACATTCCGACCTCCTGTTTCCTCTGTTCTGTTTCTTGGTCCTCTGCCCTTTCAGTAAGCTGATGCAGGCCACATGAAATCACTGCCTGGATCCAGCCTACTCCAAAACCTGTCTTTTCCATGGTTGAGAGCAGAAAGTGAGTGTTGCAGGTGACTTGGTGGCTTTTATTAACATTCTGATCGGTTCAGCCATAATTAAAATGGGTTTCACGGTTCTTTTTGAAAATGGTGCATTGAAGCACAATTTGTGAGCAATTTTGGTGGGGCTTTTGGAAAAAAATGTTTTTTTTACATGTCAAGACACACAAAAAACCCAGTGCATTGATGTGCGATTTTTTTTTATGATTTTGGTGTGAAATCGTGCACATTTGCAAAGACAATTCTTAGTAAATGTGCGATTTCCATTTATACCAATGTTATGTTGACTAAGTTTGGTTTGGTGATGATCAAAATACCGACATGGTCAAAATACTGACATTTAAACTACCGACAAGGTCAAAATATCTACATTTAAAATGTCGATAGGTCAAAAAGTCGACATGATTTTTTCATGATTTTTTCATTTAAACCGACTTGTTCATACTTTACCATCCCAGTGGACCTGGGGAGGGAATATAATAGTGTGCCGAGAGCCTGGCGAGCACAGCCAGCCATGCGAGGGGACGCGGTACACTTATACAGTGTCCATGTTGAGCTATATCGACATACACACAAACATTATGGAAAACTTGTGTCGACTTTTTGACCTGTTGACATTTTAAATGTCGGTATGTTGACCTTGTCAGTATTTTAAATGTCTGGATTTTGACCATGTCAGTATTTTGACCTTGTCGGTATTTTGACTATCAGTCAATGGTTGTCTGTATTTTGACTGTCAGGATTTTGATTGTAGGTATTTCATACTAAACCCTACTAGCTGAGGTTTGGGGGGTGGAAGGGTCCTAATGCAAGTTATACAGATTAGCATACTATAATCCTCCAAAAACAAGTTGGCAATGTCAAGAGGCTTAAGACATTTTTTACCCTAAGGAGTAATATTTAATCCTATTACAGGCCTGCCGACCATGAAGCTTATGTGCTAACAGGTGGGATCTTTAATCAAAGCAGTGTAAAACTTTTGACTGAGTTGAGCAAGAGCTGAATGTATGCAAAGCATAAAATGTTTCTGAAGATGTTGCCCCACCTCTTGAAGTTGCTTATGTAAAGGCTTGGGTGGGCTGGTTTGATTCTGGGACTCCAAAGACCAAAGCATTGACTCTAGATTACTCTGTTTTTTTCTGGAATGGGCTTTGAACTGAACTCCCTTCCGAATGGAAGTAAGTGAAGATGGAAATGTCATCAGGAGAATTGGTTTGTATGTACAATGTGAGAGAGTCAGTAAGTGCTTTAGATTCTCTGTATCAGATTATTTGTATTCAAGAAATCACAAGGGGTGCCCAGAGGGGAAATAATGACCCATATCACAGGTCCATAAGACAGAGGCATGGTCAAACCTTGTAATGGGGACAATTTAAATCGTCTTGGTAAACTGAAGGACTCTCTTATCCAGGAGAATAAGATCTATTCTAGAGTAACTATTATGAACTGAGGAGAAAAAAGTATACTCTCCCTCACCAGGTGAACAGGTGTGCCAAGCATCATACAAATAAACTCTGCTAGCAATTTTTAAAGTCAAGAGAGGGACCCATATCCAGAGAGGAAGAAAGGCAACCATGGAAAGATCTGTCTAATTTAGGGTTGCGGACTAAATTAAATTAGCCATTAGGATAAGCTTGCCCTGGAGAACTTTATATATTTCCTCAAAGGTTTCCCTGAAGAAAAAGGGACCTGGTGGGAGTTTGAGCATATAAGGAGACTAGGGTGACCAGAGTGTCTTCTACAATACCTGTAAAGATGAGAAACCTACCATTTTATGCTCAATTTTCCAGTTCAGAATACAGTAAAAGGGGTATTCCTATGGAAAAATATGGCAACACCATTGCATTTGGATGGGCCATTAGCAGTAAACATAAAGGGTATCTATGGTCTTTAAAAACAGGAGGCACTGAGGAGGAGAAATGTGTCTCCTGGAAGACAACAATATTGGCTCTATGGTGGAAAGTGTAAATAGCCAACCACCACTTATGGGGGCCTTGGACATTATGGGAAAACACCTAAACCATTAGGCAAGATTAAATAGTGAGGAAGTGGAGATGCCTTAGATGTACCTATCACACAAAATAAGGGAAAGGGAAAGAAAAAACTGAAGGTTTAAAAACAAACACAGAAAGGAATCAAAAAGCCCAAAAGGCCCATTACTGTATATCAGGATACAGAAGTCGCCATAGGACAAAGATAAGACAACATAGTTAACATGTTGTATAACAAGATACAAATATACTGTAATAGCACCAAATCTCAGCATAACCTAGAGAAAGCAGACATTACAGTAATGACTAAATTCTAAAAGTATCTAGAGAAACACTCACAGTGCAAAACATGATATGGAAGAATAGAAAAATGGAAATACAAACAAACCACATAGGCTAAATATTAAAGCAAACCTAATATAGCAAACATTGAAAGTCGATAAATGGATAAATACTTGCAGCTAGGAAGGCAGGACAGGAGCGAATGATTTCGTGAACAGCAAACAGAGTCAGAGAGGTAGCATAGCTAACAGTGACCCAGGCCAAATCAACTCCAGCTCAGCTAGTAAATATCCAGATAGACTTGAGGAATCAGAAGTACATCTTCATCCCACCAAGGACCAGTCAGGTTGAAGAGGGAGGCCCCAGGAAGTCAAAACAGTCGAGACAGGAATATTCCTTTCAGCCAGGAGCTTGGTACCAGCTTCTAGAGGTGAAATGACAAAAGAGGATTGATCCTTCCGCACTAAAAGCTTAACCAGGAACCCCCAGCAGTATTGTATATCATGATACTGGAGTGCTTTCATAATGGGCTAGAAGGATTTGTGCTTGTTTATGGCGTGGATGGTCAGGGAAGAGTTGCAGATTGTCCAAGACATCCGAGTCTTCTGCCAAGAGTGCAGCCCTGAGTATGTCCTCTTAATGTGGAAGAAGTGGAGATGCAGAAAGGTATCTCTGGGAGAACTTCTAGAAGCAGAACGAGGTTTGGGAAGATGGTGAATTTGGTCAATCAGTAACTCCCAATCCTCTGCTGAAGGTAACAATTTTTTGAAAAGGGTCGGAGAAAAGTCCCAAAGAGCCTCATTAGACAAAGATTCTGGAATGCCCCTGATCTTATTATTATTTCCCCTGGACCTGTCTTCCAAATCGGCAAACTTATCTTTAACAGCCCAGAGTTCCACCAGAACCAAGTTATGAGAAGATTGTTGTGGGTGGAAACCAGTTTCTGCATTTTATTTATTTTCCAAATGATTAGTACAATAACTGTATCTGCCACTTCACTAGTGAGGTGTTTGACTGAAACCTAGAAGTCAGAGGTGAGATCTGACCCGGAATTCCTGAAGCATCTGGTGCAGAGTGCAGAGCATCAGCAGAGAGATCTGATCCATGGTCAGAACTAGGGGAAGAGGCAGCCATGGAGGTAGACACCACAGAGGACTTTCCAGCAGGCACTGGACCAGAGGTATTCTGAGAGACAATTCTAATAGGTGGAGCATGGATGGAGAGCTTGCCCCATTTAACAGGCATGGCAGACATCTGAAGAGTGCAGCAGCAAATAGTAGTGGAAAGACCAGTGGTAAAAATGTGCCAAGTTCTAGATCAGGCAGACACGACCGGCAGAGGTCATATGAGTATGGACAAAGGAGGTCACGGAAAAAGCATGGAGATTGAAGCAAAGATAAGTGTGGTAACTTTGCAGGTGTGCAAATGGAGGGTGCTCAGCCACCAACCTGGAGAGTGATGGACTCTGGAAGCCTTAGAGCCATGAGATAAGCTTCATCTGATAAAAAGAGCAAAGCAGGAACAGCCTATACACACTGCAGCTGTGAGAAAAGGCCATAAGATGGTAGCTCCCCCTTGAGTCCCTGGCACTGCTAGTGGTATTCCCAGCAAGTGACACCTCCACAGAGAAGAAAGGCAGCCCAGATAGGCTATCAGGAGGAGAGGAAGCAGCTGGTATAAGCAGCAGTGGCCATGGTTATGACATCATGTGGCTTGCCCCCAAAATCAAGGCTGTGGTTGCCAGTCAAAAATTGTGCCCTCCTCCTGAAACAACTCTGCACTAGGTAGCACAATGTAAAATGCTGCATCATGTTCTCACTTGCTATATCAAATAGCAGGAAAATGCAGACAGGAGTTCCGAGCTACACACTAGTAACTTGTCAGCCATGATTCAATGCAGTGAGCCGTCCCCACCAAAACTTTTTTGATCTTATCTTTGTGAGTATGAAATAGGCAATTTTAATGACATACTGTATACAGACCATGCAGACCAAGGTTCAGTGTAAACAGAGTCTGACACGGGTTGGAACTATGTTCAAAACCTTATGTCAGACCTGGGGTTTTGGTGGAAAAGGTCTATTAGTTATTGTCCATTTGAGCTATTCATCTCAGAATTTCTAGAGAAAAATCTAATTACTCTCCCTTTCATCTTGACCTTGTAAAAGTTCCTGAATCTCAGCTAATTCTGATATCAATGTATAACTCTTTCTCTACACAGTTTCTCTTGTATTTGAATTCAGCATTTTATATCACATGTCCACCTCACACAGAGGTCCACTCTAGCCAGCTTCTTTCTCTAATAATGTATCACCATACTTTAGTATTTACTTTGTTCATGGTCCCAACATAAGTGCAGTTATTTTAGTCCCATGACATCTGCAAATGAAAAATAACTCTTCAGCCATCTGTACTGTATTTTTGTACACTCAAATCTGTACTAACAAGATACAGCTGTCGCTGACATTTGCAATATACAGATAACCCATCTGGAACAAACAAACATCTGTAAACAATTGGAAGAAATAAATAAATTACATCAAGTATACAACAGTCCTCTTGTTGCCAATAATTAAAATTTTTTTGGGGGGTGAATAATCTCTTAAAAAATGTAGAAATTACTGTTGATAGGAAAATCCACAACAAAAATACAACAAGAAATAAGACTAATAAATTCAAAATACTCTCACCTCTTTCATAAGAGGAATTAGATATATATTCTAATGTGTAGAGAGATTTGTTGTCATAATGGCTCATTTTCAATGTATTAAAATTACAGGCATAGAACCATGCATAATCACACATTGTACATCTAAATTGGTAGTTTATGGAAAAGGTTAAATGCATTATGCTTGCGGTTGTAGAAAACAAACAGTACAGTATTTTTTTTTCAGTTACCTTATGTTGAAAATATAAGGAACTCTAGACATTGAAATTAGTTCCAGACTACAAATGTGGTTCAAAGGTTTTATCATTCTCTTTCATTGTGTCTGCCATGAAGCCCAAATTATTATTATGGTAGCTAGCAATGACAATATTGTGTTTATGGAAGTATGTTAGAAATTCTGAAAAATAAAAAAACTCAGGATTTTTAAAAACAGCAAGATGAGTTCAAGACTCAAAGCTAATCTGCTTTCAGGACATGAAGTTCAGAAATATAGGTGTTTGTCTAAGGGTGTGTACACACGGTGAGATCCTTGCTAATGCCCGATTTTCACTTGCAATTTCCCATGAACTCCCCGGAGCCCAGATAGCACATATTTTGACTAACTTTTCTTGAGATATGGACTATGTGCGCTTACGATTTTGGCTTATGTGAGATTTTGGCTTATGTGAGATGTCATTGACATATGAGATGAACTAGATAGTACACCGATCTAGCAAGGATTGACTTGCCTGCACAGTCTATCTTTTCTTGCGATGCCGACCTGGTGGGACCACGCATCGGGATCGAATTGGGATCGCATGGTGACTTTCACCTTGCGATCTGCACTAACTTTTCTTGCTATTTTGACTTTATAGTCAAAATCGAAATAAAATATCTCACCGTGTGTACACACCCTAATAGAGAGGGAAGAAAAAATTTATTTTTTCAGCATGGACCTTTCTGTGTTCCTACAGTTTCATATTAACGAATCCTGCTTCCTTTTTGCTTTTTGTTGAGCCCATTTTTCCATTTACATTCAATAATATATTTCTTATTTTAATTAAGTGTCTTGTCAGTTCTCACAGTTAAATGGTTAGAAACTGTTATCAACCACACAAATTGTCTGGACTGAAAATAATTATTAGGGTGTTTGTATTACTCTAGTCTCTACACCAGTGTTTTCATGAGGACCAGGTTTGGGAAATACTGCTCTATACTGAGGATGCCAAACTCGAGTAGCATGGTAGAGAGTGGGGACGGAAAAAACACACTGAATTGTTCCTCACTATCCCAATAGTGCCAACTAACCAGTGTCCTTCAATGAAAACGAAGGGAATTGGTCACAAGCATGAAAGATATGCCATCATTACTGTACTATGGACAGAGGTTTAAAAATACATTTTAGCGGAAAAAAATATAAAAATGTTCTTCAACTTCACTTGTTTAATGTTTTTTATGATTTTTTTTGAAAATTGTAATACTTTATTGAAATGATGTAGACTTGGCATCTTGTGCACTTTTGCCTTTGCACAAGGGCATAGCTTCCACAGGTGCAGGGAGTGCAGCTGTTCTTGTGCCCAGAGCTGAGAGGGGCCACCTTTCCTATCAAAGTTACATGTGTTATATACATTTTGTCGCCATTGGGTGGTACATAGGGGCCATTACAAACTTTTGCCTTGGAGCCTACAATATATCTAGTTATGACTCTGGACCTGTTCATTGTAATGTGGTATAAAATTAATAACAATTTAAGCTAATCATACATTAAAACATAGTGGTAACATGTTCCTTCATAAAATTTATTATAAAAACACAATGACAAATTTAATGTCCGTAATTATACAAAGAAAGTGTGGTGTATTTTTCCCACAATTTGACTTTTTTTAGCGATTGAGGATAAATATAGGTGAATCTCTACAGTCTCCTCCTTCTCCTTACTGAAGATTCGGAGGTAGCATCACAAAAATAGAAAGATAACCAACGCGTTTCGTTTTATTTCAAGACTTCATCAGGGGTAAATCTCAAATGATTGATAAGTATTGTCAATTAATGGATAAAACAACCCAAAAAATCATTCATGAATGCTTGGAGAAAGGCCCCATATGCCACTGGGACTTCATGTTGCACAGTCAGTCAAGCCTCGTAAATCGACTACTTGAATGTGAAATTCAGATACTCAGGTATAGGAGAAATTCATACAGGTAAGGAATCTGGCAAATTCATATCCTCCTGTGAATCAGCAGTGACAGCCCAGTATCTGTGTAATACATATATATATATATATATATATATATATATATATATATATTATTATATATTATTATTATTTTTTGCAAATTATTTTTTGGCAATGAATGGGTTAATTAACACTTTCTCCCCAAAACACCAGAATGAATGTAAGAAAGATGGATGAGCGGGGAAGGGGGGGGGGGGGGGGACATGACTTTTAGGAGACAGATGGTCACATCCTCACCTCAGTAATGTTAGTGGGAATTTCCCACTGTTATGTGGGCCACAATCTGATCCTGCGGAACTCCATCAGCGTTCAGCCACAAAACACTTCAAGTTCTGTGTGTGGGTTGGTGGGCGGGAGGACAGGACAGCGCAGGACGGGCGGGCGTGAGGGAGCGTGGTGTGATGTCAGCATGTCACACCGCAGCCAGGAACACAGCACTGGTCGGCCAGGAGCACAGCGCAGGGTGGTCAGGAGGGAGTGCAGTATGACATCAGCACGTCACATCGCGAGCCGGCCGGTGCTGGACGGGTCTGTGTCTCAGCAGCGCGACCATCCATTACCCCCAGGAATTTCATTTTTAGCCCATTTGGGGTAATTTACCCCTGTTCCTTGACCACTGCCCTAGACACCTTGGGATTGTTTGATTAGAATACATACTCTAAACTATAAGAAGGGAGATCTGTTCATGGGACTATGCCATAAAGAACTATACAGGACCTTTAGCCTAAATAGTCTTTGACCTGAGGTTCTAAATTAATTATTAGAACTGAACTGTATAATATAAACGTTGCTGTTTATTTGTCTTTATATCATATATATTGCTCTATGTACTAAGCCTTGAAGAGAGATAAAGTGGACAGAGATAAAGTACCAGCCAACCAGCTCCAAACTGTCATTTTTCAAACAGCCTCTTAAAAAAGCAGCTGATTGCCTGGTACTTTATCTCTGTCCCCATTATCTCTATCTTAGGTTCAGTAAATAAACCCCATAAAAGAATTATAAAGCCTAAAGGGGGTACACATGGAGAGATCCGTGCTTAAAATCTAAGCAATCTGACTAGATTGCTTAGAAGTTAAGCACAGATCTCTCGTGTGTATGTCCCCCAGCGATAGCCGCGCAGCGCTATCACCGGTGCTAGATTGAGCCTAATCTAGCAGGTCATTCACTTCAGCGCTCTGTGAAGTGAGCAGCCCCGTCCAGGGCCGGATTAAGCCTTCGGAGGACCCAGGGTACTAAAGACAGGGGGGCCCTCCCCCTCTCATCAGCACCGCCCCAATCCCCCCCCCCCATGGCTATGCCTACTGTGTGTGTACTCCTCCTCCCACAACAGAAATTTCCTGTACCCACATACAGAGCAGGATTTATACTTTATTGGGGCCATAAGCAAGAAATCTGTTTGGAGCACCCCTCCCTCAACGGCATGCAATTGTGCAATTTCACTCACACACTGCCTCCCATTGCCACACACACACACACACACACACACACACACACCCAGCTCCATAGCTGACCACAAACACACACACACACACTGCCTTACTGACACGGACATCTCTTACTAACATGGACATCTCTTACTGACACAAGCACCTTTTACTGACACAATTACGACACCCCTTACTGACACCGACACACTGACATAGACACACTTACTGACACACACACACACACACACACACACACACACACACACACACATCTCTTACTGACACAAACACACTTACTGACACACACACACACACACACACACACACATCTCTTACTGACACAAACACACTTACTGACACATGCTTACCCAGACACCACTTACTGTACTGACAGATAGCCCTTTTGGCCACAGACATCATATTGGCAAATACATACCTGCTGACAGACATCCCTTACTGACACAGATACCTGTTACTGACATACACAATACAAATACACTTACTGACACACGCCCCTTACTGATACAGACATCCCTTACTAACCCACTTACTGACATATCACTTACTGACACCACTTATTGGCACATTATCATACATATTTGCTGACAGACATCGCTTACTGACACATATACAACTTACTTGATGCAAATACCCCTTACTGACATTCACAACACAAATACACCTACTGACACAGGTGCCACTTACTGACACCACTTATTGACCAAGACTCTCTTTACTGAAACACACACTTACTGACACCACTTATTGACACACACACTGACACAAACACACTTCATTACATGAATTCATACCCCACCCCCACTACTAAGACTGAAACACATGCTACTGCTGTGTGCAGCTCGTGGCTTGGCAATCACATCTCTTTGTAGCTTAACCTTTTGCACTTGAGATCAGCAGAAGCCGGAGGTCTCAGGTCTGACTCTCCTCTCCTCTTCTTAGTCCGACTGACTCCGCACTGGGTGTTCATCTCTTCTCAGTGATGCTGGGAGGAGGCGTGCCCCTGCAAGCCAGAGAGCTACTGCTGTAGCTCTGTAACTCTTCGTGCAGCTGCTCAGTGCGACTGTGTGTAAGGGGCAGTTGTGTCTGAGGCAGAGCAGAGCCCCTTGAGACAGGGGGGGCCTGGGGTACATACCCCCCGTAACCCCCCCCCCCTTAATCTGGCTCTGCCCCCCCCCCCCCCCGTCACCCCCCCCCCCCCCTCGCTCAGCACACATCGCGCTGAGTGCTGAGTGGGGGTAGAGATGTGTTCTGAGCGGTCTCTGATAGATCACTCAGCACACATCTCTAGGTGTGTACCCCCTTAAAAGTGAAAGGATGGAGAAGAGATAGCACTTTGATCAAGTGGTGTGATGACAAATATTGATAATATCCCGACAGAGCGTAATATCTATTGCTGATCAGAAAGAACTGTACCAAACTGAAAAATATCTACAGAAAGTGAGATTTTTTTTTTTTTTTTTAAACATAGCCATCATCATATTCAATTAAGAAGTTACAATATGTCAGAATTGAGGCCCTCATTCCGAGTTGATCGGTCGCAAGGCGAATTTAGCAGAGTTACACACGCTAAGCCGCCGCCTACTGGGAGTGAATCTTAGCTTCTTAAAATTGCGACCGATGTATTCGCAATAATGCGATTACTAACTACTTAGCAGTTTCAGAGTAGCTTCAGACTTACTCTGCCTGTGCGATCATTTCAGTGCTTGTCGTTCGTGGTTGACGTCACAAACACACCCAGCGTTCGCCCAGGCACTCCCACCGTTTCTCCGGCCACTCCTGCGTTTTTTCCGGAAACGGTAGCGTTTTCAGCCACACGCCCCTGAAACGCCGTGTTTCCGCCCAGTAACACCCATTTCCTGTCAATCACATTACGATCGCCGGAGCGAAGAAAAAGCCGTGAGTAAAAATACTTTCTTCATAGTAAAGTTACTTGGCGCAGTCGCAGTGCGAACATTGCGCATGCGTACTAAGCGGATTTTCACTGCGATGCGATGAAAAATACCGAGTGAACAACTCGGAATGAGGGCCTGAATTTGGAAGGAATTCCCCACAGACTCTATATTGCTGTTTTGTTTATGCACATGTGATCAGTATTGGTGGATATATCCCTGATTAAAAAAATCTACATATATGCATTTTTTTAAGTTTCTCCCTTTTGCCTTAGAGGGTTTCTTTGTTACCTCCTCAATGGAGCATAATGAAATACAATTTGATTAAACTGATTGATCTGATTAAATGTTAGTCCTTCAAACAATGTAGCGCTGAATGGTTGGAACAAAGACTAACAAAATAATCAAAGAAAAACACCTGGTTCAAGCAAAGAGAAACATACTGTAGTTGAGTTATGCTCAGCTAGTAACCATGCTGCTCCTGCACTGACTAGAGTGGGCTTCATCTATAACAGCCGCTTTATACAGGTGGAGTAAGTTCAGTGGCGTAACTACTGCCCCCGCAGTCCTCGCGGTGGCTTGGGGGCGAGGGGCTGCGGGGGCGCCACTGATTTACAGCAGACTGACATGCGGACGAGCGTCCGCATGTCAGTCTGCAGTCTCCTTCCCTTCGCCGCTTGTTGGAGGGACACGGAGGGCACACAGCTCGTCTCTCCTGTGTCCCTCCTGCTGCATCATCTCCGGTGGCCGCGGGTCTAATAGGGGGAAGTGCCGTCCGTGATATCTGGCACTGGGGGCATATATGGCACGGGGGGAATATCTGGCACTGGGGGGGAATATCTGGCACTGGGGGCATATATGGCACGGGGGGAATATCTGGCACTGGGGGGGAATATCTGGCACTGGGGGCATATATGGCACTGGGGGCATATTTGGCACTGGGGGCATATCTGGCACTGGGGGCATATGTGGCACTGGGGGCATATGTGGCACTGGGGGGGTATATGTGTACCTGGCACATGGGGACGACGACTATATTTGGCACTGGGGCATGTAAGTACCTGGCACCGTGGGGGAATATCTGGCACTGGGGACATATGTGGCACTGGGAGCACAGCCCTAGCAACAAGGACTACCTCCTAGCAACGAGCATGACACCCAGTGCATGAAACACCTGGCAACGAGCATGACACCCAGTGCATGAAACACCTGGCAACGAGCATGACACCCAGTGCATGAAACCCCTGGCAACGAGCATGACACCCTGAGCATGAAAACCCCTGGCACCGTGCATGGAACCAAGAGCATGAAACCCCTGGCAACGAGCATGACACCCAGTGCATGAAACCCCTGACAACGAGCAGGTAATTGAAAAGTAATTAGAAGCCTTACTGTAGGACTTAATGTGTAATGGGTATTACGGTGTGTGGCATAATGTATCACGGACATTGCGGTGTGTGTCATAATGTGTCACAGGCATTACGGTGTATGGTATACTATATCGCGGGCATTGTGATATGTGGTATAATGTCTCAGGGTCATTGCAGTGTGTGGCATAATGTATCACGGACATTGCGGTGTGTGTCATAATGTGTCAGGCATTACGGTGTGTGGTATACTATATCACGGGCATTGTGGTATGTGGTATAATGTCTCAGGGTCATTGCAGTGTGGCATAATACATAACGGGCATTGCGATGTGTGGCATAGGGTATAACGGGCAGGGCATTGCGGTATGTGTCACAGGCATTACGGTGTATGGTATACTATATCACGGGCATTGTGGTATAATGTCTCAAGGTCATTGCAGTGTGTGGCATAATGTGTCACAGGCATTGTATGTGCTATAATGTATCGGGCATTGCAGTGTGTGGCATAATGTATCACGGACATTGCGGTGTGTGTCATAATGTGTCACAGACATTGTATGTGCTATAATGTATCAGGGGCATTGCAGTGTGTAGCATAATGTATAACGGGCATTGCGATTCCTGTCATAATGTGTCACAGGCATTACGGTGTGTGGCATAATGTGTCACAGACATTACGGTGTGTGGCATAATGTGTCGGGGGCATTACAGTGTGTGCATATTGTGTCGTGCATTATTGTGTGCAGCATAATGTCTAAGGGCCATTGCAGTATGTGGCATAATGTATACTGGGCATTACTATAAGTAGGAAAAATGACAAATAATGTAAGGGGCATGAATCAGGATTATTTTTCTTTCCTGTGGTGGCCAACGTATGGGCGTGCAGGTTGCAAAACTGGGGTATAAGGTAGTCTTTTCTTGCAATGCCACGCCCCTTTATGCGAAACCACGCCCACTCCAACAAAACCACGCCCCTTTTTTGGCGCGCGCATATTTATCCCTTTCTTGCTCCCAATTATGGAGCATGAAGGGGGGGGGGGGGGGCGCCAAAGAATTTTTGGGCTTGGGGGAGAAAAATTTCTAGTTACGCCACTGAGTAAGTTCATCCGGTACTATGATGCAGCCAGGACTTAATACAGGTACAAGGAGTAAGTGTGGAACTAGAACCCTTTTCCACTAGCTCAAAAAACACGGGTAAATACACGAGGGCGCGCATTTACCTGTGTTTTTTGCTAGTGGAAAAGAGTTCCTCTGCAAAAACCGGGATCAAGTGATCCAGGAATCCTACCCGGGTAGCTTACCGAGTTGAACACGAGTTCAACCAGGTAAGCTGTGCAGTGTAAACGGAAGCCGTTTCGATGCGACATGGCTCCCGTTCACAGTGTATGGAAGGGCGGCGCTGGGAGACCATGTGATCTCCCAGCACCGCCCCTGCCGCGTCGCCAGCAGTGTCACCAACCCGGAAATATGCCGGTTGGTGAGTACAATGGGAAAGGAGGCTGAGCACGGGCCGCAGCCGGGTAGCACACGTTTCAGGCTCCCGGCTGTGACCCGTGCTTCTCAGTGGAAAAGGGGTATAGGTGAGCACAGGAATGGGCTGAAGAGGACAGCAGGAAATAAACTAGATGCAGACTGATGCAAACAACCATAGGAAGCAAGGGCTAGGAGCTGAGTCAGGAGACAGGCAAATAAATAAGCGATACTGACTAAGGCAAACGAAAAAAGCCCAGGCAAGGGCTTGGAGTAAGCTATTCACAAAGCCAATCTGAACCCCAGATCAGATACAGGCCCCTACAATTCATTACACTGCAGCCAAGTAGCTGCACATACAGTTACAGGACCATTACAGTTATTTACACTGCAGCTGAGTAGCAGCATGTACAAAGGACGTGTCCCGGCTGCCATCGGCCATTGCGGCTGGCGTGATGCAGTGTCCTGGGACCCACCGGACCTGTGAACAGTTACAGCGGCTCCTAACAGGTTATCAGTTATATGCACACATTGGGATATGGTCATTAGGTCAACAACACTTACGTCGATGGTCATTAGGTCGACCACTATTGGTCAACATGCATTAGGTCGACATGGTCACTAGGTCGACATTGAAAAAGGTTGACATGAGTCTTTCACATTTTTTTTTTTACTTTTTCATACTTTACGATCCACGTGGACTACAACTGGGAATAGTAACCTGTGCCTAGCACAGTGGTAGCGGAGTGAGGCACCTTGCCCGAAGCCGCGAGCCATGCGCAGGGACGCGGTGCACTAATTGGGGTTCCCCGTCACTTTACGAAGAAGACTACACCACAAAAAGTAAAAAAAACTCATGTTGACCTTTTTCCATGTCGACCTAATGACCATATCGATATAATGCATGTCGACCAATAGTGGCCAACCTTAAAACTGTCGTCCTAAGTGTGGTCGACCTAATGACCCATACCCGCACACATTATCTAGTTGGGCTGATCAGCCGTGTATGCACACGTGATGTCGTTCCCAGTCTCACAATTTTGTCCAAGAGATAAAATACACACAGAATAAGAAACTGCTCATTGTGTACGGGACTATCTAGGCTATATACAGTATAGGCATTTGTTAATATTCATACATTTTCTTTGGATCTAATTTAGCTAAACTAAAGGTGTTATTAATAGTTATTTAAAGTAAACCTGTGAACCGATTAATTGTTAACACATGCAACTGCCTGAGCCTAAACTATTATTAATTAATTATAATTTATTTATTTATTAATAGCTTTTTATATAGCGCAGCAAATTATTTGTGCTTTACAATTGGAAACAGTGATAAAATAAAACCAAACAATTGGAAACAACAGTAATCAAACAAAACTGGGTGTCAGGTCCTGGGTCCCTGTGTACTCAGCTGGTGGTTTCTGAGATGAGGTTACAGGATCAGACTGGCACATTAAACAAGGAGGACGTATATAAGACTTCCTCATATGTCGCTAGAACCAAGTGTTGGCGAGACCTGTCCAGGGGCACGGAGTCTAACCCACCGGAAGGATTTCACCAGTGACCCCCTCCTATGGGGAGTTGGGTTTTTCTGCTTCCGATAGGCAGGGCGCGGCCCCCTGGACAGGTACCCAGAAATAGCTGAGGAATCCTACAAAGAAATAACTAGTGGCACACTGATATTGAGAGAGTCTTTGATGAAATTGAAGTACTATAGTACTCACTACTTGGGAACTGGAGAACTTGAAAAAACACTTGAAGAAACAAATGATTTTAATTCGATGGTTCTCGGTACTTGAGAACTGAAGAACTAGAAAACACTTGAATAAACATTGATGTTTTACCGATGGCACTCGGTACTTGAGAACTGGTGAACTTGAAGACACTTAAAGAAACATACAATGTTTTATCAATGGCACTCGGTACTTGAGAACTGGTAAACTTGAAAACACTTAAAGAAACAAAATGATGTTTAACCGATAGCACTCGGTACTTGAGAACTGGCAAACTTGAAAACACTTAAAGGAGGGCGTGGCCTGGAGGCTGATCAGGCAGGCAATGCTTTTTATGAGCTCCCAGGGACCTGGGAGTTTTTACGACCTAAAACGGCCTTTCCACGCTTGCTGCCCAATTTGAAAGCCCTGCCCTGCTTCATTTATGAGTTGGGATAGCAGTGAGTTGGGCTGCGGAGTCGGGGAGCCGGTTTTCTGGCTCCTGCGGATTGCGGCCTACTCACTGCCCTGAAGCCAGGGCCTTAATTTGTGCTCGTTCCCCCGCCGCGAGAAGGGTTCCCCGGGACGCGGCACCGTTGATCCCGGACCTTGCTCCTACCTTGCCTTGGGCTTGCTCTGGCCGGTGCTGCGGTGTCCGCCGCGCGTAGAGGTGGCGACTCGGGACCTGTCTGGAGCCGGGCCGGGAGCTCCGGAGTCACAGCGGTGGCCATCTTGGTTAGTGGCAGGCGAAAGGAGAGTGGACGGAGACCCGGCGGCGGTGATCAGCGGTGTTCGGAGGTATCTTTCCAGCCGCGCCGACCTGCCTGGGGTGACTGCTCTCCTCCTCCTCTCCCCCTCACAATCCCCGTGCAGAGGTGCGCACCGCGCTGCAGCAGGAGGACCGACGGCTCGGCCGTGGCCCTCCCTGGCTGAATAAAGCAGTGCTCTGGAGGTGCGCCCCTTGTGCTCCTGGGGGCTCTCCCTATTGCCTCTCTGCTCCCGCTGCAATCCACATAATTACTCCCCGCCCCCTGTGGCGAATACTCTCAGTCCGGGGGCCTTTTAGTTATAGCCCTTAGACCATCTTTAATGCTCTAAACTGCCCCTCCGGGCACTGATAAGGTTCCACTTGGGTCTGTACAGGCCAGATCTACGGGGGTCCTGTTCCCCTGCCCTGTGCTGAGTCAGGGGACCTCCCAGGGTCACATTATAGCCCCCCCCCCCGGGTGAGAGATAATTAGGCAGCTTGCTCCAGCTTCCAACCACCGAAACCCTTCCCGTCCGTAGGGGCCCCATACCTTCCTCCTTTCTCCTCTTTGCTGATTGGCGCTTCGTTCCCCCCCCCGGTGCTTTCTGCGGCGCTGCCCTTAGCTGCCAACGTTACTGCTTCGCATTGACATGCATTGCCCTGAACTCTCGTTCTCTGCTACTCTACCCGGGGCCACCTGATGGGCATCTGAGACCAGGCCATGGGGGATGACCGCTCCCTAGGAACTATGCTGTTGTATGTATCCTGCTGATCCTGACACATCTTGAGCTACTTGCAAACATCCTCTTCACTGTCGTCCCCCCCCCCCCCCCCCCGGAATATGAGACATGCCTCGAAATCCTCTAGGCGGAGCAAAAACAACCAACCTCGAAAAGTCATGAGGTCTCAAGCGGACCTGAGGCCCTTCCTTCACCTCACGACCTCCCCGCAGATGGAGAACCGTTCCTCCCCCCGCCCCCCGACCTCTCCCTCTGCTTCCTCGACTTCGAATCCGGCTGATGATATGGCTGACCCTGCGTCAGCTGGCGGTCGCGAGCTCCGGGAAATCCTAACCTTCATGAGGTCCCTTCCTACAAAGCAAGACCTTCAAGACACTATTAGGAATGAGCTCGCCTCCATCAAAAGCGACATCTCACACCTGTCTGACCGCGTGGTAACTCTGGAAGAAGAATAAGAAGCTAGCGCTTCCTGTGTGTCCCTGTTGAGGGACTCTGTCCTTGCTCAATCCAAGGAAATCCGAGCTTTACAGGCCAGAATGACGGATATCGACAACAGGGGCAGGCGGAACAACATCCGCGTCCGTGGTCTCCCGGAGGAAGTTCCCCAATCTGGGCTAGTGGACGCTCTGACCAAGATATTCAACGAACTCTTGGAAAAGGATTCGGATAACGTCATCACTTTCGACAGAGCCCACAGAGCCCTTCGGCCGAGAGGCCTCTCCACCGACCGGCCTCGTGACGTCATTTGCCGGCTCCATTACTTCGCCCAGAAGGAGGAGATTATGTCCAAGGCTAGGCAATTGGATGGTATCGACTTCAATGGCTGTGCTATAAGCCTCTATCAAGATCTTTCTTGGTACACACTCCAGCAGCGGAAATCCTTGAAGCCCCTGATGGACGAGCTACGGAAACGTCAGCTACGCTACCGTTGGGGTTTCCCTTTTAACCTCCAAGCCTGTTCCTCCGGGAAATGGTACACCCTATCTTCCCACGCAGACCTCACCCCGTTCTGCATCTCACTAGGTCTACCTCCATTGTCTATTCCGGATTGGGAGTTTCCTCTTCCTGATGTTCCTCTCCCTAAGCGGGCTCCTAGCTCGCAACCATGGCATGAGGTTCGGGGCGCCAGGAGGGGATCCCAGTTAACTACATCTCCCTCCAAGACCGATTTGCTGTAAAGGACCCTTCTGATTGATATTGTTGTCCCTGCTCTTTTTTCCTCCTACAGAAACTCTTGCTGAGGGTATTTTTTTCTTTCTCGAAGGGTTCTCACACATGTTAAGTGTTAACTCCTAGCTGTTTACGGAGGTTATTGATAAATGGTTAATATCCTTGATCATGTTGGCCGGTGGAGGGAGGGGGCTGTGGACTTGTCTGCTGCCCCTGTTTCCCCTCTGGCCACTTTTCTTACTGTAGGATTTTTTCCTCTCCTTTTTTCTTGTGTCAGTTTAAATATGTTTTTTTTTTTATCATGGTTCCTGTTGCGGTTTACTCCCATTCCCCCACATTATACCCGCCTTTGGCTCCATGCCGGTAGGGAGACTGACGGTGTTACGGTTCAGTCTCTCTCCTGCGGGTCTTTTGCTGATGTTATTACATTGTTTTTGTATTCCTTTCTTTTTTGTCTCTTTTTCCGTGCTTGTTCTTCCTTCTCCCCCTTCTCTTTCCCTCCACTTTAAGGTTTGTAGGAACGCGTTTTACTTCATTCCAACATGAGTGTCCCGGGGAAGATTAAAGTGCTGTCCCTCAATGCGCGTGGTCTCAACTCGCCGGAGAAGAGATCTAGCCTTCTACGTCTGTTAAGATCTGAAAGAGCAGATGTTGCATTAGTGCAGGAGACCCATTTTAAGGTTGGAATTCGTAACCCCTCTATTACCAATCACTACTTTCCTGCAGCATTCTACTGTAACACCCCAGGTAGCAAATCCAAGGGAGTGGCTATTGTTTGTTCCAGGGACTTGCGTGTTTCGGACGTTACCATACATAGGGTGGTACCGGGTAGGCTCCTTCTTTTGACTTGCAAAATCTTTGAGCAAATGTTCACTTTTGCAGTGATTTACGCCCCAAACCAGGCCCAACTGTCTTTCTTTAATTCCTACCTCCCGAGGTTAGACTCTCTGTTCCAGGGCGTCACGGTTTTAGGTGGTGACTTCAACTGGACATTAGACCCCAGCACTGACACGTCATCCCAAACCTCTAGATTTGTTGCATCCAAATATCAGCGTGTTAAACGCCTACTTCACACACTACAACTAGCTGACTCATGGAGAACCCTTAACCCCTCAGGACATGACTACTCCTTTTATTCACACCCTCACCGGGTTTACTTATTCCTTAGCCATAGACACCTTCCGCTTCTTATAGATGCCACTATTGGCTCTATCACCTGGTCTGACCACGCCCCGGTGACTTTGACTTTGGCCCTCCCTCATGGTTCCCATAAACAATGGACCTGGAGACTCAATGAGTCTCTTCTCTATGACACACTCTGTAAGGATGCCTTAGACAAGACCCTAGACGATTATATTGCCACGAATGTTACGGACGATGTCTTCCACCTCACCGTGTGGGAGGCACATAAATGTGTCCTTCGCGGCAAGTTGATACAACTGGGCACTCACAAAAAGAAACAGAGGCAGTCTCTGATCTCAGGACTTCTACTTAAAATTCATGCCCTCGAGATATCTCACAAAGTATCACTGTCAGATGTGACCCTAGCAGAATTGTCGGAAGCCCGCTCTCAGCTGAATAAACTCCTCTCTGACAATATAATTCATTCCATCCGTAAATGTAAACAGAAATACTATCAATGGGGCAATAAGCCTGGCCGAGTCCTGGCTCATGCTATACGAGCCCAACACTCGGCTTCATTTATTGGTTCAGTGAAGGACGCCAGAGGGATCCCCAAATTTAAATCACCTGAGATTGGGGCTTGCTTCGCACAATTCTACGCCTTGCTTTATAACCTAGAGAGTGCTTCCCCTGTTGTAGATCCCCACCTTTCACTCCAAAAAATAAGGGACTATCTGATGTCCATTGATTACCCTGTTCTCCCGCCCTCGAAGCTTAGTATATTAGAGGCCCCTTTCACAGCCCAAGAGATAGACCAGGTCATCTCCTCTATGCCGTCGGGAAAAAGTCCTGGCCCTGACGGATTCACTATCGCATACTATAAGGTGTTTAAGGATAGGTTGCTCCCTCTTCTCCTTCGTGCGTTTAACTCAATTGCATCTGGTTCTCATTTCTCCCGTGATTCTCTGGAGGCCCATGTTTCGGTGATAACGAAGCAGGGCAAAGACCCTTCGGTCTGCTCCAGCTACAGACCCATCTCCCTTCTCAACGTAGATCTTAAAATCTACGCAAAGATTTTGGCGAATAGACTGAGTGTACTGATCCCTCTCTTGGTTCACAATGACCAGGTGGGTTTTGTGATAGGCCGGGAGGCCAAAGACAACACTACCAAAATCCTCAACCTCATCCATTTAGCATCCCACAGTACTACCCCTACTATTCTACTCTCTACCGACGCCGAAAAGGCATTTGATAGGGTCAGTTGGAAATTTATGGAATCCATCTTGGAGCATATAGGCTTAGGTCCTAATGCACTTACTTGGATAATGGCCCTGTACGACTCCCCGATGGCAAGGGTCCGCGTAAATGGCACCCTGTCTGACCCATTCACCATAAAGAACGGTACCAGGCAGGGCTGCCCATTATCTCCTTTGATTTTTGTGCTATGTATTGAGGCATTGGCCAGGTCTATTCGGGCCAATCAAGCCATCATGGGTTTCACCGTAGGTGATGGTGAATATAAGCTAGCCTTGTTTGCTGACGACCTCTTGGCCATAGTATCTCACCCCACTGACTCCCTTCCGCACCTAATGAAAGAACTAGATCTATTTGGACCCCTTTCCAATTTTAAAATTAATTATGCTAAATCTAGTGCTCTTAACATTTCTGCCCCTGTGGACTCCGTCGCGGACCTTAAACGCTCTTTCCCTTTCTCGTGGCAATCTTCCCACATAACTTATCTCGGTGTTAAGTTGAGCGCTAACGAGTCCCAGTTGTTCCCACTGAATTATTTGCCTCTCTTGCAAACGATTCGGAATGACTATTCTAGATGGAATATGAAATATTTATCCTGGTTTGGGAGGATAAACATAGTTAATATGAACACCCTCCCTAAATTATTATATGTAATGCAGACCCTCCCGATCCGCATCCCGGAGTCCTGGTTCCGATCTATTTCACTCTTGATCCAGCAGTTTGTCTGGCAGCGGAGGAGGCCTAGGATTAGACGCTCCCAGTTGACCAAATCGATTGTGAGTGGCGGCCTTCAGCTTCCTGATGTAAAAAATTATTACCATGCCATTCTTTTGAGTAGAATTATAGACTGGACGAGACACCGTGAGCTTAAACAATGGGTGGCGCTCCTCCGCCTGTACGTACAGCAATTCCCAGAAATATTTCCTTGGCTCCCCTCCTCCCCTAAGCGGCTCCTTCCCCACCCTACCATAACTCCTACACTTGCCGCCTGGAAGTCACTGCGTGCATTACCTTATATTTCTTCTAAATTCGGTCCCTTGACGTCCTTTCTGGCCAACCCTGAATTTACTCCGGGTGTCAATCCTGCCCACTTCTCACGTTGGGCATTAACAGGTCTGTTCTGGGTCGGTCAGATGGTGTCATCAACTGGAGTCAAACAGTTCTCAGACCTGAGGGCGAAGTGGGACATCCCCCAACAGGACTTTTGGAAGTTCCTACAAATAAGACACTTTTTGATAACTGGCTCTAGACTCCAGAAAGCCGCTAGAGAATTGACCCTCTTTGAGAAACTCTGTGTTGCTGTACTTGACCCGACCCACACTATTTCCACACTTTACAAGATTGTTTGCCATTCCCAACCTATCGATGCTCCATCCTTTGCTGTGGTGTGGGAGAGGGACCTGGGCATTTCCATGTCGCTTAGAGACTGGGAAAACATTTTCTTAAAAACCCACACAAGCTCTGTCTGTGTCCAGGTTAGAGAGACTCAATATAAGGTTGTGACAAGGTGGTACAGGCACCCCTCTCTCCATGCTATGTATCCCTCCTCATCAGCCCTCTGTTGGCATTGCTCCTCCTCATCTGGCACCCTTCTACATATTTGGTGGACTTGTCCACTGATCCAACCCTTCTGGCGAGAGGTTATACGTATCTCTCAGTTCATCCTTAAGACTCAAGTCCCGCATGATCCAGCATTCTGGCTTATTAATCACTCCACAATTCCAATGTCCCAACACAAACATTCCTTATTGCGACATTTAAGCAACGCAGCACGTGCTGTAATCCCGTCCATGTGGAGGTCCCACATCCCCCCTACGAGTCGTGCATGGTTCACTAAACTAGATTATTTCATGAGAATGGAGGATCTGTTCCTCTCATCGATAGGCAAATCTCGTGAATTCGATTCCACATGGTCCCCCTGGCTGGAATACAAGGCTTCCCGGGCCTATTTAGCCACTCCCTTGAATAGTAACTGAAATCTTTATTTCTCTGTCTCCCATAAACTTGCTAAGTGGTACCTCTTACTTCTCTTACCCCCCCCTTTCTTTTCTTTCTCTCTCCCTTTCTTACTTCATACTTCTCTTCACTTCTACCTTGTTGCCTTCCGGCGCTCCTATTCTTTTCCTCTATTAATTTTCATGTTCCTTAAGTATGAGAACACCTTTACCTACTGCTGTGCAACTCAATTCTCTACACACTTGGTATATATTACCTCTGACGCGTCCATTCGCTTCTGCAGGGTTCCTAACTCTCCTTTTGACATCTGTACAATTTGATTTGTGTTTATCAGTTATACAGTATTTGTATTGGTGTTTCTGTATTTGTAACTGCATAGGTGTTTTCCTTTCTTTGTTTATGTCTTTTAAAACCCTTAATAAAAACTGATTTTATATAAAAAAAGAAAACACTTGAAGAAATAAATTATGTTAAACCGATGGCACTCTGTACTTGAGAACTTGTGAACTTGAAAACACTTGAAGAAATAAATTATGTTCAAACGATAGCACTTGGTACTTGAGAACTGGTGAACTTGAAAACATTTAAAGAAATAAATGATACACACATAGGAATGCACTGGAAAACTATGTGGAAACACAGAGTGGAGCCTGGAACTTGGAGCAGCAACATAAAGCAGCATGCACTGGAGAAAGAAGGAAGTTGTACAGGCCCCTTCCTGTTCCTAGGAGACCTGCTTAATACCCTTAGGTAAGCTGCCATTGGAGGAAGGAACCAGCTGAGGATACTAGCACTCTTATTGGTAAACAGTTTGGTCAGCTGACCAGTTAACATGGCTGCTGGAAACAATACACAAAGAAACCTAAATGCTGTACATAGGATCTTACACATGCAGAGGAATTCTCACAGGTGGTTTAATCAGAAGTGAGCAACACAACACATGCTGCAGCTGAAAGCATTTTACTTTGCTGGACTGAGAGAAATCCCTGCACATCAGGAGGTAAGCTTCAGAGAATACTAGTACAACATACCTCCCAACATGACCCTCTCCAGGAGGGACAGAATGCTCTGCTCCTGGACTTCCCTCTCACTCTATGATTGCCATCACCTGTGCTGAAACACCTTTCTTATCCAGTAACCGGTTCAATACAGGTGCTGGCAATCATACATTAAGAGGGAAGTCCAGAAGCAGAGCATTTTGTCCCTCCTGGAGAGGGTCATGTTGGGAGGTATGGTACAAGCATGAAATAGTCCAGGATCCTGACACTGAGTAATAACAGACATTCATAGAGATAGGAAGGTCCTGCTAGCAAACTTACAATGTATAAGGAAATAGGCATTGATACACAAGTTTAGGTGTTATTTATTGCAGAATGATCATCCAGATTACAAAGGTTATTGGTGAGCTGTATGCTTTGGTCACACAGCAATGTTGGCCTGGGGTCAGGAGGATGGGAAATTGAAGAAAGATAAAATATGTGAGGATATGTGTGGACTCTACATTGAGGATATAATTTGGTAGGGAAGTTTATGAAGGTTATGTGGGCAGCTCCAGAATTTGCTAAGCTTGCCTGAGGTTTCAGGATAGGAGACTGGGGGGTATATTTACTAAGCTCCCGATTTTGACCGATTTTGTGGGGGGGGGGTTTCAAAGTGTCATCTCGGGAATTTACTAACCACAAATCTCGGTAGTGATGAGGGCATTCGTATTTTTTCTGAAGGCAGAAAAAAAATACGAATGAATAAACCATCGGTCAAACACGCCTGTTATTTTATACAACTCTGTAATTTACTAAAAATTCGTATTCACAATCACTGCCGGCAATAGCCAAACACTGCTGTGAAAAAGTAAAATCTTTAAAAAAAAGCAGTTTTCAAATAGACCTGCTTTTTTTTTACCGTATTCTGATAGGCATGCACGGATCAGTGAGATCCGTGCATGTTTATCAGTAGGAAGGGGTGTGAAAGAGTTAAAAATCTTTAAAAAAATTTGCGTGGGGGTCTGCACTTGGTCCTGGTAAAAAAAATACGGGGGGACAAAAAAACGTAGGGGTCCCCCCGTATTTTTAACACCAGCACCGGGCTTCACTAGTCATAGAGATAATGTCACAGACGAGGGACACTTTTATATTGGTCACTGCGGCCCTGGCATTAAATCCCCAACTAGTCACCCCTGGCCGGGGTACCCTGGAGAAGTGGGGACACCTTAAATCAAGGGGTACCCCCCTCCAGCCACCCAAGGACCAGGGGTGAAGCCCGAGGCTGTCCCCCCATCTATGGGTGGTGAATGGGAGGCTGATAGCCTTTTGTGATTGGCTGTGTGCTCCTGCACTGTCAGTCAGGCGGCGCACTGTGGATACAATGTAGCGCAGCGGTGCTACTTTATATCCAATGGTGGGAACTTTGCGGTCTGCTGTAGACCACGAGGTTAAGTGGGGTCACTCTTGTGGTTGACCTCACTTAACTTTGCGGTCTACCGCAGACCGCAAAGTTCCCACCATTGGATATAATGTCTGTGTTTTGTTTTTATTTGGGTATTTTTTTGTAGTAGAACTACAGGTACCAGTGGGCCCGTTTTTTCTCAGCATGCTGGTACTTGTGGTTCTCCAAGTACCAGCTTGCGGGGGAGGCTTGCTGGGACTTGTAGTTCTGTTACATAAAACAATATTTTTTTTACACAAAAGGCTATCAGCCTCCCATCCACCGCCCACGGATGGGGGGACAGCCTCGGGCTTCACCCCTGGTCCTTGGGTGGCTGGAGGGGAGGACCCCTTGATTTAAGAGGTCCCCACTCCTCCAGGGTTCCCCCAGCCAGAGGTGACTAGTTGGGTATTTAATGCCAGGGCCGCAGGGACCAATACAAAAGTGTCTCCCGGCTGTGGCATTATCTCTCTGACTAGTGGAGCCTGGTGCTGGTGTTAAAAATATGGGGGACCCCTACATTTTTTGTCCCCTGTATTTTTTCACCAGGACCAGGCGCAGAGCCCGGTGCTGGTTGTTTAAATATGGGGGAACCACAGTCATTTTTTCCCCTGTATTTTTACAACCAGGACCGGCTCAAAGAGCCCAAGGCTTGTTATGCTTAGGAGGGGGAACCCCACGCAATTTTTTTTTAAAGATTTTTAACTCTTTCCTAATATACACAATGAAGCCCTGCACGGATCTCACAGATCCGGCTGGGATTCATTGTGTTAAGTCCGGAAGTGTTTTACTAATCACTCCCGTAAAACACTGCCTACCATTACGAATGACATCGACATTGGAAAAAACGAAAATGCAGAATACGACAGCATATTAAATAAGTCGTAAAAAAAACAAAAAGTTGCAAATTCACACTACCGATGTCATTCTTGTTTAATCTTCCACCAAATCCCGACAATTACGAATCTTAGTAAATATACCCCCAGAAGAGAGTCTTATTGTGTGTGGTCATTCCACAGAGTGGGTGCAGACCAAAGAATGTCCTGCAATCGTGAATGGAAGTGAATAATGAGTGTGAATGACAGACGTGCCTCTTATGAAGATCGAAGAGGTTGAGTGATATTTTCAGATAAACGAAGAGATGTACGTTGATGTAGGGTGGGTAATGACCTTGTGAGTGAGTAAAATATTTAATATTGAATACGATAAAATACAAGTAACCAATGGAGGGACTGACAGAGTGGATCCACAGACGATGAACGTCTAGCAAGGAAAATTAACCTTGAAGCTGCATTCAGAATGTATTGTAGTGATGAGAGTCTCATTTTCATAACACCAGTAAGAAGACTATTGCAATAATCAATGCAGGAGATAATGAGAGCATGGATTAGAGTTTTTTAAGTGCCTTATGTAATGTATAGTCGCATTTTGGATTTGTTTTTTTAGATGCATGTAGCAAGATTTAGAGACAGATTAAATGTGGGGAACAAAGGACAGTTCAGAATCGAGGATAACACTTAGGCAGCAATCTTGTTGGGTAGTATTGATTGTCGAGTTCTCAACAGTGATAGAGATTTCAGGTTGGTAACTACTGTTGGCCAGTGGAAATACAATTAATTCTGATTTGGAAATATTAAGTTTAAGGTGGCGAGATGACATCCAAGAGGAAATGGCAGAGAGGCATTCAGTGACACAGACCAACACAGTTGGTCACAAATGTGCAGCGGATAGGTAGATTTGAGTGTCATTAACAAATAGATGATACTAAAATCCAAAAGAGCTGCTTTGTTTGCCAAGAGATATGGAAACTACTGAGGAGGAAAGGGATCTAGGAGGCACTATTTCAGCGGCTGGTAAGCAATGAGGAATGCTAGTCAGATGCTTGGTTGCATACGGAGAGGAATCAGCAGCAGAAAGAAAGACGTAATAATGCCACTGTATAGGTCATTGGTACGTCCTCATCTAGAATACTGTGTTCAATTGTGGAGGCCATATCTTCAGAAGGATATTAATGCATTAGAGACTGTACAGAGAAGGGCAACTAAGATAGTGCATGGCCTACATCATAAAACATACCCAGAAAGACTAACATATCTCAGTATGTATAGTTTGAAGCAGAGAAGGGAAACTTTCAAATATATCAAGGGTTTTAACAAAGTCCAGGAGGGAAACAATCTTCAAATGAAGAGAAGTATTAGGACACAAGGACATGCACTAAAACTGGAGAGAGGTAGATTCAGGGAAAATTTGAGGAAAAATGACTTCACAGAAAGGGTGGTGGACAAGTGGAATAGCCTCCCATCAGACGTGGTAGAGGTAAAGACAGTAGAGCAATTTAAACATGCATGGGATAGACATAAGGATATTTTACGATGAAATAAGAATCAAATAAGGTTTGAGGTAAAAATATGGTAAAAAAGGGGCAGACTAGATGGGCCAAGTGGTTCTTATCTGCCATCACATTCTATGTTTCTATGACTATTTATTTGTTAGGGGGAGCACCCCATTCCCGGCTACTCCACAGATCCAGAGTTTACCTTCAGAAAATGATACAGATGCCGGCAGTGATAATGGGTCTAATTCAGACCTGATTGCTAAGGTGCGTTTTTTGCATCCTTGCGATCAGGTAGTCGCCTACATGGGGAGGGGGAAATCGCTGTGCAGGGGTGCGATTGCATGTGCAGGAGAGCTGCACAAACAGTTTGTGCAGTCTCTGCATAGCCCATGACTTACTCAGCTGCTGCGATGATTGGGGCTGGAGCTGACGTCTGGAATCCTCCCTTAATACACCTGGTTCCTCCTGCGTTTTCCCGAACACTCCTCAAAAACGGTCAGTTGCCACCCACAAATGCCCTCTTCCTGTCAATCTCCTTGTGTTCGCCGGTGCGATGGGATTTTTCGCACCATCCCGTCGCTGCCTGGCGCTGCAGACCGTTGCATATGCATGTGCAGCTCAGACCTAATTGCCCGCTGTGCGAAAACGCACAGCAGCGATCAGGTCTGAATCGGCCTCATTGTGCAGTTACTGTCGTTAAAACAATGTCACTTTGTCAGGTACAAAATCGTCATAAGCAAATGCAAATTAAGCAGATGATGTTGTTGCACGGAAATGCAATGTTCTGATAATGCAATCTTTGAGTTTCCCTATTGCTCTGCCAATTCTATTCTGTGCTGTATTCTTAAAGTACAGTATAGTCTATAAATACAGCTGAGACGACGGCGATCAATTCATTCTGCTTTGTGGCACATTTGAGGTTGGAATAAACCAAGACAAAAAAAGCTTTTGTATAAGAGAATTTATGACTGTTTTTCACCTTAACAAACATTTATTTTTTGAGGACGGGAAAGTTTTCCCATTCATTTTATAAAGACCTAAATTTAAAACATAATTTAGTCTGGGTCTATAATTAAATCCCTATAAGTAATGAGAACTCATTGTTTCTACACATTTACAGTTTATACTATACATTTATTACTCACTTGAATAAGAAAATTATTTGTTCCTATTAGAGATGTGCACCTAAACATTTTTGCTGGTTTTGGTTCTAATTTGTTGGCTGGTTTTGATTTTGCATTGTTTTTAAAAATGTATAAAAAAAAACCTAAAATCACATAATTTAGGCCTTTTTTTGCTCCTAGAGTATTGTTAACATCAATAACATTATTTTCCATTCATTTCCATTCAGTTTTAACCACCTCACAGCTCACAATATTGTTTTCATTAAATTTAGGCCAAAAGGCTGTGGGTATGGGTCGTTGAGTTGACACAACTTAGGTCAGTAGTCATTAGGTCAATCACTGAAGGTCGACATGCACTAGGTCAACATGGGCAATAGGTCGACCTGTACTAGGTCGACAGGTGAAGTTCGACATGAGTTTTTGGACTTTTTTTGGTGGTGTTTTCTTTGTAAAGTGACGGGGAACCCCAATTAGTGCACCGTGTCCTCTCGCATGGCTCTCTTCGCTCGCCATGCTTCGGGCAAGGTGCCTTGCTCCGCTACCACTGCGCTCGGCACAAGTTACCGTTCCCAATTGTAGTCCATGTGGATCGTAAAGTATGAAAAGTCCAAAAAATAAAAAACTCATGTCGACCTTATGACCTGTCGACCTAGTACACGTCGACCTAATGCACATGTCAGCCTAGTGAACGTCAACCTAATGCCCATGTCAACATTCAGAGGTCGACCTAATGACTGTCGACCTAAGTTGTGTCGACCTAACGACCATATCCCAAGGCTGCACCGAGCTAGCTGGCAGAGTAAGCTAAGTGATAGTGAGGTAAGGCCTAGCGGCAAAATTACAATAATAGAAAAATTTAACAAATATTGATTAATTGATTATGGTAGGCAACTGTATGGTCCATGTTATCCATATTAATGAACTCAATATACACAAGTTGTACAATTAAAAGAGTGCAAATGACAACTCACAGCGGGGAATCACTGTGCTCATATTTATTATGTCAACAATAAAAGAAGAATAAAAAAAAAGATTGAGTGATTGAATTGGTAACTGTATGGTCCACTAGGAAAGACACTGATGGGAATTAACTTTTCTCTGTGAGGCCTAGCAACAAAAAGACAATAAAAGAAGAATAAAAAAAAGATTGATTGATTGATTGTGGTAGGCGTTTGCAACTTTATGGTCCACAAGGGAAGAGACTGGTGTGAATGAATAAATAGTGTCTGTGAGGTAAGGCCTAATGGCAAAAAGACAATAAAAGAATTAAAACAAAAAAGATTGATTGACTGTGGTAGGCACTGGCAAATTTATGGTCCTTATTATCTGTGAGCTGAGGCCTAGCAGCAAAAAGACAATAAAAGAGGAATCAAAAATGACTGACTGATTGATTGATTGATTGATTGATTGATTGATTGATTGATTGTGGTAGGCAACTGTATGGTCCATCAAAAAAGAAAGTATTAGTGCTTGTAGGTCACAAATGAGATGATAAGTCACAAGGAATCACAATTTAATAAAATAGAGCATAATAAAAACTGTGTGCTAGGCACATAGAAATAGAAAACATTAATACATAAAGTGAGTTGTGCTCCTCCCGATTGAAATGTTTTTATGGAAGAAAAGTTCAGTAGACCTGTTCCGATAATTAGTCCCCTTGGACTCTGAGAGCCCGTGCAAATCACAACTGTGAATAATAGTTACCACCAGCGTCTCTCAAGGTGATTAAGTGGAACTGTATCCGCATATGGCTTTTCCTCAATTGGTGATGAACTGAAACATCCACGGTGTGAAAGGAACTCTCCTTATAAAGTGCAAATGCGGTTGCTTGGTGGGGACTTGGTCCAGGTGAAGGTCTTCCAATAAACAGGGAGTGGGCACAAAGCGGCAGGACTCACCAATGCGTTTTGTTGCGTTCAAGCAACTTTTTCAAGGTGCTTCCAGTCCTGCTGATGGTGGTTTATAAACCCTATCAATATGGTTGCTCATTTGCATATGTGATTGATTGTGACCATCTATTATCATAATGTGACCAAATAATAACAGACACTTGGTGCTAAAATAATACTTATTCAAAATTCAAGACATATGTTTGTTAAATAAATTATTTTTCATAGTATATCTCAGAAAATATTTAATCTGATCCGGTCACATGACCGCTGTTAACACATATCTATTTTGAGTAATTACAAAGACATAAAATGGTACTCCTCATATAATATTATGACATAATAGAGAGAAGAACTGGAGTGTGCTCCACAGGGTGAAAATTCCTGATAGTGGAAGGCACTCCCTCTCCTCAATTACAAAACAGAGGTAGAAACCAGCTGGGCCTAATCAGGGACCACGCTCTGTCTGAATTACTGGTTCATGGGTGCATAGGAAGTGACATGGCTCTAGTTACACCAAGCTCACGTCACTGAAAAATCCTCCAAGCACTATGCTGCAGTAGGGTTGTCATACTGACAACAAACAGCGCGCCCTAGTGTGGTTGTCCCGGCGACGCGCTGGCTACGGACAGCGCGTTGCTCTCCTGCATGCAAGTACAAGGAGAGAGTGGCGCGGCATCAACACGTCAATGTCGCGTCACTCCTCCATGTAAACCCCCAGTACGGTGCGTGAATAGGCACAATCAGTTGCTATAGAAATGCATATGCTTATGTATCCCTTGGCAGCTCACCCTCGCAGCTAGTGCTTTAGAATCACATACAATGTATCTGTCTTAAAATAACCCACGGTGTTACACTAACAGAAGTATAGTTCTAATAGGATAATTAGTATCAAATCTGTGTACATAAAGGCAGCAGACAAAACATATAGTATTTAATGAAAAATGAATTAACAGAAATTCTAAATTCAAATATACTATATGCTAATAAAACCTATTAGCAGTATATAGGAAAGAACAGAAGATGGGATAATTTATCACACCCATAAAGAAAGAAATCAGGTTAACCAAAGAGACAGGATTCATAATACTGAATTGAGTTCAACTGCCTCGTTCAATCCAGATGGATAGATAGTATTTAGCCTAAACATCCAGTATAACTCCTGTTTACAGAGAATTTTGTATCGGTCCCCACTCCTCTTGGTCACCCCAATGGACTCAATTGCCACCAAACTAAGAGAACTAGGATCACCATCATGACTATCTCTAAAGTGTCTTGAGACGCTTGGATGTTTAGGCTAAATACTATCTATCCATCTGGATTGAACGAGGCAGTTGAACTCAATCCAGTATTATGAATCCTGTCTCTTTGGTTAACCTGATTTCTTTCTTTATGGGTGTGATAAATTATCCCATCTCCTGTTCTTTCCTATATACTGCTAATAGCTTGTATTAGCATATAGTATATTTGAATATAGACTTTCTGTTAATTAATTTTTCATTAAATACTATATGTTTTGTCTGCTGCCTTTATGTACACAGATTTGTATTAATTCTTGAGAAATAGATACTAATTATCCTATTAGAACTATACTTCTGTTAGTGTAACACCGTGGGTTGTTTTAAGACAGATACATTGTATGTGATTCTAAAGCACTAGCTGCGAGGGTGAGCTGCCCAAGGGATACATAAGCATATGAAACTTTTCTTCCATAAAAACATTTCAATCGGGAGGAGCACAACTCACTTTATGTATTCATGTGTTCTATTTTTATGTGCGTAGCACGCAGTTTTTATTATGCTCTATTTTATTAAATTGTGATTCCTTGTGACTTATCTTCTCATTTGTGACCTACAAGCGCTAATACTTTCTTTTTTGGTGCTTCAATTGTTGTTCGGGGTCTGACCAACCCCTTTCTGTATAATAGCTGCTGGGGTGAACCTCCTCATCTAGCACCAGGAGTGAAATTACCTTTGGGTAAGTTTATTTTCACAACTGTATGGTCCATATTCTCTGTGAGGTGAAGACAGTCACAATACTTCCCAAAAATGCAGCTCATATAGAAAATAGAGCAATAACCAATACAAATATCTATGCAAAAAAGACCATTCCTAATGCCCCACAAAATTACAGGCTATTTTAAAAAGAAAAGTGGAGCAAGATGGAATTGTCCTTGGACACCCACCCACTTTTACAAGCACTCCAGTGACACAGACTGACACTTTTTAGTTGAAGTACTTGGTTTGGTTTGTTTGGGCCCTCACAAACAAATTTAATGAAAGGACTACCTTGATCAGTACTGAGGAGGTTAATGATGAGGGTGTTAATTACATTATAATCTTGTAAAGTAAATTTCATAAACTCACTGCAAATAACATGGATGAAGTGTGTAGATGGCTAACATCGCTACCTACTAACTTTGGCCTCACAAATGGAGCAGATGCTTTCACAAGTGTTGTCATGATTTGGGTAAAAATAATTCCACACCCAAGAGGAGGCTTTTTTTGTCTTATGCATCACAATGGCTTTCTTTTTATCATGGGCAAGGACTGCAGCCACTGATGGCTGACTTACACAAATGACATCATCAACATCATTATCTTCAGTGTCAGATAGTAATAGCACACACATACCCCCTCATCCTGTTTCACTTCCACACAAGCATCCTCAACTTCAACTATATCCTCATCACCATATGTACTTGTACTGCTCCCCACATGTGCAGATGGTGCCGAAATGGTTGAAGGCGGCAAAAGAAGCTTCTTTATGAGGACAGTGTGAGAAATGTCAGACTCACACATAGCTAATGTGGACACCCCTAGACTCAACTCAGGGATGTGTTATGGTTCTGAACACACAGTTTGTTCTACTACCTTAGTGGTATTTTTTTATACCGCTTCTAGACGCTGAGTAAAAAAAAGGTCCGGCATCATCATGAGAGGCAGAAGAAGTTGCCTCACTGACAGTTGCAGAACCACCACTCAAATATAAAGGTGAAGGCCTGTCTCTCCTTGCCACTGCATTTGGTGAATGGCATGTTCCCAATTTTATGTTTTTCTGCAGTAAACGTTCCCTTTATTAGAGGTGTTTTTTTCTTTACCACTGTACAATATTGGGGGGGGGGTTAATTTCAGATGCCCTGACTTAAACCCTCTCTGACCTTGGGCATTGGCTTTAGTAGATGATGTTGAAGGACTTGTATCATCATGACTGGGGCAGCAGCTGCAGTGCTAGTATTTGCTTGCTGCTCCTGCTCTTCTCTCAACTGATCGTCGTAATCAATATTAATGAACACACTCAAGTTGTACAAAGTTGTACAAAAACTAGTTTAATAGTATTATTTTTTCATTTGAACCTACTTCTTTTAAACTTTTGTTTTCTTTTTTTAACATTGGAGAAGATGGACACTGGACAGGTGTGTTGTGAGCACTGGAGCAGATGGACACTGGAAAGGTGCATTGTCAGCACTGGAGCAGATGGACTCTGGACAAGTGCGTCAGCAGAACTGGAGCAGATGGACACTTGACAGCCGCTTAATGGACTGGCAGTGGGAGAGAAAGAAAGCTCTTGTGTGGGCGCACTCTTGGAAAAAGAAAAAGAAAGGAGAAGAAAAATTCTTCAATTGGAAAAAGATTATGTTAAAACATTATTTTATTGAGTAGTTAAAACAAATACCCTTCTACGATCCAATAAAGAAAGTGCACAAAAAATGCAAAAAGATAATAATATATATATTGGGAATGTTCTGGTCTGTAAATCCTGAGAGAAAGATTAGAAAGGTTGCAGACACTAAACAGTCTGACAGCCGTTTCTCCTGACCAGTACAGATATTCTGTATTAATGGGACCCAAGGAGGAGGTCAGTGTGCATATTTTGACATAGAAAGACCACTTTGATTAGGTCAATGCTATACACTTTATTGGTTACCCATAAATTCAAATGGCATAATTTTAGATTGTAAGTCTAGCAATGCTAATGGAAGCTATGTCCTCATAAAGAGTGATATAGAAAAGGAAGGCAGAAATAAGTATATTCAGTGGTGATACTGCTGTTGGTGTCCACCCTTCAGAGGAAGGGGAATAGTTCCTATCCTACAACACCGGGTATTCCCAGGGAGTCTCCTCTCGTGGTACTAACCCAGCCCGACGCTGTTTAGCTTCCAAGATCGGACGAGATCGGGCATAAGCAGCGTGGTATGATAGTAGGAAGGATATCTACCAATGAGAGTGCACCTATATATGAAAATATAGAATGATAGAAAAGATAGAAAGTGTAGTGCGACTATTATTGAAAGAACGTATCTCTCTTTCTTATAGTTTAATTGTCCGCCTTTGGTTTTCGACAATATTATAAACAACCGATTTCATACCAGTGCCCAGTCGCTCCTTTTCTTTGTACAGCCGCTTAATGGACACAGCACAGCTACTTAATGAACACAGCACAGCCACTTTAGATGGACGCAGCACAGCCACTTGTCTGTAGTCTAAACACAGCACAGCGGCTTATATGGACACAGCACAACAACTTGTATGGACACAGTACAGCCACCTGTATGGAGTCTGGATACAGTCTGGACAGAGCACAGCCACTTGAACTAGCAGAGTACAGAGCAGCACACACAGGGCCGGTTCTAGACCCTGGGGCCCCAGGGCAAACGTTTCCTTTGGTGCCCCCCACTGACAAGCAAAACAGGGTTAGCGCACATCAAAAATAGGGGCGTGGCTTCCTAGGAAAGGGGTGTGGCCACATAATAGTACCAATTCACATTACACCACACAGTAGTGTCCGTCAGTCACATTACACCACACAGTAGTGTCAGTCAGTCGCATTTCACCACCAGGTGTGCCCCCTATAGTTTTGACCCCTGTAGATGTGCCTCCTGTAGATTTGCCCCAGTAGATGTGCTCCCTGTAGATTTGCCCCAGTAGATGTGTCCCCAGTATATGTGCCCCCTGTAGATTTGCCCCCTGTATATTTACCCCCTGTAGATCCTTTCACATAACTTTCCTACTGATCGGTCTAAAGTGGCATACATTATCTCGTTGCTTGAGGGTTCAGCGTTGGAGTGGGTGTCACCGTTATGGGAGCGATCAGATCCATTGGTTTCTAGTTATACCAACTTCATCACGTCATTCCGAAGGATCTTTGATGAGCCCGGCAGGACGACCGCTGCCTCTGCTGACTTGCTCCGTGTTCGACAAGGCTCTCGTTCAGTAGGACAGTATGTGATTCATTTTCAAACCATAGCTTCAGAACTGTGCTGGAATAATGATGCCCTTCGGGCTGCTTTTTGGAATGGGCTCTCTGATCGTTTAAAGGATGAGTTGATCACTAGAGATCTGCCAGATTCCTTGGAACAGTTGATTTCACTCTGTGTAAAGGTGGATCTTCACATGCAGGAATGAGGTGGTGAACGTAGTCGGTCAGATCGGTCAAGATTCCGATCTCTTCCGTCTAAGCAAACAGTTATTCCGAGTCCAGACGAACCCATGCAGATTAATCGGTCTCGGCTGTCCCCAGAAGAACGTCAGCGTCGTCGTGAGGGTAGACACTGCCTCTACTGTGGAGCTGCGGATCATTTTCTCAAGTTTTGCAAGTCTCGCCCGGGAAATGGGCAGTCCTAGCTTGTTCTGGAGAAGTCGAGCTAGGGGTTTCTTCTCAATCTTCTCCGGCAGTGGACTGTTTACTCTCTGTGTCTTTGTTTTCTGAGTCAGTAGTCAAAACCGTTAAGGCACTGTTGGACTCAGGGGCTGCGGGGAATTTTATTTCCCTTTCCTGTGCCCAGAGTCTGGGTTTACAGTTACGGTCGGTCGAACGACCTATTACGTTGACTGCTATTAATGGCACCCAAATTTCTAATGGTCTGATTTCAAGTAGTACAATGCCAATCAAGCTGCAAGTGGGAGCTTTGCATCAAGAACGTCTGGAGTTCCTTGTGATTCAGGAGATGCCTCACGATCTCGTTCTTGGTCTTCCTTGGCTCAAGCTTCACAATCCTCACGTCGACTGGAGGTCGACTCAGATAATTTCTTGGAGTCCATTTTGTCATTCAAATTGTCTCACTCCTGTCTACCCGCTCTGTGTACCTTCCAAGTCGGATGAAGGGCTTATTCCAGAGGCTTATCGGGAGTTTTCAGATGTGTTCTCGGAACAGGCGGCCGATCAGTTACCACCGCATAGACCCTGGGACTGTCCCATTGAGCTCATTCCGGGGAAGATGCTACCTCGGGGTCGCACTTATCCTTTATCAGTACCCGAGACTCAAGCTATGTCGGAATATATCAAGTCTAATTTTCAGAAAGGATTCATCCGCCCCTCTACTTCCCTGGCGGGAGCAGGTTTCTTTTTTGTGAAGAAAAAGGACGGAAGCCTGAGGCCATGGATCGACTATCGTGTCTAAATGATGTCACCATTAAGAATAAGTATCCTTTGCCGCTCATCACGGAGCTTTTTGATAGAGTTCGCGGAGCCCGAGTCTTCACCAAGCTCGATTTAAGGGGAGCTTATAATTTGATACGTATCCGACAGGGGGACGAATGGAAGACGACCTTCAATACTAGAGACGGGCATTATGAGTATATGGTAATGCCATTCGGCCTCAGCAACGCCCCCGCCATCTTCCAGGGATTCATTAATGAAATCTTTCGGGATATGTTATACCTAAATGTAGTGGTATATTTGGATGACATTCTGATATTTTCTAAGAATCTCACTGAGCACAGAGTACAGGTTAAAGAGGTACTTCTTCGATTGCGAGAGAACCATCTATACAGCAAGATTTCCAAGTGTACCTTTGAGGTCCCTTCTATTCCATTCCTTGGTTACATCATTTCGGGCATGGAGCTTCGTATGGATCCGGAGAAACTCTCTGCCATTCGGGACTGGACTCAGCCTCTTTCCTTGAAAGCGGTGCAACGATTTCTGGGGTTTGCAAATTACTATCGGAAATTCATAAAGGGTTTCTCTACCATTGTGGCGCCTATTACTGTCCTAACCAAGAAGGGGGCTGACCCAAGCCATTGGTCCTCTGAAGCTGTAGCAGCATTCGCTCAGTTGAAGGCAGCCTTTATGACCGCTCCGGTACTTCAGCAACCAGACTTTTTAAAACCATTCTTTTTGGAGGTTGATGCTTCTACGGTAGGCATTGGTGCCGTGCTTTCGCAGTACGCTCCAGATGGGAAGTTACATCCATGTGGTTTCCATTCTCGCAAGTTCTCTCCTGCTGAACAAAATTACACCATTGGAGACAAAGAGCTTTTGGTAATAAAATCTGCCTTGGAAGAATGGAGATATCTTTTGGAAGGTGCTAAACACCTAATTACGATTTTCACTGATCACAAGAATTTGCTGTATCTCAAGACGGCTCAGTGCTTGAATCCCCATCAAGCTAGATGGGCGCTCTTCTTTGCCCAATTTTTGTTTGTCATTAAGTACCGGGCTGGAACTTTTAACACCAAGGCTGATGCCTTATTCCGTTCCTTAACGGCTTCGGATGAGGAGAATTCCGTTAAAAAAGCTTTGATTCTCAGTCCTGTTTCTATTTCAGCGGCTCCCACTGCGTTGAGCCCTCCTCCTGGAAGAATGTCTGTGCCAGCTAAATTTCGACCAAGACTGTTGCAGTGGGCTCACATTTCCAAGTTTTCCGGTCATCCTGGAGTTCAAAAGATGTGGGAGTTTCTACGAAGATCCTACTGGTGGGACACTATGAAGAAGGATGTTCAAGACTATGTCAACATGTGTCCTCAATGTGCTCAGCACAAAATTCTTTGTCTGCCTCCTGCGGGGTTGCTGCACCCATTGTCCATTCCTAAGAGGCCTTGGACCCATATCTCTATGGACTTTGTTACTGAACTGCCCCTCTCTAAGGGTCATAACACCGTCTGGGTAATTATTGACCGTTTCTCTAAGATGGCACATTTTGTTCCGTTGACCGGGTTGCCATCAGCTTCTAAGTTGGCTTTGTTATTTATCCGGGAACATTTCTGCCTTCTCGGGTTACCTCTGGAAATAGTCTCTGACCGTGGGGTGCAGTTTATTGCAAGATTCTGGAGAGCCCTCTGTACGGCCTTACAAATAAAACTCAAGTTTTCGTCCGCTTACCATCAACAAACCAATGGGCAAACTGAACGCGTCAATCAAGATTTAGAGACTTTTCTCCGTGTTTATCTTTCCCCCTCGCAAGATAATTGGGTGGAGCTGTTGCCTTGGGCCGAGTTTGCGCATAATCATCTATACCACTCTTCGACTGGTGAGTCTCCATTTTTTATTAATTATGGATTTCATCCCATAGTTCCAGAATTACCCATTTGTCCTCCGGAAGAAGTTCCTGCTGCAGCCTCTACTCTCCGGCACTTCAGTCAAATCTGGAGTCGAGTTCATGCTAACCTCAAGAGAGTCTCCGGCCGCTATAAGTTCTTTGCGGATAGGAAGCGACGGGCAGCTCCTCAATACAAGGTTGGTGACAGGGTATGGCTCTCTACCCGCAATCTCCGATTAAAGGTGCCCACTATGAAGTTCACTCCGAGGTTCATTGGTCCGTACCCCATGTTACAAGTCCTGAATCCGGTTGTTTGCAAATTGGGATTGCCTTCCCATCTCCGGATACCAAATTCCTTTCATGTCTCTCTTCTTCGCCCTCTTGTTTTGAACTGGTTTCATTCCAAGTCCCCAAGGCCAACCTCTGCAGAGGCTGAAGATGGTACGGACTTTGAAATCAAAGCTATTCTTGACTCTCGCTATCTTCACAAGAATCTACAGTATTTGGTGGAATGGAAAGGTTTTGGCCCCGAGGAAAGGAGCTGGGTCAAGGCTACTGAAGTTACGGCTCCCCGACTGGTGCGGATCTTCCACTCCAGACATCCAACAAAACCTGGAAAGTGTCCAGGGGCCATTTCAGGAAGAGGGGGTACTGTCACACGCCAGAGGCGGCGTTCGCCGCGCTTACCCCTGCGTGCCTGCTGGTCTGTGTTGCGGCCTCCACCTTCGGTGGGCCACGGGCTCCGGCATCTGGCTGGCGCGGCTCCCGGCGGTTCTCCGGGGCAGGGACGCCGCCATGACACCCGGCATCACGTGGGCGGGTGGCGGGTGACGTCATCGGACTGTTCCGCCAATCCAGCGGTGGCGGGAGATTCAAAGTCAGACACCGGACAGAGCCTCAGCGCCTGAGTATCGTCTTTCCCCTGAAGTGGATGCCAGCGCTCTTCTTCCCGGCGAGAATCTCTGAAGCTGTACTCCAGTGTCTCCGGCATTTCCAGGTGCCAGTTCGCTGCACAGGTTCCAGCATTCCCAGCGGCTGGTGTGTCTCTCTGCGGTCCAGTCACCAGTGCTCCTAGGAATCAGCGTGGACTGCGGGCCCTAATCACCGTTCCTAAGTTCTCCAAATCATCAGCGTCTCAGTCACCGTTCTCAAGTTCTACGAATCATCAGCGTCTTAAACCACTGCACTTAAATTCTTCAAATCATCAGCGTCTCAGTCACCATTCTCAAGTTCTACAAATCATCAGCGTCTTAAACCACTGCACTTAAATTCTTAAAATCATCAGCGTCTCAGTCACCGTTCTCAAGTTCTACAAATCATCAGTGTCTTAAACCACTGCACTTAAGTTCTTCAAATCACCAGCATCTTAATCACCGTTCACAAGTTCTTTACGTCATCTGTGTCTTTAACTACCGTTTACAAGTTCTTCAAATCATCAGTGTCTTTAAACATCGCTCATAATTTCTTCAGTCACCAGTATCTTTAACATTGCTCACAAACCCTTCAATGGGCATGGACATTCCCTCATAAGTTCCCTTTATGCTATTTGACTTTGAGTTGTTCTTTTCCTGCAATAAAGTTCTTCAATATTTCATCAAACCTTACTGTCAGAGTCCTGTATGAGGAAATCCTAGATCAGGTCACCCCTGTTCCGGCCCAGTTGTGGTTCCTCTTCCCAACCATCGGAAGAATCCCCGAGTTCACAACACCCCCAATCTAGGTCAGTGACAACTGGTTAACAAAGCCACACATCTACCCCATAAATCTATGTACCGTATTTGCCGGCGTATAAGACGACTGGGCGTATAAGACGACCCCCAACATTTCCACTCAAAATATAGAGTTTGTTATATACTCGCCGTATAAGACTACCCCCTCTTCCGCACACCTTCCACACACCAAATAAAACGTAAAAGAACAAAGAAGTTTAAAACTTGCATCATATTTCGTTCTTTTTGCTGGTGCCATGATAGGGTTGATAGGCGTTTGACGGCTGGACTTTTTCTATGCTGTATTGTACTGTATTGTACTGTACAATGGTGCAGTACTGTGGTTGGCTGATGGCTGTATACAAAGCCTGATTGGATTGGTCCCTGCTCCCTGTCTGCCCTCCCTGTCTCCCTGTCACTAGCAGCAGTCTATTAATACCAAGTGACATTACTATATTATGACCGCAAGGGGCGGGCCAGAGCGACGCTGCTTCCCGAGCAGAACGGGCCGGTCACGCCGAAAAGGCTGGCACCCCTGTATCGCCGCAGCCACGCTGATGACCCGCCACGGCCGCAGTGCATCGGGAGGCACTGCGGCGTATACGACGTATAAGACGACCCCCGGCGTATAAGACGACCCCCCCACTTGGTGGCATGTTTTGCAGGGCCAAAAAGTCGTCTTATACGCCAGCAAATACGGTACTTTACTGTGTATTATTTGTAAATATACATTGCTATAAATGTGGGTACATGGTATATAGGTATTCAAGTAGATATTGACAACACAACCACTCAATTTTCAATACAAAAATGAGTTGAAGCACATACATGTGGGCACTGAAAAACAATGAACACTGCTGGCAAAGCTAAAATTGTTTCAGTTATGTGAACACTTGTCAGAATCAGAATTTAAGAATTAAATGAAGTCCTTATGAAGCAATCTTACCACCAGTCCACAGTGTTCCAGTATATTGTAACTCCAGCAATAGCAGTTCTTTCCTAATAGAAATACTATAGTATAATATTATGCAGAGTTTAGCAAATATAAAATCCCAAATATCTGTTTAATCATTGTGATTTTAAGCAAACCATTAGATGTCTTATTCAGTGGTTTGGAAGCTAAAATCCAAATTGTCAGCCAAGTTTGACATTGTGTATTTAATGGGCTTATCTGACATTAACCCATTGTGGGAGCTCTTTGGGAACAGTCAGTTTTACTTCAACATTTGTTTTTTCTGGCAATAAAATACACTGAATCAAGAAAAGTAGAACACTGTAGGTAAGTCAATTTATAATATACTACACTACAAAAATATTAGGGGTTCAAAAATAGCTTAGTTTAAATAATACTGTGTGAGAAGAGCAAGGTAGGCATCTATACATTCTATATTAAAGACATTTCCCTGGGGGTTTAAATCATATAGGTCAGAAACCTGGGACAAATATATCTCCCGTGTACAACCTTATCAGTGCTTTCATCACAACTGTTAGAAATTAGATATTACTTATATTAGGAGGCATTATTTTCAAAATTCTACAAAGTCATAAATGAAATAAAATCACAAATGTGTCATCATTAATTCAGTGTTGAACTAACATACCAACATATTTTAGGCAAATATGCATACCCACATCTCATTTGTATCACACTTCTCTTTTACCCTTATATATTTACCTGTTCCAACATCCAGCTCACATCCAGCTCAACATCCAGCTCAACATCCAGCTCATACATGAGGCTATAGAGGCTATACCCATGCCATTAACACTTTCCTTTATAAGCCCCTCCTCTTTTTGTGCCCACATAGAGCAAACATGAAGAATATGGGCTAGTGAAAGTAGCATGTCTTATTCTGTGTAATAAAGCAAAAACTAAATTTTAAATAGTATGAGTTTATGAATGTTCCCATTTTAGCAGAAGTCTACAGAATGTTTTTGTAGTTACAGAAAAGGCCAGATTTTTGCACCATTTGCAATATAGATAGAGATATATAAATATATAAATATATATATATATATATATATATATATATATCTACATATTTATATATGCTAAAAAGATAAAAATATATCCGAAAAATACATATAAAATTAATTTTTTATAAAAAAAAGAATTATAAATAATAAAAATAATAATGAGCTTATCTTAAAATGGAGAATCAAAATGAGAGAATACCCAGGGTGTCTCTAATGGTTAGCCAAACCTCTGTGGTGACTGGCCACACTACTGTACTCTGGGGGTTGGCCACACCCCTAACCATGTGCCCCTACCACTGCATTCCCCCAGTTGACCCTCCATGTCCGACACTGTTAACATACATATATAAACCAATCTTCTTTTTTTCTTTTTTTTTTTAAGGGAAATTTAAAGCTCAACTATTGGTTGATGTCTTATGCTTGGGCAAGTAAAAGATGTAGAAAGCAAATCCTGGGAGAGACAGAAGGAGTGGGATAAAGAGGTGAAGAACTCCAAATTAGGGAAAGAGCGAGAGATAGAGAAAGAGCTTATAATAATTGTCTTTGTAATAGTTTTCAAAAGAGATGTGTAACTGGGTTTATTGGGGAGGGGGGGGGGATTTATCAAACTTCTAAAGAGCACAGTGTAAGTTGTCAATACTAATTAATCAGCTTCTTCTAGCTATAATTTTATAGCTTGCACTTGACAAATGATTGCTAGAACCTACATGGTTACTGAGGGCAATGTCTATGGTGAGCTGTTCTCCTTGTGGACAAGCCACCCCCCAGTTGAAACATACTTAAAGGAACTGGCGGGTGTTCCCATGGAATGCGCAGAGCGAACCACTTGCTACACAGGTTCTGTATGTTTTTCATTGGTGTCACTTTTTGGACTTTTGCGTTTATGCAGCAAACCCACGGACATTGATTAATTGATTTTATGCTTGTTTTCTAAGGCATACAAAGTGAGTTAATATGCCTCACATAAACGTTGGCTACCAACACAGTTATGACTCATTTATTTGTCATATCAATGTTACGTGATACAAGTATGTCGATAGTGTCAAGCAAGACAGTGGTTTCAGACAGCTGAGATAGTGTGCTTATTGTGTATATTGGGGGTCATTCCGAGTTGATCGCTAGCGGCATTCATTCGCTGTGCAGCGATGAGGCAAAAAAAAGGCACTTCTGCACATGCGTATGCAGCGCAATGCGCACACGCGACGTACTATTACAACAGCCGATGTAGTTTCACACAGGGTCTAGCAAAGCTTTTCAGTCGCACTGCTGGCCGCAGACTGATTGACATGAAGTGGTCGTTTCTGGGTGTCAACTGACCGTTTTCAGGGAGTGTTCGTAAAAACGCAGGCATGCCAAGAAAAACGCAGATGTGGCTGGGCGAATGCAGGGCGTGTTTGTGACGTCAAAACAGGAACTGAATAGTCTGAAGTGATTGCAAGTGCTGAGTAGATTTTGAGCTACTCAGAAACTGCACAAAAAAACTTTGTAGCCGCTCTGCGATCCTTTCGTTCGCACTTCTGCTAAGCTAAAATACACTCCCAGTGGGCGGCGGCATAGCATTTGCACGGCTGCTAAAAACTGCTAGAGAGCGATCAACTCGGAATGACCCCCATTATACTCTCTGTCTCATTCCTAAGACTTCTACACTGCTAGTGTAGTGTATCTGGGAACATAAAAGATACTTTGTAAATGGAAGTAATACACAGTTTCTACCTACATTATTGTACTGTTCAACACTACCTCAGATTGCTAATGGCTAGGCCAGAGGTTCCCACATTTTTTCAGTTCAGTTGTGTGTGGTGAGGGACAGGATTTGCTTCTGTTTGTCCACATATTTTATGATTGACAGTCACCAGCACTGGTGTTGCTTATTACAGTGACCATAAATAATTTGAATTGGTCCAGGGCACCCCTGAAAGTGTCCCGAGGCACCCCAGGGTGCCACGGCACACAGTTTCAGAACCACTGGGCTAGGTACTGATTTAAGCCACATCTGAGGTATAAATTGCTGCATTTTACTCCCCAAAAAATATATCTCCCTTATCTTCTAAATTTCAGTGTCAGAGTCCCCTGTGTGTTATGGGCCCTACACATTTAAAGATCCGCTACCAAGCTGCCCGACGGCGGATACGGCCAACGGGCGACCCGGCGGTGGGGTCACCCGTCGGCCGTCACCCGGCTCCATTGTGGTGCAGGCAAATATGGACGAGATCGTCCATATTGGCCTGCATGCACAGCCGACGGGGCATCAGCGATGACCGAGCGTAGGGCCACGCATCGTTCATCGCTTGTGCCTCCACACTGAAAGATATGAATGGTATCTCGTTCATTAATGAACGAGATCGTTCATATTTTTCAGTGAGATCGGCCAGTGTGTAGGGCCTATTAGTAGTTCTCTCATCAGCTGAGCTAGCTTATTACCATCAGCTGAAAGCATTATGCTTTCTGTGTGCTTAAGGTTTTCTTTTATGTCTGTGTTGCTGATCTATTGCTGTATTACTCAAATCTTCTGTATTATTTGCATTGTTTTTGATATCTGTAAAGCGCCTTGAGTCCTGTTGGAGAAAGAGCACTATATAAATAAAATTATTATTATTATTATTATTATTATTATTATTATTATTATTATACAGCAGAAACAAATATACTCGCATTAACCCTGACCCCATCTCTGATTTTCTATTGGCTGGTGTGACTAAGAATCTTCCACCCTGCTATAAATACTAACGCAAATGCGGGGCAGCAGAATTCCAAAAACACCCCTATAGCCTTGTCTGCCTTTCTGTCTTTTCTTCACATGGTTACCACGCAATACCGTATACCAATATTTATGAATAAGAAATTTTCTCTGGCTAAATTAGGTCAATTTGAACCTGTGTATCTTTTTAAATTCATGTCTTTGTGTCAAAATTTCTTGTGTCTATATTTCACCTTTTTACATGTTTCTGGAGCATTCTGTCTACTTTAATTTTATACTGCATTATAAATATCATCACTGATATATTGTAAAAATCAGTTCTATAAGAGTGATCCCACATGTGAGAGTCCTGTGCCATGTCTTTACTTTTTCTCTGTGTGTTCATACTATATTACTCTAGGTAGCACCACCATTTTCTTCAAGTATAAGTATTACATACTTTGCGACATTTTCATGAATTGGTTGTAATAATACTGTACATCTACTAATATATTTATATCTGATACTACACCCAAACCTGTGCGGTTGGCAGATCCTCTTCTTCCTCCAACTTCTACATTTGTCATCTTTAGAATGTTTGATACATACAAAAAAGGTGGTTATCAGTGGTGTATCTGTAATGGGTGCAAGATATGCAGTGCACACTGGCCCCTTAGTCAAGGGGGCCCACACCACACACCCTCCACCAATTTTTTCAATACTCACCTCTCCAGAGTCCCCCGTTGGTGGCAGCAGCTCGCCACAAATCACATTTCCCCTTTTTTTGCATGTGTGCATTAAGAAATGGCACCATGCCATTTCCCTCTTGCCCCCTAGTGCTCAGACTCTCCTGTACTGCCAAGTCGGCTTGAGAGGATGGGGCCTGGACGAAGTAGACTGTACAGGGGCCTTGTCCTCTGTTAATACACCCCTGGTGGTGAAATTTGTATCTTACAGATATTAAAGAAGAAAACAGAAGAGACTGATTGGGGTTTTGAGAGGAACAATAGAGAAAATCAAATACAGTATATAGAGAGGATGCTAATTTAGATATCATCTCATACAACAGAGTCACATGAAAAAAGAAAGAAAGAAAGAAAGAAAGAAAGAAAGAAAGAAAGAAAGAAAGAAAGAAAGAAAGAAAGAAAGAAAGAAAGAAAGAAAGAAAGAAAGAAAGAAGAGAAAAACATGAATAGTGAAAAATAAATTGCATTTAATGCTGAATAGCTGTTATTCTGGAAGATAACAGTACAACTGTACAGAAAATGTGGCACTAAGTCAGAGAATTTCACTTATGCCCCAAACACCTACTCTCTCTTTATCTGTAACCAAAGCATGTGCCAGACATCAAGAGACTGAGGCAAACAATGCCTCCTTTATTCTTCATTATTTTTATAGCAAGTATTGCTGACTCAAAGCATTCACAATAAGCAGTTATATACAGCTTATACACAGTTATGTTATTGAATGAATTATATTAAACCTTTATACAAATGTATAAAATACAAAGGTTTAGCAGCTGTGTGAAAAGGGTGTAGTACGGCTGACCGGCGGTCTCCTGACCACCGGTCAGCTTACCGATGCCGGGATCCCGGCAGCATACCGATGCCGGGATCCCGGCGGGGAGGGGCGAGTGCAGCAAGCCCCTTGTGGGCTCGCTGCGCTCGCCACGCTGCGGGCTCGGTGGCGACCTGCGGTCGCCACGGGTTCTATTCCCACTCTATGGGTGTCGTGGACACCCACGAGTGGAAATAGTCCCTGTTGGTCGGCATGCCGACCATCGGGACAGTGACCCATCGGGCTGGTGGAGGAGGTCATGTGACTGTCGGTCAGCTGACCGGCGGTCACATGAATACCATCCGTGTGAAAACGTGCTCGGGAAATTAACTCAAAATGTGTCAGAAGAATTGGAAGTGACATTGAAAAACAGCAATACACATGGTTCCATTATTCATATGCTTAAAAAATGTTTTCCTAATCAATTCGGTATATTAAATTCAGATAAGGTCAATGAATTCACTGCAATGACTGAATGTAGATGATGTTTCTTTAAAATCATTTAAGGCCATTATTTTTTTTACATATTGGGGCATATATATCAGAGCTTGGAGAGAGATAAAGTGAAGCGAGATAAAGTATCAGTCCTAACCGCCCTGCTCTAACACCTAAAGAAGAAATATGTCTGAGATCTCATTCAATGGAATCAATGCTGCACTTATAGTACCGCCTGACCCACAGATTTTTGTTAACATATACGAGTCCGGAGTGAGATCGAGCCCCAAAGGGGGAAAATTGTGTTGCTATTGCCAGCATTTAGACACTGCTGCAATGGCAACTGGCTCTCTTCGCAGGTAATTGGATTGAACCCATTGATTGAATAAGAACAGAGTTAAGCTTATCTCTGAGCAATTTATAATTAGAGATGTGTGCTGACCCCCATGTTTTGAATTTGGATCTGTATTAACTTTGTGTTTTCGATTCGGTTTTGGTTTCATCAAAATCACCCTCACGCATTTTGGTTTTGGATCTGTATTTTTCCCCAAAAATTGATCAAAACAGCTAAAATCACATATTTTTGTTCTTTTGTTGTTCCTACAGTATTATTACCTCAATGAAATTCAATTCCATTCATTTCCAGTTAATTTTGATACCTCACAGCTCACAATATTGTTAACCAACATAGGCCAAAGGCTGGCTGGCTAAACTAAGCAGCAGAGCAGTGGCACAAGCACATTCATGCAAACACATTTCTGCAAATTAGTAATGTACTGTATTAACAATAACCAATCAAACCAACTTGCAAGTACTTTCAATAGAAAACAATACAACACAGTCATTTACTAAGAATTGTGTGTGGAATATCACTTCTCTAAAGTAATAGTAGTTAACAAACAGCAAAGAAAAACAGCAGACATGGATGCCCTTACACCAGTGCACATCCCCCCATCACATGCTATTCTCAGTGCCCAATCCATACCTCCCTCTTGGGGGCCCTGGGCCACTGATGACTGGCACTCTGTACCCATGTAAAGCCACGATCAATCAGCATTTTTGTAGAGCAGTATCCAAAAATCAACCCAGCCATAAGAACAGTGTTCTGTACCTGCGGGTCGGATGCAGTGCGGGTCAGATACATGTCAGGTCGGATACAGTGCAGGTAGGATACAGTCTGGGTCGAATACAATGCCAGCCAGATACAGTGCGGGTTGGATACAGTGCAGGTCAGATACAGTGTGGATCGGAAACAGTGCAGGTCGACTACAGAGTTGGTTGGATACAGTGTGGGTCGTATACATTGTAAGTTGGATACAGTGCAGGTTTGTTACAGTGGCGGTCAGATACAGTGTAGGTTGGATACAATGTGGGTCAGATACAGTGTGAGTTGAATACAGTGCAGGTTCGATACAATGCAGGAAGTCGGATATAGTGCATGCTATAATGTAGGTTGGATACAGTGTGGGTTGAATACACTAATACTGCACTTCCTGTGACCGCAGATGGGAGGGGGTCCCAGATGGTAAATGCATATGGTGGTGTCTGTGAGGAGGATGGACATGGGCAGTGTCCTGTACTCTGTGTAGGGGTGCTGGCTGTGTTGGCAGTGCAGGGGTGCCGGGTGTGTCCTCTGTGTGGGGTGCAAGTGGTGTCCTCTGGGTGCAGGGGTGCAGGTGGTTTCCTTTGTGTGGGGGTCCAGATGGTGTCGGCAGTGCGGGGGTGCTGGCAGCGTCCTCTCTGTGAGGGAGTGCTGGCTGTGTTGAGAGTGCAGGTGTGCCCGCACTGAGGGGGTGCTGGCATTGTTGGCAGTGAAGGGATGCCGGCAGTGTCCTTTGTGAGGAGGTGACAGCGGTGTCCTCTATGTGGGGATGCAGATGATGTCAGCAGTGTGGGGTGCCAGCAGTTTACTCTCTGTGTGGGGGTGCCGGCGGTATTGGCAGTGCAGGGGTGCCAGCGGTGTCCTCTGTGTGGAGGTACCAGTGGTGTCCTCTGCATGGGCGTGCAGGTGGTGTCGGCAGTGCCCTCTCTGTAAGGAGGTGCCAGTATTGTTGTCAGCAGTGGGGGTGCCAATAGTGTCCTCAGTGCAGGGGATGGCAGCGGCCAGTATCTTTAACAGACGACTCTCTCAGCGGTCAGTCTATTGAATTCAATGGGACTGGTGCCTGAGGCAAAACCACAAGATCCAACAGCAGGATGTTTTCATCTATTTGGGATTCGAGGCAAGCAGGGAGATCTGAGCCAAAGCTTGGATTGCCTCGGATCTCGGAAGTTCGGGTGAGCTCAGTTCTCTGAGAACCAAGCCCGCTCATCTCTATTTATAATAAGATATTGAAACAGTCGGGGCCAGAACTTTTGCCCAATGGTGAGGATGTTATAGTTTCATCCAGCTCACAGTTGAAAAGAGGCAATCCCAAAATTCTTCAATTTCTACAGAAATGTTTGGGTGAAAGTTTTCAGATAATCATTTATCATATTAGCTATCTTCCTTTGACAGCAGTCTTTTTTAAGTGATATGTTATTGTGAAAAATCTGGAACATTTTAACATTTTCTGCAGGATGATGATAAAGGGAACCATTGTCATCCTTGATCTTATGGATATAGGTCTGAGACCTTGGCATTCTCAAAGCTGCAAGTAACCATTTGCTAGGTTTATTACCCACCTAAAGAATTTATTTTCACTAAGTAAATTAATAAGAGGAGATCTAGTTTGTTCCCAACTCTATTTATATAGCCATAGAAGGGGATCGTTTTTGTTAAGATTTAATGTTTGCAAGAAGTGTCTCTGTTGCCTTTCTGCAATCTTGTACTAAGAGCTCATTCAAGTGACATTTCTACTGTCTGGGTGTAGAGTGTGAAAGTACAAGTATCAGGGGCTTAATCATACCACATAATTAAATCTATAATGAATTCTAATATTAAGTGGAGATGTCTATGGCCAAAGAGCAGGTAGTCTAATCTTGAATATGTATAGGTAGATGTCAGTGCTAAAATACAAAAAAAAACATAAAGACCTGGTGTCACGATCCGGGTATCTAGACGCCATTACTTACCCTTCAGATGCCTCCTAAGGCTGGCTCAGCGTTCCAGGACCGGATCCCGCTGTTCCTGAGTTTCCACATGCAGAATGTCAGAGTGGTGATTTCATCAGCCGCGGCCTCCGCTGTGCCCGCGTGGTTAAATGTGCGCTTGTCAGTCTGGCGTCTCCTGTCTCCTGTGGCCGGCGTCGCCATTACTGTTTCAATTCTCACATGGATTACAAACCAAACTTCCCTCCAAGTGTCTGCATGGGCGCAGCCATCTTGGATTTTGTCATCTGAGCATTTCCACCAATCTGCTGTCTGTATTGTTGATTTGCATAATTGCCTAGCCAACCCCTTCCTTGCTGCAGGTATAAGTAAGCTGTGCCTGAGCAAGGAAGGCGTCAGTGCTTTGGTTGTCTAACCTAGTTCCAGTTTGTCTCTCTCCTGTGGTTGTCTTCCAGGTTCCAGCTCCTGTCTCCAGACTTCTGCTATAGAGACCCGCACCAGCATTCCATCTGCGGTGTAGCCTGACTCTCCGATCCATTCTGGACTCACCTGTTTCCAGTTACAACAATCACCTGCTTCCAGCCCAGCTTCCAGCAGTGTACAGCTTCTCTTAAAGGGCCGGTGTCCTTTCTGCAGTTTACCACTCTCCACCGGTATTATTATTTCACCGCTCTCAAACTCCAAACTTCATCAATCACCTGCTTCCAGCCCAGCTTCCAGCAGTGTACAGCTTCTCTTAAAGGGCCGGTGTCCTTTCTGCAGTTTACCACTCTCCACCGGTATTATTATTTCACCGCTCTCAAACTCCAAACTTCATTATTATTTCATCGCTCTCAAGTTCATTTATTATTTAACTGGTTCCAGCCAGTATCCACTCCGTACCAACAACAGTCTGGTTCCAGCCAGTATCCACAGCAGCCGTTGTATCTTTGGCAACCCAGCCTTTCCTGGAACACCAGCTGGTACGATCCTGGGTTCTCTCCATTGCTACAGTCAGGTCTGGTAAGGACTTTCCAACTAGAAGATTATTAGAACTGTCTCACTCTACCAGTGCCTGTGGCCCTTGCCACCCTGTAGTACCCAGGAATTGTATTTATCCTCGGTTGACTTTTATGTTTCCTTTACTGCTGCTGTGTTACGGAGTTTGTCATAATAAATATCATTGACTTTTATCCTGGTTGTCGTGGTCACGCCTTCGGGCAGTTATTCTACATGTTACTTACATGTCTAGGGGTCTGATACAACCTCCCAGGTTCCGTTACATCTCAGCCCCTACAACTGAGGCTGCCTCCCGTCAGCTCAGGCCCTCAGTTGTGACAGTAAGCACTGACCTAATGAATCCAGCCGGAGACCAGGATCAAGCGGCCAGGCCAATGCAAGAACTGGCAGCCCGACTTGAACATCAGGAGGCTGCACAGGGCCACATCATCCGCTGTCTCCAGGATCTCTCTACACGGCTGGATGGGATTCAAACGACCCTCCGTGGACCTGGCACGTCCTGTGCGTCCACTACAGTGACACCAGCTGTAACCCCACCCACCTTACCCATTTCCAGTCCACATCTTCATCTTCCAACGCCAGCAAAATTTGATGGATCTCCAAGGTTCTGCAGGGGATTTCTCAATCAATGTGAAATCCACTTTGAGCTTCTACCTGGCAATTTCTTCAGTGACCGTACCAAAATTGCCTATATCATCTCCCTTCTCAGTGGCTCAGCCCTTGACTGGGCATCACCTTTATGGGAGAAGTCTGATCCCCTGCTATCCTCCTATACTGACTTTGTAGCTACATTCAGGCGCATCTTCGACGAGCCAGGCCGGATAACATCTGCTTCATCTGAGATTCTCCGTTTACGCCAGGGAACATGTACTGTGGGACAGTATCTTATACAGTTTAAAATCCTGGCATCCGAACTGGCATGGAACGACGAGGCCCTGTATGCTGCATTCTGGCATGGCTTATCAGAACGCATCAAGGATGAGTTAGCTACCAGAGACTTGCCCTCTAAGTTGGATGAGCTAATTTCTCTTTGCACGAAGGTTGATCTACGTTTCAGAGAGAGAGCAACTGAGCGAGGAAGATCATCTACTCCTAAATCTTCTGCTCCTCCTCCTCGTCAACCATCTCCATCCAAGGATGAGCCTATGCAAATTAGTCGTTCTCGTCTATCTCCCGCTGAGCGCTGAAGACGTCTCTCTGAGTCTCTCTGTCTCTACTGTGCAGCTCCGTCGCACACTATCAATGCCTGTCCCAAACGTCCGGGAAACTCCAGATCCTAGCTCGCCAAGGAGAGGGCCGGCTAGGAGTAATGATCTCCTCTCCATCTCCTCATGACTGTAACCTCCCAGTGTCGCTCCAAATTGCTCAACGTTACAGGAACGTCATTGCCCTCCTTGATTCCGGAGCAGCTGGGAATTTCATAACCGAAGCTTATGTTAAACGGTGGTCCCTACCCACCGAGAGACTGTCCTCGTCCATCTCTTTGACTGCCGTGGATGGCAGCAAGATTTTTGACGCAGTCATTTCCTTAAGGACTCTTCCAGTTCGTCTGAGAGTGGGAGTTCTTCATTCTGAGTATATTTCTTTTTTAGTGATTCCAAGAGCCACACATCCAGTGGTTTTAGGCCTTCCATGGCTCCGTCTCCACAACCCATCAATTGACTGGACGACTACGCAAATACTGGCATGGGGTCCCTCCTGTGCTGAGACTTGTTTAGCCAAAGTTCTTCCTGTTTGTTCTTCCTTCCCCAGGTCATCTGATGTTCCGCCTCCTCCATATCAAGACTTCACGGACGTGTTCAGTAAAGCCTCTGCTGATATCCTTCCTCCTCATAGAGAATGGGACTGCCCAATCGACCTCATTCCAGGGAAGGTTCCACCGCGAGGCCGAACTTATCCGTTGTCTCTGCCTGAGACACACTCCATGGAAGAGTACATCAAAGAGAACCTGGCGAAGGGTTTCATCTGACCATCTTCTTCTCCAGCCGGCGCAGGCTTCTTCTTCGTTAAGAAGAAAGACGGTGGTCTGCGTCCGTGCATCGACTACAGAGGTCTGAACGACATTACCGTCAAGAACCGATACCCTTTACCCCTGATTACCGAGCTCTTTGATAGAGTTAGTGGTGCAACTATTTTCACAAAGCTGGACTTGAGGGGTGCCTACAATCTCATCCGAATCCGTGAGGGTGACGAGTGGAAGACCGCCTTTAACACCCGTGACGGACATTATGAGTACCTCGTCATGCCCTTCGGATTGAGCAATGCTCCAGCAGTCTTCCAGCACTTCGTGAATGAGATTTTCAGGGACATCTTGTACCGCCATGTCGTGGTTTATCTAGACGACATCCTCATCTTTGCTAATAATCTCGAAGATCATCGTTTCAGGGTAAAAGAGGTTCTTTCCCGTCTCCGTGTCAATCACCTCTATTGTAAATTGGAGAAGTGTGTGTTTGAAGTTAAAACCATTCCGTTTCTAGGTTACATTGTGTCCGGTTCCGGACTAGAGATGGATCCTGAGAAACTCCAAGCAATCCAGAATTGGCCTATACCCTTAAGCCTCAAAGGGGTCCAGAGGTTCTTAGGGTTCGCCAATTATTATAGAAAATTTATACGAGACTTTTCCACCATTGTGGCGCCTATCACTGCATTAACCAAGAAAGGTGCTAATCCGTCCAAGTGGTCCGAGGAAGCTACACAGGCCTTTCACCTTCTGAAGCAACGGTTCATCTCTGCACCAGTTCTGAAACAGCCCGACACCGACTCTCCTTTTATCTTAGAGGTAGATGCCTCCTCCGTTGGAGTAGGAGCAGTGTTATCCCAGAGAGCCAAAGATGGACATCTACATCCTTGCAGTTTCTTCTCCCGGAAGTTCTCCCCAGCTGAGCGCAACTATGCCATTGGCGATCAGGAGTTGCTAGCCATCAAGCTCGCTCTGGAGGAGTGGAGATACCTGTTGGAGGGAGCTTCCCACTCAATCACCATTCTTACCGACCATAAAAATCTTTTATATCTCAAAGGCGCACAATGTCTGAATCCTCGTCAGGCCAGATGGGCACTTTTCTTCTCTAGGTTTGACTTTAAACTCCAGTTCTGTCCGGGTTCTCAGAATCGTAAGGCCGATGCCCTTTCCCGCTCATGGGAGCAAGAAAATGAGTCCGAGTCTGCAGACAAGCATCCTATTATTAATCCGTTGGCATTCTCCACGGTAGGGATGGACTCTACGCCTCCACCAGGGAAAAGTTTTGTTAAGCCAGTTCTAAGGAAGAAGCTCATGCATTGGGCCCATGCTTCCCGTTTTGCTGGACATACAGGCATTCAGAAAACCCTTGAATTTATTTCTAGGTCCTACTGGTGGCCAACTCTGAAGAAGGACGTTATGGAATTTATTGCCTCCTGCCCAAAGTGTGCCCAACACAAAGTCTCCCGCCAGTCGCCTGCGGGGCAACTGGTTCCATTATCTGTTTACCGTCGACCTTGGACCCATTTGTCGATGGACTTTGTTTCCGATCTACCTATCTGCAACAAGTTTAATACCATCTGGGTGGTAGTTGACCGGTTCACCAAGATGGCACATTTCATCCCTCTCACCGGTCTTCCGTCAGCTTCCAAGTTGGCTCAAGTGTTTATACAAGAGATCTTCCGACTTCACGGTCTTCCTGAAGAGATCATCTCGGATCGTGGAGTACAATTTGTAGCCAAATTTTGGCGAAGTTTGTGTCAAGCCCTCCAAGTCAAGTTAAAGTTTTCCACGGCTTACCATCCTCAGACCAATGGTCAAACCGAGAGGGTGAATCAGGACTTGGAGGCCTTTCTCCGTATATATGTGTCTTCCTCTCAAGATGACTGGGTTCAACTCCTTCCTTGGGCCGAGTTCAGCCACAACAATCAATACCATTCCTCATCTTCTTCTACACCATTCTTCATTAATTATGGATTCCACCCTAAAGTCCCAGAATTCCAACCGCTTCCCGCAACTTCTGTTCCAGCAGTGGATGTCACCTTGCGTCAGTTTTCAAATAACTGGAGGAACGTCCGCGCAGCCCTGCTTAAAGCCTCATTCAGGTATAAGAAGTTTGCCGATAGAAAGCGTGGAGCGGTTCCTGCTCTCAAGGTGGGTGATCGTGTGTGGCTGTCCACGAAGAATTTGAGGTTGAGAGTTCCCAGCATGAAATTTGCACCTCGCTACATCGGACCCTTCAAGATTGAACAAGTCATCAATCCTGTTGCCTACAGGTTACAGTTACCATCCTTCTTGAAAATACCCAGGACATTTCATGTTTCTTTGTTGAAACCGCTGATCCTGAATCGGTTTCATTCCGCACTTCCTCCAGCTCCCAAAGTTCAGACTCAACGGGGAGTCGAGTACGAGGTGGCCAAGATTTTGGACTCACGTTTCCGTTACGGTCAGTTACAATACCTCATTGACTGGAAGGGCTATGGTCCTGAAGAACGCTCTTGGACCAATGCCTCAGACGTCCATGCTCCTGCCTTGGTCCGAAATTTCCACGCAAAGTTTCCTTTAAAGCCTAAGAAGTGTCCTGGGGCCACTCCTAAAGGGGGGGGTGCTGTCACGATCCGGGTATCTGGACGCCATTACTTACCCTTCAGATGCCTCCTAAGGCTGGCTCAGCGTTCCAGGACCGGATCCCGCTGTTCCTGAGTTTCCACATGCAGAATGTCAGAGTGGTGATTTCATCAGCCGCGGCCTCCGCTGTGCCCGCGTGGTTAAATGTGCGCTTGTCAGTCTGGCGTCTCCTGTCTCCTGTGGCCGGCGTCGCCATTACTGTTTCAATTCTCACATGGATTACAAACCAAACTTCCCTCCAAGTGTCTGCATGGGCGCAGCCATCTTGGATTTTGTCATCTGAGCATTTCCACCAATCTGCTGTCTGTATTGTTGATTTGCATAATTGCCTAGCCAACCCCTTCCTTGCTGCAGGTATAAGTAAGCTGTGCCTGAGCAAGGAAGGCGTCAGTGCTTTGGTTGTCTAACCTAGTTCCAGTTTGTCTCTCTCCTGTGGTTGTCTTCCAGGTTCCAGCTCCTGTCTCCAGACTTCTGCTATAGAGACCCGCACCAGCATTCCATCTGCGGTGTAGCCTGACTCTCCGATCCATTCTGGACTCACCTGTTTCCAGTTACAACAATCACCTGCTTCCAGCCCAGCTTCCAGCAGTGTACAGCTTCTCTTAAAGGGCCGGTGTCCTTTCTGCAGTTTACCACTCTCCACCGGTATTATTATTTCACCGCTCTCAAACTCCAAACTTCATCAATCACCTGCTTCCAGCCCAGCTTCCAGCAGTGTACAGCTTCTCTTAAAGGGCCGGTGTCCTTTCTGCAGTTTACCACTCTCCACCGGTATTATTATTTCACCGCTCTCAAACTCCAAACTTCATTATTATTTCATCGCTCTCAAGTTCATTTATTATTTAACTGGTTCCAGCCAGTATCCACTCCGTACCAACAACAGTCTGGTTCCAGCCAGTATCCACAGCAGCCGTTTTATCTTTGGCAACCCAGCCTTTCCTGGAACACCAGCTGGTACGATCCTGGGTTCTCTCCATTGCTACAGTCAGGTCTGGTAAGGACTTTCCAACTAGAAGATTATTAGAACTGTCTCACTCTACCAGTGCCTGTGGCCCTTGCCACCCTGTAGTACCCAGGAATTGTATTTATCCTCTGTTGACTTTTATGTTTCCTTTACTGCTGCTGTGTTACGGAGTTTGTCATAATAAATATCATTGACTTTTATCCTGGTTGTCGTGGTCACGCCTTCGGGCAGTTATTCTACATGTTACTTACATGTCTAGGGGTCTGATACAACCTCCCAGGTTCCGTTACATCTCAGCCCCTACAACTGAGGCTGCCTCCCGTCAGCTCAGGCCCTCAGTTGTGACACCTGGGTTGCAGCGTCGTTTAAATTCCCTGCTGATTTCTGCTCATGTGCCCAATAGCTTTCCCTCACAAAGGGGGTAATTCTGAGTTGATAGCAGCAGCAAGTTTATTAGCAATTGGGCAAAACCATGTGCACTGCAGGGGGGGGGGGGGGCAGATATAACATTGGCAGAGAGTTATATTTGGGTGGGTTATTTTATTTCTGTGCAGGGTAAATACTGGCTGCTTTATTTTTACACTGCAAATTAGATTGCAGAATGAACACACCACACCCAAATCTAACTCTCTCTGCACATGTTATATCTGCCCCCCCTGCAGTGCACATGGTTTTGCCCAACTGCTAACAAAATTCCTGCTGCGATCAACTTGGAATTACCCCCAAACCTCCAACTGAACTTCCTTACCCATATCCTCTACTCTTGTGAATACTTTCTAATACAACCCTTTTTATGCTCTTGGCCTTAGTGCTTTGCAACCACACTCCTTTTGAATCCCTTTGTAAATACCGATCTATGGGTCCGATTAATGTTTGTAAGTATAGCAAGGGGTGCAAATATATTTATATTGTTTCTGTGCAGGGTAAATACTGGCTGCATTTGCATGTACTCCACAAATGTTAGACAGCTTTATTTTTACACTGCAAGTTAGATTTCAGTTTAAATACATAACACCCAAATCTAAATCTCTGTTCATATGTTACATCTGCCTACCTGCAGTGCGGCATGGCTTTGCCCAGTTGCTAGCATTTTTGCTTTACTTGCAGACAAGAATCAGGCCCAGTGTCCAAAGGCATGATCTCTCAAGTCTATGGCATCCTCCTTGATGCTGCCCGCCCTGAGCAAAATTATCATGAAACAGCTTGGGAAATAGACCTTGGTCCCCCACACTGCGAGGAACCATGGAAAAACATTAGATTAGCCATGGCCAAATGCTCCATTTCTACAAGCCTTAAAGAAATATGTTATAAGCTATACTGCCACTGGTATGACACACCAGGCAGGCTTACTCAGATGTTACCCCCTGCCTCGCCCATCTGTCGTAGAAATTGTGGCCAGTGGGGTAACCTAGTTCATTTCTGTTACTGGACAGCACTCTATAACCTTCTGAATAGCCTACTTGAGTCTTCAGTACCAAAGGATCCATCCTTTTATGCTATCACCTCAGTTAACTCTCCATTAGATTGGAAACCCACATTCTAGTCCCTGCTAGAACCCTCATCCACCATCTTCTCTGCCCTGAAAGACAAAATATGGCATATTGCGACTATGGAAAGCATCACCTATTACCTACATAACAGAGGTCAAATATTTGCCCCATGGCTCTCCTTTGGGGTCACCCTCCATCCCTTGCATATGCACCCAGTGATTCCATTTGACCCATGCACAATGCAATGGTAACCGTAACCCTTCTGCTGTCACTTTTTGTTCTCAACCTGCTTCTATCCCCTCCCCTTGTAGTTATGTCAGTATACTTTCTATATTCTTTCCTACTGTAAAGCGGCTCATGTACTGTATATTGTTTTAGGGCCTAATTCAGATTTGTATGCTAATGCAATTGCGATTTTCTAGTCTACGGAACTGCTAAAGACTGTTTATGCAAAATAACTGCATAACAATCTAAAAGATTGGAGACCCGTTTTTTTTTAAATCTACGTAAAATAGAGGGAGAGGAGTGGGGTGAGAGGGAAGGGAAATAGAGAGGAGAAGGAGAGGCAGTGAGTAAAGAGGTTATCCAGGATGGAAATGGATTTAAGACGAAAATGGCAGAGTCACACTGTGGTATGCAGCCCATGGAATCCACGTCTTGTAGATGAGTTATTTAAAATATCTGTTATATATTCCATATGGTAGAGGTACTATAATATATGTAATACAGCAGTGAGGGGGGAGGGGGGGTATGCAGGGATTTCCATTCAGTCACTAGCTGACAAGTGGCAGCCAGTGTGAAATGACCTATAGATTCAGCTTCGTGTTTAGTTACTTCGGGGGATGGGGGGGGGGGGGGGGTTAAGAGAAGGAGGTAGCATTTGGGTGTCAAAGGAAGATTTATGGACAGAATGAAGTGAGATGTGAGGGGGCCCCATGGCAACTAAAGTTTGAGGGCCCATTGGTCTGATTTACCTATGTGTGGGTGAAGGGGCTGGCTGGCAACTTTAAGGCTGTGGGGCAAACACAAGTAAGTAGCCCTGACTTTTCTCCCAAGAAGAAAAGGCATTAAACACACACACACACACACACACACACACACACACACACACACACACACACACACACACGTAGAACCCTAACCCTCACTTACCGCAGTCTAACCCTAACCTACCCCTCCCACAGCCTAATCCTAACACTTACTGGTGTAATGTGTCAAGATTCGGACAGGCAGTGGTGCTGCTGTCAGTATTGTGACTGTCGTATCCTGACTGTCGGGATGCTAACTACATACCGTGAATATACATGGTGAAACTCAGAAAATTAGAATATCATGCAAAAGTTCATTTATTTCAGTAGTTCAACTTCAAAGGTGAAACTAATATATTATATAGACTCATTACATGCAAAGTGAGATATTTCAAGCCTTTATTTGTTATAATTTTGATGATTGTGGCTTACTGCTTAAGATAACCCCAAATCCAAAATCTCAGAAAATTAGAATATTACATAAAATCAATAAAAAAAAGGATTTTAAATACAGAAATGTCGGCCCTCTGAAAAGTATAATCATGCATATGTACTCAGTACTTGGTTTGGGCCCCTTTTGCATTAATTACTGCCTCAATGCAGCGTGGCATGGATTCTATCAGCCTGTGGCACTGCTGAGGTGTTATGGAAGACCAGGATGCTTCAATAGCGGCCTTCAGCTCTTCTGCATTGTTCTGTTTCATGTCTCTCATCTTTCTCTTGGCAATGCCCCATGGGGTTTAGGTCAGGCGAGGTCAGGTCAGGCTCAGGCTCGCCAAATCAACACAGACTGTGGAAACTTCACACTGGACTTCAAGCATCTTGGATTGTGTCAGTGGCGGATTTAGCGGGGGGCGATTAGGGCGAACGCCCTCCTACACATACCGGCACCGGGATGGAGGCCGGGTCCCGCCGCGGTGTTGGGAACGGGGTGGAGAGCGGTGCAGCGCGGTGGGGGAAGAGGGGAGAGAGAGTCCTGACGTGCGTACATGGAGGAGGGGGCGTGGTCAGAACAGAGGCCAGCAGGGACAGGCTACAGTGATTGTGTACACTGCTGCCTCTGCCATCCCTTCTCTGTCTCCTCAGGATGCTCTCTCTCTTTCCCCTTCCCCCGCCGCGCTGCACCGCTCTCCACCCCGTCCCCAACACAGCGGCGGGACCCGGCCTCCATCCCGACTCCTCATGCTGCTGCGGACTCCAAAATACGAGTAGGTGTCAGTGTATGCCATGTCTCCTCCCCTCCAAACTAAAGTGAGTGTGTGTGTGTGTGTGTGTGTGTGTGTGTGTGTGTGTGTGTGCCATATCTTCCACCCACCTTCTCCTCCTAGCTAAAGTGTGTGTGCCATGTCTCCCCTCCTAGCTAAAGCGTCTGTGTTCCATGTCTCCCCCCTCCCCTCCTAGCTAAAGTGTGTGTGTGCCACATCTCCCGCCCTCCCCTCCTAGCTAAAGTGTCTGTGTGCCATGTCACCCCCCTCTTCTCCTAGCTAAAGTGTGCGTGCCACGTCCCCGCCTCCTCCTAGCTAAAGTGTGTGTGCCACGTCTCCCCCCCTCCCCTCCTAGCTAAAGTATCTGTGTGCCATTTCTCCCCCCTCTTCTCCTAACTAAAGTGTATGATATGTCCCCCTCCTAGCTAAAGTGTGTGTGTGTGTGTGTGCCACGTCTCCCCCCTCCTCCTAGCTAAAGTGTGTTTGTGCCACGTCTCCCCCCCTCCCCTCCTAGCTAAAGTGTCTGTGTGCCATGTCCCCCCCCCCTCTTCTCCTAGCTAAAGTGTGTGTCTGCTCTTGTACCGTCCCAGGCCCCAGTGTGTATGTCACCATGCCCCTCCTCCCCCAGTATGTTTGTCACCAAATCCCTCTCCTGGCCCCCGTATTTGTCACTATGTCCCTCAAAGCCCCAGTGTGTATGTCACCATGTCCCTCCAAGACAGGGACAGCTCGACAGCCATTTGAGTGGAGTGGCGGGACACATGACTGATCTGGCAGAGGACCTCCAGTCCAGAAGCGGACCTCGGACAGTGAGACATGGGACAAAGATCCGCAGGCCCGCAGCTTGGGGTGAGATACTGTTTAAGCCCTTACGCTGCAATACTCGGAGTAAAGAAGGGGGCAGGCTCCCCTGTGTTTTTTTCCTTGCTGCCCCAGTGTAAGTTAATAAGGGGGTAGGATTCCCCTTGCCCCCAGTGCCTGCATTATTTTGGCTCATTCAGTGTACTGTAATTTGAATTTCGTCTCATTCTTTCGTGCTGTAATGTGAATTTCGGCTCATACAGTGTGCTATAATGTGAATTTCGGCTCATTCTGCGTGCTATAATGTGAATTTCGGCTCATACAGTGTGCTATAATGTGAATTTCGGCTCATTCAGTGTGCTATAATGTGAATTTCGGCTCATTCTGCGTGCTATAATGTGAATTTCGGCTCATTCTGCATGCTATAATGTGAATTTCGGCTCATTCAGTGTTCTATAATGTGAATTTCAGCTCATACAGTGTGCTATAATGTGAATTTTGGCTCATTCAGTGTGCTATAATGTGAATTTCGGCTCATTCAGTGTGCTATAATGTGAATTTCAGCTCATTCTGCGTGCTATAATGTGAATTTTGGCTCATTCTGCTTGCTATAATGTGAATTTCAGCTCATTCGGTGTGCTATAATGTGAATTTCGGCTCATTCAGTGTGCTATAATGTGAATTTCAGCTCATACAGTGTGCTATAATGTGAATTTCGGCTCACTCAGTGTGCTATAATGTGAATTTCGGCTCATTCTGTGTGCTATAGAAACATAGAATTTGTCGGCAGATAAGAACCACTTGGCCCATCTAGTCTGCCCCTTTTTTTTTACATTATTTTTTTATCTCTAACCTTATTTGATCCTTATTTCTTTGTAAGGAGATCCTTATGTCTATCCCATGCATGTTTACATTGCCCTACTGTCTTAGCCTCTACCACCCCTGATGGAAGGAATGGCGATTCGCCAGTCTGTATCACCAGTGCGCAGGGTTCTCCCCACTAACTGGCAACATTTTATTAGTAATGGCAGCAATAGGAAATTTTAGAAGCGAACGGGAAGGGCATTACTAAGTGGGAGGGGCTATGATTAGGGGGAGGAGTCATAATTCTTAAACCACACCCCCTAAAAGTTAAGTCTAGATCTGCCACTGGATTGTGTGCCTCTCCATTCTTACTCCATACTCTGGGACCTTGGTTTCCAAATGAGATGCAAAATTTGCTCTCACCAGAAAAGAGGACTTTGGACCACTGAGCAACAGGTCAGTTCTTTTTTTCTTGTCAAGAAAAGGCCATTCAGAAGTGTGGGGGAGCTTCACAAGGAGTGGACTGAGGCTGGAGTTAGTGTATCAAGAGCCACCACACACAGACGAATCCTGGACATGGGCTTCAAATGTCATATTACTCTACTCAAACCGCTCCTGAACAACAAACAACGTTAGATGCGTCTTACCTGGGCTAAAGAAAAAAGAACATCTATGGGGCATTGCCAAGAGAAAGATAAAAGACATGAGAACGAACAATGCAGAAGAGCTGAAGGCCGCTATTGAAGCATCGTGGTCTTCCATAACATCTCAGCAGTGCCACAGGCTGAATCCATGTGCCACGTTGCATTGAGTTAGTAATTCATGCAAAAGGGGCCCAAACCAAGTACTCAGTACATATGTATGATTATACTTTTCAGAGGGCCAACATTTCCGTATTTAAAATTCTTTTTTTATTGATTTTATGTAATATTCTAATTTTCTGAGATTTTGGATTTGGGGTTTTCTTAAGATCTAAGGCACAATCATCAAAATTCTACCAAAATAAAGGCTTGAAATATCTCACTTTGCATGTAATGAGTCTATATAATATAAGTTGAATTACTTTTAAGTTGAATTACTGAAATAAATGAACTTTTGCACAATATTGTCATTTTCTGAGTTTCACCTGTATAAACTGTACATTGAAAATAGTACATGAAGTAATCAGTTCTCCGTGCAAATCCAAATCTCATTCTCAAGAGTGTCTCTCGCCAGAGGAAAACATAAAACAGGTATCGTCTGATCGGGTGTAGCATGGTATGCCGGTGGCCGGGATCCCGGCGGCCAGCATACCGGCGCAGGGATCCTGATCGCCGGCATACCGGCAGCTGGGCAAACGCAAATGAGCCCTTTGCGGGCTCGCTGCACTCACCACGCTGCAGGCACGGCGGTGCGCTACGTGCGCCACGCTATTTATTCTCCTTCCAGGGGGGTTGTGGACCCCTAAGAGGGAGAATAATTGTTATAATGCCGGGTGTCGGGATTCCGGCGCCGGTATACTGAGCGCCGGGATCCCAACAGCCGGCATACTGAATACCACCCGTCTGATGTTATAAGAAATTGTGGGGTCTATTCATGAAACAGTGAAAAGTGTGGAGATGTAAGCCAGTGGAGAAGTTGCCCATGGCAACCAATCAGCATTGATGTAACATTTATAGTTTTCATAGTATACAATTATACGTAGCAGCTGATTGGTTGCCATGGGCAACTTCTCCACAGGCTCACTTCTCTACTCTTTTCACTGCTTCATGAATAGACCCCTGTGTTCCAAATGCAGTGGAAAAACTGACCAGTTCCCCATGTAACAACTTTTTCCTTAATGTAAATATCAACTTAATATACGAGTAGTGGATAAACAGGTGCAGTCTGGGGTATGAAAGAAAGAGTATTCATTGTTAAATGGGTGAAACCCTTCTGCTTTTAACCCATGTGCCAGAGGCGGAACTACCGCCAGTGCAACCAGTGCGTTGCACTGGGGCCCGCCACTGTCCAGGGGCCCAAAGCATGTAATGAGTCAAACTGACTCATTACATGCCGCTGTGTGCTGCGGGCAACCGCTGCCCGCAGCACACAGCCGCCCGGACAGGAGAGGAGAGCAGAGCAGGCACGGGGGAAGGAGGAGGAGGGAGGTGGAGGAGGGAGCCGCAGCAGCGCTGTGTTATAGGTTGAGGCGCTGCTGCTGCTGTCCCTTTCAATGGCGCACGCGTACACAGAAACCCCCCCTGATTAACTTAAAAGATGTTTTCTGATCGCGGGTCACGGTCATAGCTCCGCCCACTCACTGAATTAGGCTCCGCCCACTCACTGCATTTTACCCGCGATTCGCGGGCCTGTGGTGAGGGGATGTCATCATTCCAGGCAGGATCCCTAGTGCTGGACAGAAGATTCAACGGGCTTCCTAGCCCTGCCAATTAGAGCCATAAAAGCAGGTGAATTAATCCATCAAAGCAGCAGTGTACACTGTGGTTGCTAACTTTTGTGTGTGTGTGAGGGGGGAGGGGTAAAATAGGTCTGTGCATTATGGTATAGTCCAGTTATACACCCAGAATGTGCACATGTGCACAGAGGTTCATTATGCTCAAATCTGCCTATTTGTCCTAGAGCTTGTCACATGGGCCCTGAAACGTTGGTTATTTCATGACACCTCAATATACGATCGATTATTTGCAGGGGGCGCATGTTGTGGCTGGGGGGGGGTCTGTCTGCCGTAATGTGTAACAAGGGCACGCTGTCTGCCGTAATGTGTAAAAAGGCACGCTGTCTGCCGTTATGTGTAACAAGGGCACGCTGTCTGCCGTAATGTGTAAAAAGGCACGCTGTCTGCTGTTATGTTGTGCAACAAGGGCACGCTGTCTGCCGTAATGTGTAAAAAGGGGGATGCTGTCTTCCGTTATGTGTAAAAAGGGCACGCTGTCTGCCGTAATGTGTAAAAAGGCACGCTGTCTGCTGTTATGTTGTGTAACAAGGGCACGCTGTCTGCCGTAATGTGTAAAAAGGGGGATGCTGTCTGCCGTTATGTGTAAAAAGGGCACGCTGTCTGCCGTTATGTGTAACAAGGGCACGCTGTCTGCCGTTATATGTAAAAAGGGGGATGCTGTCTGCCGTAATGTGTAAAAAGCGGGAAAAAGGTCTGCCGTAATGTGTAAAAAGAGGATACTGTCTGCTGTTATGTGTAAAAAGGGGACGCTGTCTGCCGTAATGTGTAAAAAGGCACGCTGTCTGCTGTTGTGTTGTGTAACAAGGGCACGCTGTCTGCCGTAATGTGTAAAAAGGGGATGCTGTCTGCCGTTATGTGTAAAAAGGGCACGCTGTCTGCCGTTATGTGTAAAAAGGGCACGCTATCTGCCGTTATGTGTAAAAAGGGCACGCTGTCTGCCGTTATGTGTAACAAGGGCACGCTGTCTGCCGTTATGTGTAAAAAGGGGACGCTGTCTGCCGTTATATGTAAAAAGGGGGATGCTGTCTGCCGTAATGTGTAAAAAGGGGGATGCTGTCTGCCGTAATGTATAAAAAGGGGACACTGTCTGCCGTTATGTGTAAAAAGGGGAATCTGTCCACCGTAAGGTGTAAAAGGGTCTCTACCTGGTGTAGTGGTGCTACTGTGCGGTGTAATTTGAATAATTGATACTACTGTGCACCGTTTTATGAATTGGTATTATTTTGTGGCAGCACCCCTTCCCCATGAAGCCACACCCCTATGTATTTTTGCACGCGCCTACGGCGCACACTGCCACTGTTTTGCATGCAGGGGTGGGGCTCCGATGCTGTTTCTTGTACACGGTGAGAAAATGTCTAGTTACGGCACTGTTACTAGGTATCCATTTCTCTGGCCCTGAGCAGGTCTCCCTCACCAGATCCTCTCCAGGGGTGAGCGGGTGGACTTGGATGGGACAAGGGGGGGGGGCAAAGCATTTTGTCGCACCTGGGCCCACCGCTCGCTAGTTCCGCCACTGCCATGTGCTGTATAGCAGTGAAAGGGCTAATGAGAGCCGAAAGCCTCCAATATATGAGGGAAAGATAAGTAATGGCATTTACTGTCCCAGACAGTGGGATGCTGAAATACCTTAAAGTATCGTAAATGGAAAGTGTGCAGCCAAAGCATGGTGGTCAAGTTGTTAGCACCTTTAATTGGACGTCCCACCGATCAGGGGCTGGATCCTGGGTATTGCTCACGTGACCTGGACACAGCATCAAACTATAGGGGCCCCGGGGGTGGCAGCTGTTACCGGCCGTGGGCCTGCAGCATTAGGCTTCAGGGCCCGATTGTAAGGGGAGGGGGGCTAGGTTACAAGCAGCTTTATACCTATGGTGTATGTGTGTGTGGGTGGGCGATCACTGGCCATGGAAGCAAGCTGTGGAGAGGTGGGGGACCTTTAGGATCATGAGGCACTTGGGCAGCTTAATGCTTCATTGTCTCCATGATCCTGCATTTGATAAGCTGAAAGCTGCATAAGCCTAAGGCCATATAAGAGCCCAATTTTTTGTGATTGGTTGTTTATGACTAAGCAGTTGCTAGGTAGATTAGTGTTTTCTCGGGTATTTTTCCTATAGGATTATAGGGCTGTCCGTCAAGGGTTTAGGGGTTGGTCTTGGAATAATATATAAGCCATAGTCATGTGCCTCAGACTTCCTCTTGCCATTTTGGAATGGCCCAGGAAGGCTGAGTACTGCTGGCATTATATATTATCTTAGTTTGTGTCCTTGCTGCACTGTTTTTTGATACAACTCCATCCCCATGCCCCCTCTGCATATGTGTTTTCTTGCTTTTCCCATGGTGCTTGTGGCTCCTCTCCCCCCCTCCCCCCTGCTGCTATTCAGCGTCCATGCTGGTCCTCTCCCCCCCCCCCCCTCCCGTCGCTGGTCTGCGGCCGCAGGTTTCCGGCACTCTGGTGCACGGAGCGTGGCCTCCCCCGTCCTGGCGCCGGTCGACCCGATGCGACACGCGCTTCTCCCCCTTGTTAGGCCGGTAGGCGGGAAGGGGTTCCCCCGCCGTGGCTGCCGCTGTTAGTGCCCTGCTTCCCCCTCTCTTCGTCTCCGCGCGGCCTCTCTCCCCTCGCCGCTCCGGACCCGGCCGACGGGGCTGGCTGCGGGGGGTGATGCTCGGCAGCGGGTGTAGGCCGGGACGGCGCGTGGTCAGCGGCCGCTTCCCGGCCATCCCTAGGGGCATGTCCCTGTTTGGTGGTTATCAACTTGACCATCGACCCGGTCGACTCCGTTGGTCCTGTTTCTGTTGTTGGTGCGCGGGCACTTCTTGCGCTTGTTGTCCCCTCTGTTTTATCTGCACAGGTGTCCGTGAGTCCGGGGGAGTCGGTGGCTTGCTCGCGGAGGACCCGGAAGCCGAGGATGGACGCATTGACCGCGGATGACGCTTCGCCAGGGTCCATGGCGATGGGGGCAGTTGAGGGTGTTCCAGATCCTCCAGGCACCGGTGAGCATGCTGTTTCTTCTTTTATTTTACAGTGCTTTTACCCTTCTAGTGTTTCCTGTGGTTCCCCTAGGCGCCCGCGTCGGTGGCTAGGCTCTTTGCGCAGCGCGTGGCGTAGATTTCTTGGAACGTCGTGGCGCCGGCGGCTGCTGTTTCCTCCACACCCTGCGGTTCGCAGAGAAGGCAGGCGGGGGGTTTTTGGGTTCTGGGATTTCCGGCGGTGGTTCCGGGTTTTTGGTTTTACGGCCTTTTACTCCGGGCGCGGTCGGCCGAGTATCCCCACATTGTGCAGTGTTGTTTGGGCGCAGAGGATGCACTGCATCCAAGGGTTATGTTTGGGGATATTACGACGTGCAGCCCGTCGTTATCAGGGTGGTAATGCCATTTTCACTTAGGGTCACACTGGCGGCTCCTTGCAGTTGGCGCTTCTGTTCGCGCTCAAGTGTTCCTGGGGCGTCCAGTGCCATTTTGCGTCGCTCATGTGCGGGCCGGTCAACTGTTCTAGGCCCGCACCCCCGCCACGAGCGGGTTACCCTCCGGCGGGGGCCGCTGGATGGGGAGTGCGGCACATTCCCTGTTTCGGTTTTCCTACTGCGGCGGTTTTTGGTCCGTTCCCGAGGGGTCGGTCAAGCATGTCCGTTAGTTAGTTTACGTCATGGTTTGCGGCTGCCCTTTTCGGTTTTCGTGCCTGTGGTGGTGCGCCGGCGTGGCGGTTTGCCCGTGTTTTCCCGCATCGGGCCCGGCTGGAGGTGGAAGCGGTGAAGGGCTTGGAGCGCGTGTGTGGGCCCTTCGCCGTTTTCACCTCTTCCCGATTTGTGCATCTCCCCTGTAGGGTTGGCACGCAGGGCGAGTTACGCCTTATACAACATTTGTCTCATCCTCTTGGGGGGGTTTTCTTTTTCTGGCTCCATTCCCTAGGCTGTGTGCAGGGTGGGTGTCAGTTTTTTATGGGGCGCTGCGTTTGGTTCGCGTATGTGGTCCGGTTTCCCTGTTGCTAACTTAGACGTGGGGTCGGTTTTTGGTCTCTTCACCTGCGCCCCTGCGGCTTTTTTTTTTTTGGGGGGGGGGTCTCAGATTAGGTGGATTAATTTTGTGTTGATAGGTTCCTGCCCCTGGGTTTTTCCTGAACCATTTGCTTTTTTGGGAAATTCTGCGCTTTCTGCGTTTGTACATACTTTCCGCCTCCGGTTCCCCCAGTGCTGCTCACTGCCTGGGCGATTCTCTCTTCATGGGTCCGGGAGACATTTCGGTTCGCAGGCGTATGTTCGTCGGTTTCTACATCTTTGTTCAGGGTCCTGGGTGGTATCGTGCCCCGGTATGCTGCACGGCCCTCCGGTTGATGGAGTTATCATATCAGGGGATTGCCCTGGGCACGGTGGCGGGTGCTGTCGCCTCCCCGCTGCCATGGTACCTAAACGGTTGGATTTCAGTAACGTCTGCTTGGGGAAGCGCGAGGTTCGGCTTTAGCGTGTGCAGTCGTGGCTTGACCCCTTCACTTTGCGGGCGGGTTTATTCCCATGGGGGGATTTTTGCAGGGACTTGTATGGTACGCTGCGGGGACTGCATGAGGTACCCCCCACTGTTGGGGATGGATTCCTCTCAGGATAGCCTGGGTATTGTGGGCCTGCGGGTTCGGTAACGGACCTTTGTTCCGTTGCGGCAGCCTGGGAGTGGTTCACACTATTGACAATCGTCTTTTTCTCCCCCCCAGGCTTTGCGATGGTTGCGCTTTTGCTTGTCTGCTTGCGGCGCCGTATTGCTTTCGGGGAACCTCACGCCCCCGGAATCGCGACGGGATGGCGGATGCTGGTCCCGTTTCAGTTTGATTTCCGTGGGCTGGTGCCGGGGGTGGCGTCAGAAGGCTTTCCCATGCCCGCCTTCGGTTTGGCGGACTTGTCCAGTCGGGTTGGCTGCTCTTGCTCGGCATGCGTTTTGCTCCTTCCTCGCTTAAGGCAGCTGCTGCGGCACAGTGTTTTTCAGAGTGGGTGCCCGGATAGGTGGTTTGATGGCTTTCGTGTGGGTGCATTATCTGTGCGGTAGGTGCATGGCGGCCATGTCTCCTGCCCTTGCGGGCATTTCCTTCCGTTCGAGGCTGCGCGGGCTGGCGGACTCCGCCAGGTCTTTAGCCCCTTTCGTAAGCGCTTAAGGGTTGGGTTGGGGTGCGCCCCGCGCTTGCGGATACCCGTAGGCTTGCTACGTTGCTACTTTTGGCGGCGTTGCTGGGTGTGCTGCCTCTTGCGCCGAGTGGTGGCGAGCAGCGAGGCTTTTTCGGGATGCCGGGGCCTTTTCTGTACAGCGTGTTGCAGGATGGTCGGTTGCTCTGCAGGATGGTGATCCATGTCGGATCAAGCAGCTGGGGATCGCTGGGTGTCCTTGGAGGCCCAGGAGGAGTCGGGTGTCTGCCCGCTGCGCCTGGCGCATGAGTATATATGGGCCTCTGGGGGGCGATCAGTTGCGGAGTCAGGCGCTCGCTGGTCCTCTCACTAATTTCCAGTTTGCCGCGGTGTTTGGGGTTCGGTGCCCATTCCTTGCGGATTGGGGCGGCTGACCGTGCAGCAGCCACAAGGTCCTACAGGACAGTTGTTCAGGAGCTGGGCCGTTGGAGGTATACGTCTTAGGTCCTTTTCCTTGCGGATTGGGGCGGCTGACCATGCGGAGGCCACTGGGTCCGCCACGGCGGCTATTCAGGAGCGGGCCGTTAGAGGTGTACTTCTTGGGTCCTGTTTCCTTGCGGATTGGGGAGGCTGCCATGCGGCGGCCATAGGGTCCTCCACGGCAGCCGTTACAGGAGCTGGGGCATTGGAGGTATACTTCTTAGGTCCTATTCCTTGCGGATGGGGGCGGCTACCATGCGACAGCCACAGGGTCCTCCACGGCGGCTATTCAGGAGGTGGTCCGTTGGAGGTATACTTTTTAGGTCCTATTCCTTGCGGATGGGGTTGGCTACCGTGCGGCAGCCACAGGGTCCTACACGGCAGCTATTCAGGAGGTGGTCCGTGGAGGTATGCTTATTATAAGTGCTTCTGCATGTGGATAATGTTTAGTTGCGCCTGTTGCGCTAACCCAAAAACTTGTTTAACCGTCGGTTTTTGAACAGGTAGCGTTCAGGAATCGAGGGTGTGAAGTGAATTTTTAAATTTTCCTCCGAGGAGGCCTAATTACAATTGGCTCATCAAAGGTTCACGGGAGGTTTTTTGAGTTTTCTCCTTCACTTGGGTTATTTCTGTTTTCTGTCACTTGGTTTTCCTATGTGACGTATGTCAGTGTGATGATGTTAGGATGTTTTTCTTTTGCAGCCGTCGATGGTTTGAACAGGAGTGGCTGGTTGGCCACTCTTACAATTTTTGGGCGGCTGGGCATTCTTTGGCGCGTAGGACAGCTGATGTTTTGGTCAGGGTGGTTTGTTGGTTGGGTGTCCGTGGTTAAGGGATACTGAGGGGTATTTGTACAGCTCCTTTGCCACCGTGAGCATAGTTGGGGTCGTCCTGGCGGTATTGTCCTGCGTTCGGGGCGGTGCTGATAGGGGTCGCATCAACAGCATCTACCTCAATTTGTTCATTAGGGCTGATTTCATGGGCCACGTTGTCACTCGCCGGAGATCCGTTTTGGGTAGTCAATTGGTCTAGCGTTGTTTCATTGGAGGGGGCGGTGCTTTTCTCAGCTATTGAGAAAGCCCGCCAGATGGTAATTTTGCTGTTTCGTTGTTGTTACGGCTTTTAGGTGGAGTAGTGGTCAGGCATCCTCTGCTTGTACTGCGTCAGCGGCAGTTCTACGAGGAGGATGGGGTTCGTCTTCTCCAACTGGAGCTTTCGGTTGTTCTTAAATGGGGTTTTGGTCCTTCCCGTTCCCGTTAGCAATCTTGTTTTCCTGGTTTTTATTGGTTTGGATGGCGGGGCGGTTTGTTAAACCTTTGTGGCGGGAAGTCGCTACCAACCAGCGGTCAGATGGGCATAAGTGGTCATTGTGGGGCACCCTCTTTAGAAGGACGGCAGGTGTGTCCTTACCTTGCGGTTGGACATTTAGACGTTCCCCTGCGGGAACCGAACGTTTGCCAGAGAAAAGAGTGGTAAGTCCTGCACAATGCGGGTTATGCAGGGAGGAGGCGGTGTTGTGGTTTAGTCCCCTCCTCAGTTATTGTGTTTCAATCTAAATGACTGGAGCTGGTGTCTGGTAGCGACTTTTCCTTTGCCATCCTCCAATATAAAATCAACTCAATTACAATTATAGTTTAAAGAACAGGTCAGCGATCAATAAATATTGTCTGACCCAGGGCCGGTGCTAGGGTGTACAGCGCCCCCCTGCAAACTGTAAATTTGCGCCTTACCGTACTTCACAAAGGGGGGGTGGGACAGAAAATGTGTGTGTGTGTGTGTGTGGGGGGGGGGGTGGAATAGGGACAGATCACATGGTGGTGGAATAGTGACAGAACATGGGGTGGGGCTGATACAATAGCTGGGACAGAACACAGGAGGGGAGGGAGGGTGTTTGAAACAGTGACAGAACACAAACCACTGATGACAGTCTCAGTGGTTATGCTAACCATCTGGCCCCCGTGCCCTCCCCCAGCCCAGTGACCTGAAGCTCAAAGCTGCGTTCACACACTCGGGTCACTTGACTTACTGGCTCCGGCGCTGCCTGACTCACTGTGGCCTAGGAGAGCGTGCTTCTTCTTATGCACTGCTGATGATGATGAGGGACTTTGGTGGCTTCATGACGGCGGTCAAGGTGCATGGCGTTGGCGGCCGCAGCAGGAATATGAGGTGCTGCGGGGCATAAGGGGGCGGAGCTTACCGGCATACCGAGAGGAGAGGAGAGGAGAGGAGAGGGCTTGCTGAAACCTGGGCGCCTGCTCCACTGTAAAAGTGCCAGAGAGGAGCTGAAACTTTGTATCCATACAGCTGCCTGCCTGCGTACTGCACTCTCTGGAGGGAGAAGAGGGGAGGAGTCTTGCTAAAGTCTTGGCAGCTCCACTGTAGTTTTGGTCCGGAGAGGACTGGGGCTGCACTTCATACACAGTTCACACATCTGCCGGCGCCGCTGCCTATTACACAGACGCAGCGGCAGCCGGCAGCATCAGTCATGCAGGGACCCGCACAGCAGCAGTGATGCAGAACGAGTAGAGCGCCTCTCCACCCTGGAGCCTACCTGCTCTGCATCCCTTTGCTGAGCGGTATGCGCCGGGCCTGGTCTGACCTTTAACTACAGCTAACCGTGTCCGTGTCGTTATTTTAGTGTGTCGTTATTTTAGTGGTAAGCTAGCTTAAAGAAGTGTTTATGTCAATCGCAATAAAATTATGGGCGCCTTATGTTAAAATAAATCTGTGACAACCTTTCTCCACAATGTCTCTGGATCATTATTTTGTTTGTAAAAGGAAAGGGAGGGCCTCAACCATTAGGCAGTTTATGTGTTACTACTACAACTTGTGTACTTCCAGAAAACAGTCTATTCAGCCTGCTGCTTTCATGCAGTATTAATAGCAGGATCATGTCTTTGACAATTAACAGTAAATTTATAGAGCAGTTGTCATCACATCATCTAAGCTATTGACTGTCGTTCAAACAATACAGTAGATGTAAATGGTTTAATGCATTTAGCTAAGTAATCTTTGCTTTATTTATGTGATATGTGCATAACGTCTCTCTTACTATACATCTATTGCATTAGTCCTTGTTATGATCAGCCATTTCAAAATAATAATGTAATAGAAATGATTCATGCAATTCTCACTTATAAAGCTAGTTGTGTCTTGCTGAAAAGATAACAATTAATAAGGAATGGTAATTTAGGAGGGATGTAGTTATGTTGTCGGCAGTTGAGAACCTGAAGGTCAGGATACCAACACCGGAATCCCGACCACTGACAATGCCGCCACCCGGAATCCTGGCTAACAGGGGCTATTCCCACTCGCAGGTGTCCACAACACCCATAGAGTGGGAATAGAACCTGTGGCGAGCGCAGCAAGTCACCAAGCCTACAGCGAGGCGAGCACAGCAAGCCCGCAAGGGTCTTCGTTGCGCTCGCCCACCGCATTCTAGCGTCCGGGATCCTGGCAGCCAGCATTCCAACTCCAACCCATTTAGGACTATTCACTCCAAGTTCGAAGTAAGTATTGTGAGTGACAAAAATTGGCACTGTCTGTGGGATAGAATTTATTAAATTTTTCTTAAGAACAATTTTAACAAGAGTACATACTGTATGGATAAATTGTCTTGTGTTCAACAGATTAAGATATAGTTGCAAATATTTCTCTACTTTGTAAGAATTTCAAATTATTAATGTAGCATTCAATATCAAAATTATACAGTATGTATGAATTATAAACAAATTCACTTTAAAATTATCATTAATAACTAACTGCATTAAATGGAAAAAAGCACATGTCAACCCCAAAAATGAAACAACTTTATTCAGTGTAAAAATCAAAACAAATTCACATGCTAAAAAACCTGGCAACAGATATCAAAACAGTGGATATTTCCCATCAGGGCCGGCTCCAGGCCTACTAGCACCCTGAGCGAGAAAATGTAAAAGTGCCCCCCACCCCAACCCCTATGCGCGCGCGCGTTCCAGGAAAAGTGGGCATGGCCTCCTGGAAAAGTGGGCGTGGCCTCGTAACTTCATATTATCAGACTATAAATATATTTTCACACCCCCTCTACGCACACAATTAGCAGCCTTACACATAACAGCCACAGTAGTGTTCCTTACACACAATGTCTCCAGTATATAATCTGATACCAGCTGAATACGGACGCATTATCTCTTTTGAGGGGCATACAATACACAAATACATATATAAATCAAGCAGGGAATAAGAGTAATAGATAAGTGTGTATTGAACTACAGGACATAAAGTACGATTACTGTAAGTACAGAGGAGCATCTAATTGTCCTATGTTACTACTACACGTATGTAACAGCTCTTGACTTGCCCTAAAATATATACAGACATGAGGGTAATGGAACGTTAACATATAACAATTTAAGTAAGTAGGGGAATATGATTTGATCCCTCTCTAAATGGTTTGTGTATGATCAACGTGCAGTGTCATTAGTTCAAAAGGCTGCATATTGCAATCAATAAACTTCACATGCATGTACATATATATATATGAATGTTTGGATGTAGGAAAGATTTCTAATGTGCTTTCTGCCCATAATAAGAAATCTTTTACAACTACATTATATTCTATTCGGAAGGAGATACAGCAGACCTCCATTGATAAGGTGGTACAGTTACAACGGGATCCGGTCTGAAGATCGACAGTGTCTAGGTCGACAATGTTTAGGTCGACCACTATAGGTCGACAGTCACTAGGTCGACATGGATGGAAGGTCGACAGGGTTTCTAGGTCGACATGTGCTAGGTCGACAGGTCTAAAGGTCGACATGAGTTTTTCAAATTTTTTTTCTTTTTTTTGAATTTTTTCATACTTAACGATCCACGTGGACTACGATTGGAACGGTAAAGTGTGCCGAGCGAAGCGAAGGCACCATGTCCGAAGCGAAGGCACCATGTCCGAAGCATGGCGAGCGAAGTGAGCCATGCGAGGGGACGCGGTGCACTAATTTGGGATCCCGGTCACTCTACGAAGAAAACGACACAAAAAAAAAAATCCTCATGTCGACCTTTAGACCTGTCGACCTAGCACATGTCGACCTAGAAACCCTGTCGACCTTCCATCCATGTCGACCTAGTGACTGTCGACCTATAGTGGTCGACCTAAACATTGTCGACCTAGACACTGTCGATTTGATGAACCACACCCGTTACAACATAGCAAGATACTTTGCTCAAATCAAGTAACATTTGTATCGAGATAACATTCTGTTGAGTATCAAATGGTACTAAATGTAACATCTAAAAGTAACTATGATCTTTGGCAGGATTAAAGCACAGAAGTAATGTCTGCAGTGGGAATTTTTGTCCCCATCAAACAATAGAAGGCTCATATACAATCAGGAGCAAATATTGTTTATAGTAACATAATAAGGTTGTTACAGGTTCATGAAGAATTTCATTATTAATTAGGGATTACTATACCAATAATAAAGAATACATACACATATATATATATATATCCCAATTTTTATTCTTCTTAGGAATACAGCAGTGGAATACTATGTGTACATAAAACATAAATAAATGACAGGCGGCACACGGCTTTGGTTTTAATCTTCTTTATTATTTGACACCAGGACAAATAAATTCTCTCTTTTTCTTTATTTGTCCATTTTTCTGATTTACGTCTACTATTCTTTATTGTTTTTATATTTAACCTTTCCGGCCTATTTTAGGGTATTAATACTTCATATGGGACATTAATAAAGTTGATATATTCCATATGGGTATTGGTAGGTACTATGAATTAAGTGTCAATATATATATATATATATATATATATAAAGTACAGAGACACAGATCTAATATCAAGAATCTTTGTTGGTCTTGGGAGAGAGTGCACCCAGAGAAACTGATCCCTTTTTCCTTACCCTGTTTGTCTCCAGTATAGTGTCAGATACACATAATGTCTCCAGTATAGTGCCAGATACACATAATGTGCAGTGCCAGATAGATATGATATGCCCCCCAGCAGTGCCAGCTACACATGACATGCCCCGCAGCAGTGCCAGCTACACATGACATGCCCCCCAGCAGTGCCAGCTACACACAATATGCCCCCCAGCAGTGCCAGCTACACATGATAGTGTTCACTTTTTAGGACAGGGTGTTGATCACAGGGATGGCACATTTTTAAGTTAGGAGGGCAAAATGATGTACATACTGTAATGCTTGGTGCTCACCTACCCACATGCCAAAGCATGGACAGTGTGCGCCGAAGGCGTGCAGCAAAAATTTAGGGGCGTTGCTTTGTGGGGAAGGTGCGTGGCCACATAATAGTGACAATTCGCATTACACCACACAGTAGTGCAGCTAATACACATTGCACCAGGTAGTACCTCCTATACACTTTGCGCCAGGCAGAGCACGTTAGACACTTTGTGCCAGGCAGAGCACGTTAGACACTTTGCGTCAGGCAGAGCACGTTAGACACTTTGCGTCAGGCAGAGCACGTTAGACACTTTGCGCCAGGCAGAGCACTGAGATACATTGCGCCAGGAAGAGCACTGAGACACATTGCACCAGGAAGAGCACTGAGACACATTGCCTAGCCACAGACGCCTAGCGGGAACACTACATGATATGCTCCCCAGCCGTGTCAGCTACATATGACATACCCCCCAGCAGTGCCAGCAACACGTGACTTGCCCCCCAGCAGTGCCAGTAACACATGACATGCCCCCCAGCAGTGCCAGATACATATGACATGCCCCCCCAGCAATGCCAGATACATAAATGCCCCCACAGAGCCAGATAAATAAATGCCCCCACAGTGCCAGATAAATAAATTCCCCCACAGTGCCAGATAAATAAATGCCCCCACAGTGCCAGATATGCCCCCACAGTGGCAGATACATAAGTGCTCCCACAGTGTCAGATACATAAATGCCCCCAGTGCCAGATACATAAATGCCCCCACAGTGCCAGATACATAATTGCCCCCACAGTGCAGATATGCCCCCACAGTGCCAGATACATAAATGCCCCCCCAGTGCCAGATATGCCCCCACAGTGCCAGATACATAAATGCCCCCACAGTGCCAGATAAAAATGCCCCCAGTGTTAGATACATAAATGCCCCCACAGTGCAGATATGCCCCCACAGTGCCAGATACATAAATACCCCCAGTGCCAGATACATAAATGACCCCACAGTTCCAGATGCATAAATGCCCCCACAGTGCCAGATAAATAAATGCCCCCACAGTGCAGATATGCCCCCACAGTGCCAGATACATAAATGCCCCCACAGTGCAGATATGCCCCCACAGTGCAGATATGCTCCCACAGTGCCAGATACTTAAATGCCCCCACAGTGCAGATATGCCCCCACAGTGCTAGATACATAAATGCCCCCACAGTGCCAGATACATAATTGCCCCCACAGAGCCAGATACATAAATGCCCCCACAGTGCAGATATGCCCCCACAGTGCAGATATGCTCCCACAGTGCCAGATACTTAAATGCCCCCACAGTGCAGATATGCCCCCACAGTGCTAGATACATAAATGCCCCCACAGTGCCAGATACTTAAATGCCCCCACAGTGCCAGATACATAAATGCCCCCACAGTGCCAGATACATAATTGCCCCCACAGTGCCAGATACATAAATGCCCCCACAGTGCAGATGACCCCACAGTGCCAGATATGCCCCCACAGTGCAGATATGGCCCGACAGTGGCAGATATGCCCCCACACAGTGCCAGTGCCCCCACAGTGCAGATGACCCCACAGTGCAGATATGCCCCCACAGTGACAGATATGCCCCCACACAGTGCCCGATCCATAAATGCCCCCCACAATACCTGCGGCGCTGGGAGGGGGAGTGCTGCTGACTGAGGGCGTGGGACTGGAGGACTCTTCCAAAACGGTTGAGTACTCTATGCGCGCTGCACGGCGCCGGCATCTGATGTCAGATGCCGGCGCCGTACAGCGTGCATAGCGCACACACACAGTTTAAGATCTGGTAGAGCTGCAGTGCACAGGGCCGGCTCCAGGTACGAATATGGCGGCGCCAGCACGCGGCACCAAGTAAGGGTGGCGCCCCGCGCGGCCGCTGTAGTCGAGCATGCCTGGAGCCGGCTCTGTTTCCCATGTGTACAGTAACACACTTTTTAGGGTATATGGGTATTCTCAACATGCAGAGCCGGCCCGATGCATATGCGAAGTATGTGGTCACGTAGAGCGCCAAACAGTAGAGAGCACTGCTAGAGACAGTGAGTCACAGTGACTTTCTACAGTGCCACGGCCCCCTGCCCTGTACACACGCCTGTCTGATCAACATACAGCTGTGTGACCGCCCCGATCCAATCCCTCCCCCAATGCCCGGAAACAGGGAAAGAGAATAGTGCAGCATGTGGTGACGGCTGGGAGCTGGAGCTGCCCTATGACAGAGGTGAAAAGTTACGTGCCTCTGCATGGCTGACAGCTCTACCTGTACAACGTGTGTGTGTGTGTGTGTGTGTGTGTGTGTGTGTGTGTGTGTGTGTCAGTGTGCCCCTGGTCCCTGTACAATGTCCCTTGGCACTATCTCCCTGTCACCCCTGCCTCAGTCACCGACTATCTCCTTATAACCCCTTCCTCATCTACCAACTATCTCCCTGTCACCCCTGCCTCAGTCACCCACTATCTCCTTGTTACCCCTGCCTCACCAGTTACCTACTATCTCCCTGTCACCCACTATCTCCCTGTCACCCCTGCCTCAGTCACCCACTATCTCCTTGTTACCCCTGCCTCACCAGTTACCTACTATCTCCCTGTCACCCACTATCTCCCTGTCACCCCTGCCTCAGTCACCCACTATCTCCTTGTTACCCCTGCCTCACCAGTTACCTACTATATCCCTGTCACCCACTATCTCCCTGTCACCCCTGCCTCAGTCACCCACTATCTCCTTGTCACCCCTGCCTCACCAGTTACCTACTATCTCCCTGTCACCCACTATCACCCTGTACCCTTGGGGGTACAATTGTGTGGCCATGCCCCTTTCTTGTGAGACCACACCCCTTTTTGTGGCCCTGTCAACATGTGACTTTGGGCAGGATGTACTTAGCATCGCATCCACGATGCCATGCATCCCACCTCTTATCGGGTACATACCGGTGTTAATAACGCCGGTATGTACCAAGAAATGTGCAAAGGACAACTCTCCCGATAAGAACTGTCCTTTGTGGCAGAAGGACTTCCAGGTTCAGGACCTACTGTAGGAGTCCTTCTGTGCATGCGCAGTGTGACCCAGTTGCTGCCGGGGTTATTGGGAGGGATCCCCCTCTGGGTAGAGTGCAAAATGAAGCCCATAGGCTTCTATTGGGTAACGTCACATAAAGATGGCATTACCCATTCAAAATGCAGGAATTTGTGAGTTTTGGACACATTTTCCGCTTTAGTAAAGTACATCCTACCCCATACGTGCTGCCTCTTATATTGAATATCAGGGGCAGGATGTAATGCCGCCTGAGTTCGGTGGCCATGCAGGATGCCGGCAGAACTCAGACTTTTTTTTAAAGGGGCAATCACTTACAAGGCATGTGGGGTTTTTTTTTTTCATATGTGAGTGGCACATACTGTAGCTTTTTTCATTTGTTGTATGTTTTATCCAAGAACCTAAAATATTATCTGACCACACTGTGTCCTGTACAATGGGGCTGATTTAATAAAGCTTGGAGAGAGATGACATACCAGCCAATCAGCTCCTTACTTTCCTGTTATTTATCATTTATTATTACCAGTTATTTATATAGTGCACACATATTCTGCAGCGCTTTACAGAGAATATTTGTCTATTCACATCAGTTCAGGCCCAGTGGAGCTTACAATCTATGGGCCTAACTGAGCATGAATTGTAGTTGTGCAACTATTTGCACAACTACAACTCATTACACTAACATGCGGGTGGATGCCTAGTAAAGGGCAAGGCCGCCCCCGCATGACGGGTGCTCCCCCCTGCTAACATGCGAGTGTTTCGCTAAGCAACCCAGTTACGTAGGCAGTCCGAGGGCCGCAATGTTTCGGGTCACAGTGGCTCTGTGTGACATCATGCAGCCACGGGGTCCGCCCCGCAAATGGTCCAGACATGCCTGCGTTGTCAGGACCGTGTCGCCAAATGGTACATCAATGCCCACAAAACACAATAACACCACACCACAACATACACTGTGTTCTGAAGAGAATGCAGTTTAAGACCTTGTGCATGCGTGCACCAGCCAAATAGTGATTTCAGCGCAATATTGATTCATGCTGAATTAGGCCCTAGGGGGCAGATGCCCCCACAATTATGGGAAGAATATACAAACTCCACACAGTTAGAGCCATGGTGGGTATCGAACCCATGACCTCAGTGCTATACCATTAGTAATGCTTACCATTACACCATCCGTACTGCCCATACAGGCTGTGTTTGAAAAATGACAGGAACTGATTGGTTGGTACTTTATCTCTATCCACTTTATTTACAAGCTTTGATAAATCTGTTCCCAGTATATTTTGCTGTAGGTGCTAAATGGACTCTGTTTATTACATTTTCAGGTTGTTTCACTTACTCAACTGCAACTGTGGATTTCTAAAAGGTGAGTCGTATTTTTTTTTTTTTCTGTATCAAGAATTTCATTTTAAAGTGATTGCACCAAATGAAAGTAATTCAAACATTATGGAAAGATAATTATGCACGGATATATAATAACAATTATCTTTTTCACAAATAAATATATATATATATATATATATATATATATATATATATGTATACATTTGCTTAGTGTTTGTATAACAACTGTTATTTTAAAATGGATGAGCTGTCTGGCAAAAATAGGCAGTGAAAGATTTGTCAGCACCATCAAGCACTTCATCATTACTGTTTTAGAGGACCTTGTAAAACATGAACAGATATGATGGAGGTAAAATGCCATTATGGAAGTCCGACTGGCATAAAAAAAATCAATAGGGAGGAAAATGTTATACATTGATTTTACTGTAGCATCATTTTTTAAAAAGAGACACTTAAATTGTAAAAGCTCTGACAAACAACTTAAAGCTACCATTTGTTTTTATTAAATATTAATTCTTTATGGTGAAGATTCCACTGCAAAGTAGCTTTGACACGGAAAAGAGAATGTATTTTAAGACTCCGTAGAATTCTTCTATTTTAAAATACAGTATGTGGGCTGTATCCCATCCCAGCTCATTTAGAAGTGTGTCCCTCTTAGGTGTCCAGCTTCATCTTTATGTAACCTCAGCCATCCAACTGGTTTCACTAAAAAATCCAGACCCACCAACTTCTATGAAATGGGTTTGTGTATTACACAATGAATGGATCACTGAAGAAGCACCTACTATAATTACAAGGATCATTCGGTAGAGCTAAACTAATATATATTGCCATATAAAATCACTGACCAGACATTCAAATGATTTATTGGTACTTCAAAAAATGTTGCACTCCAAGGGGTGCAAAAACATAATTTTATTCTTGCATGCAGGGTTTTTTACTGACTGCTTTTACATATAGCCCTCACATGCTGGACATTTTCATTTTGACACTGCAATTTTGATTTGAGTTTAGAGAAACTCCTAACAAATTTAAGGGGTATATTTACTCTAGTTTGAATACCATTGATTGTAAATCATTTTAAATTGATCAACGTTGATGTTGTGTTTCAGGGTCTAAATAACACATTTGCTATCAATTTTTTTAATTGTTTTTTTTTAATTAAAAAATAAAATAAAATATCAGGGGGCATATGTAATAGGGTCCGAGTTTGCCGGATGTGTGGGATGTCGGTGGATCTCAGACTTTTTTTTAAAGTTACAATCATTTACAAGGTGTGGATTTGCCTTGTAAATTATTACCACTTTAAAAAAATGTTTGAAATCGGCTGGCATCTCCAGGGCCTGATCAACCAATAGGCTGATCAGGCTGCAGCCTGGAGCGCAGAGTCCTGGGGGGGGGGGAGCGGGTGCGGACGTCATGACGTCACGCGCACACACACACACAGACCCTGCAGCTGCACAGTGGTTACTTGTGAGTGACCTGATTCCTTGCCACCTCCCACAATGCCGGTCAGTGGCTGCCACGGCCCCCGCCGCCCGGTCAGTCAACCAACTCCTGGTCTCCTGGTGGTGCTGCTTATCATGACCATTGATGCTAATACTAGTGGTCGCGGGCCGCTCCGACACTGCACAGTTTGTTCCCCACCCCTGGCTTTCCCCTCACTATGCACAGCGTGCGCAATGTGACGCTGAAGTCACGTCAAGCCGCGCACCTGCCCCTGTCCTGTGCTGCTCCAGAGGAGGTGGAGGAGCAATATGTTGCTCTTCCTAGGACTTTCTGGGCTGGCTGGCGCAGCATTGTAATAAAATCTCAGTGTCTCATTATCAGTGTCAGTTGCAGCCAGGCCAGCATTGACTCAAGCAGCAACCTGCTGCCTGCATGACCTGGCTGTCAGAAGTTACATGCACTAGTCCTAGGCCAGCAGAACTTAAAGCTTGATGATATAATGGAAAAGTTTGCAGCTTCTAAAGCAAGAAAAAGGAGCTTGATGTAAACGGTGAGTTTAACAACTATATTTAATGTTCACTTCGTATTATTGTCATTAGTCTATGTTGCTATAGTTTAAAAAAAAATACAATTTGTATCAGAAAAAAACAATTGAATCTGGGATAAATTTTGACACATAATTACTGATTTGTATCTGTATATGAGTGAAAGAAATCATTGGTGTGTGTGTGTGTGTGTGTGTGTGTGTGTGTGTGTGTGTGTGTGTGTGTGTGTGTGTGTGTGTGTGTGTGTGTGTGTGTGTGTGTGTGTGTGTGGGGGGGGTGTCTAGGGTGGCTGGAACCCTTAATCAGGCTCAGAGGCGTCACTAGGGTTGGTGTCACCTGGTATGGTAACTTATGGTGTCACCCCCATGGACCTCCTTAGTAATGTTTTTGTACTAGTTTTATAGTACTTGTGTACGATATTGTGAGTCAAGGACTGCCAGGGAGATTCTGGGAAGTTCACGGGAAATTGCATGCGATGATCACATGCGATTCATCTTTCTGATGTATGGCCACCTTCAGATATGCACATTCAAGCGAAAGTCTTTTTCATTACAAAAAAACCACTCTTGCTGTAGGAGGCAGATTATCCAGGTGCTGCTGCATCGCATCATGCAGTAGCGTCCCACAGCTAACAGGGCCTAATTCAGACCTGATCGCAACAGCAAATTTTTTCTCTTCTTGGCAAAACCATGTGCAGCGCAGATGGGGCAGATATAACATGTGCAGAGAGAGTAAGATTTGGGTGGGGTGTGTTCAAATTGAAATCTAAATTGCAGTGTAAAAATAAAGCAGCCAGTATTTACCCTGCACAGAAACAATATAACCCACCCAAATCTAACTCTCTCTGCACATGTTATATCTGCCCCAACTGCAGTGCACATGGGCCCTCATTCCGAGTTGTTCGCTCGTTCTTTTTCATCGCATCGCAGCAATTTTCCGCAAACTGCGCATGCGCAATGTTCGCACTGCGGCTGCGCCAAGTAAATTTGCTAAGAAGTTTGGTATTTTACTCACGGCATTACGAGGTTTTTTTCTTCGTTCTGGTGATCGGAGTGTGATTGACAGGAAGTGGGTGTTTCTGGGCGGAAACTGACCGTTTTATGGGTGTGTGTGAAAAAATGCTGCCGTTTCTGGGAAAAACGCGGGAGTGGCTGGAGAAACGGGGGAGTGTCTGGGCGAACACTGGGTGTGTTTGTGACATCAAACCAGGCACGAAACTGACTGAACTGATCGCAGTGGCAGAGTAAGTGTTGAGCTACTCAGAGACTGCTTAGAAATTTCTATTCGCAATTTTGAGAATCTTTCGTTCGCAATTTTGCTAAGCTAAGATACACTCCCAGAGGGCGGCGGCTTAGCGTGTGCAATGCTGCTAAAAGCAGCTTGCGAGCGAACAACTCGGAATGAGGGCCATGGTTTTGCCCATTAGAGAAAGATTTTCCGTTGCGATCAGGTCTGAATTAGGCCCAAAATCCATTGATATGCTAATAGCCACAGGTGTATGTATACGCACGCACCCGCTAGCTGCCTGAACATTACTGCAATAACTACAGGTATCCAGAGCATTGCTTCCTCCCAGTGGTGAAAGTAGAAAAAACGTCTTAGCGGTGATGTGCGTGCGTGCCGCAGGCGCGCGTTGAAAAAAATGGGTGTAGTCATGTGACACAAGGAGGCATTACCAGTGAAAATGGGGCGTGTCGACATGACATGCCCCCATTTCTCGTCACTCTGGGAACATTAATTTACATTCCATATGCACCTTATCTTTATGGTGGTTTCTCTGAAGAATGGGGAACCTCTGAAGAAATGTATCCTCCCTGGTCAGACAGCGTCTTTAGTCGGTATTCACTATTCATGTTGGAAATCACATGGTCCGGAAGATGCCTGTTTGTGTAGGAATATAACCAAACTCATCGTCATAAAACAGAGGTTCAACCAGACTCATGTCACCTGTGTCACCTTCTACCTCCTGCATCTCTCAGCTACACCATTAACTTCTTCCCTGCGTCTCCTAGCCACACCATCATCCTCCCCTTCATCCCGCGTCTCTCAGCCTTCGTTCCCCCACTCCTTTATTCTGTTTCTCTCTCAGCCTGCATTCCCCCTTCATTCTGTGTCTCTCTCAGCCTGCATCCCCCTTCATTCTGTGTATCTCAGCCTGCAGTCCCCCACTCCTTCATTCTGTCTGTCTCAGCCTGCAACCCCCCCTTCATTCTGTGTCTCTCTCAGCCTGCCCCCCCCCCCCCCTGCTTCATTCTGTGTCTCTCTCACTCACCCTCCACTCCAGGCAAAGCAAGACAGGCATGCATACAGCAGGAGGAAGCAGCGGCTCTTCCTGTCTGCTATGATGCTGCGCTCCCAGCATGCAGCGCTGAACAAGGAAGAACCGCTGCTTTTGGCTGGGTGCCCATTGGACAGACCCGGCTGTGAATGGGTGTGCAGCTGGCTCATGGAGTCTGTGGGGGGTGCAGGCGTGATTGTGGTTTTACCCACGTACTGAAGCCCACAGGGCCAAAATAACATATATACTACAAACCTGGATAAGCACGTGGGAGGCCATTTGATTTTAAAATTTTTGCCTTATTGGGCATGAGCAATAGTGTCCCCTGTCTGAAGGTACCCACATGTGGTACACCCCAGACAACGGTAATACCCGTTCTTGCGGGTCAGAAAATGTTTCTTTGTTTGCCCAAACCCAGTAATATCCATCTTGACAACAGCATCCCTAATATTCCTTCTCCTGGAGTGACCCGCCAACAGACGGGTACTATGTAAACTGGTGAGATCTGAATCAGAAGCCACCAAAGACCACCAAGCTTTAACTTGTTCTTGATTACATTACTCTGTGTGTTATATTCCGTAATCCATGGAATAGTATTAAGAGATGCCTTTTTCTTTTTATCTGCCAAAAGGGCCTGACGTGTGTGCCCAAGTGATTTAGCCTTGGCTTGTTTTAAACCTCTAAGAGGATAGCCTTTTTCCAGGAACCTATCTGTCATAATATCTAGTTGTTTTACAGTGTCTACAGACTCACTAGTAGTTCGGCATACCCTCAAAAATTGTGAATACAGTAAACCGTTAACTGTGGAGTGTGGATGAAATCTGTTGTATCTCAACAGATTGTTCCTGTCCGTGGGCTTAGTGTACATAGTGGTCTGTATTTGATGTTGTACAATTGAGATACAGGTTGAGTATCCCATATCCAAATATTCCGAAATACGGAATATTCCGAAATACGGACTTTTTTGACTGAGAGTGAGATAGTGAAACTTTTGTTTTTTGATGGCTCAAGGTACACAAACCTTGTTTAATACACACAGTTATCAAAAATATTGTATTAAATGACCTTCAGGCTGTGTGTATAAGGTGTATGTGAAACATAATGAATTGTGTGAATGTACACACACTTTGTTTAATGCACAAAGTTATAAAAAATATTGGCAAAAATTGCCTTCAGGCTGTGTGTATAAGGTGTATATGTAACATAAATACATTCTTTGCTTAGATTTAGGCCCCATCACCATTATATCACATTATGGTATGCAATTATTCCAAAATACGGAAAAATCCGATATCGAAAATACCTCTGGTCCCAAGCATTTTGGATAAGAGATACTCAACCTGTTTAATATCCAAATAATTGATGACTGTAGTACTGGTGTTATAAGTAAGTTTAATGGGGCTAGAGTACTCATTATGATTGTCCACTAGTGTTGTAAGTATCTGTATGTCACCATCCCAAAAAACTATGAGATCATCAATATAGCGGTAGTACAAGAATATACTATCAGAAATGCTGGAATTCTCAAAGAAAAGATTCCGTTCCATCTGCTACATATACGAATTGGCGAACGACGGAGCTACCACCGATCCCATGCCGCAACCAGTTTTTTGGCGGAAAAAAACGTCCGTCAAACAAAAAATAGTTATGTTTGAGGGTAAACATTAACAACGTAAGAAAATACTCTATTGCAGGGCCAGTATATAAAGGATTATTAACCAATAGATGTCTCACAGCCTCCACCCCCGCCTCCACCCCCGCCTGGTGTGGAATGCATGTGTAGAGCCTGGAGACATTAAGGGTCACCATAGTTACACTTGCGGGTTACACTTGCGGGTACCCTTTGAAAATCAGCCAGATGTCTCAGTAATGTGGTGGAATCCTTAAGATAAGTGAACGTGTTTTGGATACATGGCTGCAAAAACATATCCAAGTACATCCAAGTACATCTGTGGGTCCTTGTATATTTGGGGTTTGTATAAAATACCGGTATCTTAGGAAATTCTGTTCTGAGTATACCACATACCTCTCTAGAAATAACACCATCTATAACAGCTTGATTCAAAACACAATCTAATTCACTCTTATACAGATCTGTGGGGTATTGATCAAGTAAACAATATGTATCAACATCATTAAGTAGCTGCAAACACTCCTTACGGTAATCATCAGTAACTACCACAACAATAGAACCCCCCTTATCTGCACCATATATAATGATGTCCTGCCTAGTGCCTAATCCTTTCAATGACAACTGCTCCTCCATGGTCAAATTGGGGTGGCTTTTACTACCAATAGCTTTATATGACACAGAATTAATCATACAACAGAATGTCTTTATTGTCGGATTAATGGTGATCGGTTCAAACTGTGATTTTACGTAACTGCGATCTTACGTAACTGCTGTGGTAATGCTTCAGTCCCGTTAAGGCTCGGCTTTTTGTCATGATATTCCTTTAATTTGAGTCTTCTTTGTAACCTGTAATTTTCGATCTTACCCTTAAATTCATCTGGCTGGTTAGTAGGAACAAACGAAAGTCCTTTGCTGAGGACACTGATCTCAGCTGACGTCAAAGTACTAGGTTTGTAGCATATGTGTTATTTTGCCCCTGTGGGCTTCAGTACGTGGGTAAAACCACTTGTCAATTTAAGGAGAGAATGGTGCAACATAGGACGGCCATCAGGTCAGCACTCTCCACTGGGCAGAGTGAACAACCAGTGGCTCGACATTTAGCACCCAAGGGGCATGGTGTGGCTACTGTTCGCTACAAGATAATAGATCATGTGCTTGTAACGCTCAGAAGGGGTAAAAGACATAGGAGGCTGTTACAACTAGAGGCCTATTGGATATTTCGTCTTGATACCCTTGTCCCGAAGGGTTTGAATGAATCCATGGGTCTTAGCTGCTTTTTGTGATTGTTTTTTGGTGATTCCTTTTGTTAGACTTGATATATTGGGTGAATTTGGCATTAATAGAATATGTAATGACGTAGGTTAGGTTATGTTGCTATTTGGATGCCTTTTTGAGAACAGGTTGGGTAAGTGTATAGTTTTAGTGTTCCTGTTTCCCTGGATGTAGCCATTTGTTTAGTGTTACATAACGGAATATTAGTATATGGTATTTTGAATAGTCATCCATTTGTAATACATCATTTTTGATCACATCTATAAGACTATGGGGGTAATTCCAAGTTGATCGCAGCAGGATTTTTGATAGCAATTGGGCAAAACCATGTGCACTGCAGGGGAGGCAGATATAACATGTGCAGAAAGAGTTAGATTTGGGTGGGTTATAGTGTTTCTGTGCAGGGTAAATACTGGCTGCTTTATTTTTACACTGCAATTTAGATTGCAGATTGAACTCACCACACCCAAATCTTACTCTCTCTGCACATGTTATATCTGCCTCCCCTGCAGTGCACATGGTTTTGCCCAATTGCTAACAAAAATCCTGCTGCGATCAACTTGGAATTACCCCCTATGTACATAATGTTGTTTTTCATGTATAGTATTTTTTACATCACTTTTATTATATGTGTGATAGGTGGCTAAGCGTACCTGCAGTCTCACGCCTGTCCAGTTGTGGCCTCTCTGGTCGTTCGGTTCTTGCTTGTCGCGACGTCGGGCGGAATCTGCGTGGGAAGGCTGCGTAGGACCTGGGCAGAAGGGACGGGGATACCCCAGTATAGTCAACACCTCCCCCTTTAAAGGTGAAAGGACCACTACGGTGGGATACAGTAACAAAGATTTATTATAGACAGGGTTAGTCACTGGTCCATGTGACTAAATTCACCTCTTAGTAGAGTTCAGTGCAATTCAATAAGCCACAATACTTTTAGTCACATACTAAAAATATAACATAACATTAACACAAGAGCATTTCAGAATTTCAACACTCAGACGTCTTATACAGCTGTTTCATGAGTATGCATGCGTTATACTGACGGGTCACTAGATGGCGCTAGATTGGACATGTTCAGTTTATGCTGCTGACAAAATGTTCCAGCTATATCACTGTCCTACAGGGGGTGCTGTAGAATGAGTTTGCACTGTGCACAGTATTTGTAATCCAACGGGTGGTGCCGTGGAGCAGCTACTTGCCATGTATAGCACCAGTTTCCAATAGAGGGCGCTGTGAAGTAAGTCATATCACAGTATAGCAATGCTTCAAATAGAGGGCGCTGTGGAGTAAGTCATATCCCAGTATAGCAATGCTTCAAATAGAGGGCGCTGTGGAGTAAGTCATATCCCAGTATAGCAATGCTTCAAATAGAGGGCGCTGTGGAGTAAGTCATATCCCAGTATAGCAATGCTTCAAATAGAGGGCGCTGTGGAGTAAGTCATTTCACATACAGTAGGTCACAGAGCAAATGACCCAAGCCTGGCACACACATTGTGCTGCAGCTCAAACAGTCTAGGGATAAGTGTCACTTCGTGTTTTCCTTGCAATTGCAGTGGTAAGGGGAAGCAGAGGGTTTCACACAACCCTATCCCTTAAGGCTCTCTCTGGTACAATGGCAGGCAGCTCCAAATAAATCCCACATGTCCCTCTCCTTGTACATAGAGTCCTGCTGTGATCTGTCCCAAGGGGCTGTGATGTTGCAAGCTGTAAGGGTGATCACTGTTGGTCTGGGTGCCCATATGTGGGGGCTGTCTGGGGTGAAGTAGAGTACCTGCATTATCTGCTGCTGTTGCCAGCTCCTGCCGGTCACTTCTCACTGCTGCTTTTCAGGATGACAGCCATCTCTCGATGCCCAGACTCTCCCAGCGCAGCGCGCCTCCAGACCTCCGCGTACAGCTCTTCACACCCACACATGACACACTGCCTCCTGTTCTACTGCCATGCTGCTCTCTCTCTCTCCCCACTGCAGCTCTCCTTCCTGCTTCTCTCCCCACACAACACAGCCAATCAGAGCGCTCCCAGGTTCCTGCTCTGCAGGATTCCTGATGGAAAGCCCAGGGTCCTAGTGCTATACATATTCCTCTCCTGGTTGCCATAGTTGCTTAGCAACCAGTGTAAAAAGGATTTTAATACTCACAGTGCATCTGCAACTGGTTTAACTAGCAGAAGGGATACCCCAAACGCGGGTATCACATATGTATGTGCTATTTAAAACTTGTTTTATGTGGGAGACGGCACCGCTCTAGTTGTAATTTTTACAGTACACTATGGAGTAGTTTTGTGTCCAGCAGTGCTGTGTGCTCCGTCTGGCGCTAGCCATGTTTGTTTAGGCAGCGGGTATTATAAGTTACCTGCATCATGCATTGCACTCAGAGCAGTGTTGTGTTCCTTTAGTAACCGCCCGGCACCAGCTGGGGCGGTCCGCTTCACTTCCATCTTTGGCGGTTGCCGTGGCAGGGGTGTGGCAGCTGCGTCCCAGCCGTGCGGGCGGGAGATTCTGAACACTTTGATTGGTGAGGGTAATGTATTTATATTATCATGTTTGTTATTTGTGTTATCATGATGAAGGGGGAGACCCCGAAACGTTGAACAATAAAGCATTTCTTTTGGATACTATATATATATATATATATATATAGACCAGGGTGCGGCACTCCGTCAGAATAAAACAATGAAGGCGGTTTGTTAATGAATCAACGTTTCAATGTGGATACATTGTCATCAGGATTACAAACAATACATAAAAACTCCTACCTTAAATAGAGTCACCAGTGCTCATACCACGACTAATAGCCGGATTCCAACCCCGATCAGTCGCTTTCTAATGACGTCATCACGCACTTTGCATGAGGCGTCTGTGTCAACCCATCACCATAGCAACCATTCAAACAGGAACTGTCAAGAACAACAACACATCTCTTATCTATTACTATAAATACTTGTAACAACATAGTGGCCATATAATACAGTGGCCATGTAATACAATCACCTTTGTTAGTGTATCCCCAGATTCGAGTTAACCCCCATCGGGCCAGAGGGCAACATTCCGTCCCACTGGATTGGGAACCGTGAATGATACCCACATTAGCTCAGATTAAGGTCTCACGGATCTGTAACTAATTTAGACAACCTCAAATACATTCACAATTATATGAATCAGGATTTTTTGACAACTATTATATAGACATATATAGAGAAATTCCATATCATAATAGCAGCAATCGCAACCATCTTCAAAATGCTTCTAAGTTATTCAGCTAAAGCAAGAGAAAGAAAGATGTTCATTCAGTCCCTTGGGGCTGATGACATCTAAACGATGGATCCAACGTGTCTCACACCTTAACAATTTTAAATTGCGTTCTCCACCCCGTTTGGATTGTGGGATATGATCTATCATCCTATACTTAAGGCTTGGCAACCCGTGTCCCTTCTCAGCAAAGTGGCGCGCCACAGGCTGTTCGCTTGTGCCACTTGCAATGGCTAACCTAATAGAATGGCGGTGAGCCGCCATCCTCTCTTTGAATTTGCATTGGGTCTTCCAATATAGGAAAGCCCACATGGGCAAATTATCTGTTATACAACATAGACACTATTGCAATCTAAGTGATGTCTAATTTTATAAATTTTTCCTGAATGAGGATGATTAAATTTATCTCCTTGTATTAAATAATTGCAAGTGGTGCATCCACATTTGAAGCATCCCCACCTTCTATTAGATAGAAAGTGCTGGTGCTTCAATGGATTTGCTTCAGATATATCAGTGTGGACCAGCAGATCTCTTAGGTTTTGCCCCCTAGAGTAACAGGGCATGATGTTACTCTCAGTTAAATTTAATGCCTCATCACTTTTAATCATTGGCCAAAGCTTCTTTACTGTTCTGGTAATGTCATTAGACAAACAATTAAATCTATTGACAAATGGCAATGACTGTGTCAGAGATCTACGAGATTTTTTTCCCAAGAGGGCCGCCCTATTCAATGACATAACTTTATTTTTCGAGGAGGTTAGCATTTTATGATCATACCCTCTAACTAAAAAATTTTTAATAAGTTTGTCAATTTGTAACTCCGCCGCATCAGGATTATCATTAATACGGCATATTCTAATCATTTGTGAGAAGGGGAGACCCATTTTCAGCCTTTTGGGATGGCCACTATTCATGTGCAATAATGTATTGCGGTCAGTCTCTTTGGTATAGACCGTAGTACTGATGCCGAACAAATTGAAAAAAAGGGGGGTGTAATCCTTACTGGCGCTTCTAGTAGACCGACTGCTGCCTTCTCAGTCCAACGGTGGACTTATCCCAAGTAGTCCAAAAAAATGGAACAGAAAGAGTGGTGGTGGTGTGGACTAGATGGCGCTATCGCTCAAGCAGTGATGGTGGATGTGAGAGTGCTAGACAAATACTTAGCTTTGCCGTTTCCAGACAAAAAGTCAAGGATGTTCTGTGTCCAATTTTTAATGGAGAACTCGCCGTGTTCCAAAATAAGGGAAATAAAACAGAAGTAGGCAATGTGTGATAACGTCGTATACAAGGGAAAATGAAAACGTTTTTCAATACGAGCTGGTAGGCTTCCCTAAGCAATATCAATGATCAGGGAATTGATGGTCTTTTTGACTCTGAACGAAGGTAGGACCATGTCATATTTATTTCTTTTGGAACCCCAAAGTTGGCCACTTATTGTTCCAAGACGGTTCGCACTTCCATCAGAGCCGGACTCTCACGCTGAGATTAGTGTGTTTTTTTTGTTATGTATTTTTGAATAAATTTTACTTTTTACTACTCCTGGATTGAGGTCCTTGAAAGAAACCTTTACATGAGGATACTAACCACTTTGCACGTGAGTGTTAGGTACGCCTTCCTTTCCACTATAAATTTTGGCTATCCACCTCTAACTGATAGAGAACCCTACACTTCATGAAAGATACCTTTATGGACGTCCAGACACCTGCCTCCATGTAAGTCAGGTGTATCCATAGGAACTCTACGGTTCCATTACCAGTATAGAAGGATACCTTATTTAAATTTTTAGGTACACCTATAAAAAAGTGATAAAAGACACCACACTTTCCTCCTTGAAATACGACTATACTGCACATTGTGTATTTCTGTTTCATTTTCCATATATGGTCGAGTATAACCTCCATGGTAACCCCTTTGGAACGATGCCCTTGAAAGAAACCGTTATATGAGGATATCGACTGTCTTTTACGTGAGTGTTAGGTACGCCCCTTTTCTCATGATAGCAGATACCATTTCAAGCACTTGCCTTCAACCACTAACTGATAAAGAGCACGTCATATCTTGAAAAGATACCTTTATGGGTGTTAGGCGCCGGGGTCCGCTCGTCGGTGCGGCCCGACGCCTAGCAACCAGGGACGCCGTGCGCGTACAGCCGCCGGCTCCCTGGCAACGCTAGACGCCGGGCGCACGGAGCCGCTCTGACCCTAGCAACGGGGACGCCACGTTCGGGCCGCGTTCCCCGTTGCTGGGTCTGTTCTAATTGTATCATGATGTGCTGATTGTATCATGGTGTGCTGGCCGTGCAGCATGCAAGCTGCACGGCATTAATTGTGATGACCCAGTCTGGCTCCTGATTGGGGAGCTCACACTTATAAGCACCCTTTGGACTTCTCACAGACGCCGGTGATAGCTTCCTGTTTGCCTTTGTCAGTTGCAGAGAGTTTCCAGTCCTGCTCTATCCGGTTGTTCCTGTCCTCAGTGGTCCTGTACTCGGATATTTGTCATCTATTCCTGGAGTCTGACCGAGCACCTTTAACATCCTGTGGTGTTCGTGAGTCGCGGCGCAGCCGTGTGTTGCGGCTTGTCCGCTTACTGTTTATTATTTAGTTTATTTGTGTTCTGGAGCTTTTGCGGAGGATTCCGCTCCCACAGATCCACTCTGGTATCCAGCGGTGCTGGATAGGAGTAACGGATCAGTGGATCTTTGGTTGTCCTTTTCCCTGGCGGCTAGTCCGCACATACCTTGGTTTAAGTTAGTTAGCTTGTAACCCCTGGCCTGGTTGCTTAGTCAGAGGGCCCCTTGTTATCACCCTGTCTCGGATTTCCCTTTGTCTCCCATTAAGACCTGAGGGGGCATCGGGGTTGGGCAGACATAATCCGCCCTTCGAACGCGGCTGCCATGGGCTCAAGCAACCATAGTCTCGCAGGGGATTTCTGATAACACGGGCGAGACAACGGAGTTAGGGCGCCAGGGGTTACTAGGCTCTCCTGCTCCCACAACCAGCAAATCTTCCCAGTACTCAGACCTCTGCCATTAGATCTCCTCTGGTCTGGAGTACGGGAATCATAACATTATCACCGGCCAGACAAAAAAAAAAATTAAAATTAACAGGAGTTGATTTTTTTTTACTTATTCAGTTGGGAGATTTTTGTCGGCCTCATGAATCCCACCGGTGTTGGGCCAAATCCTGGCCAGCTTCTAGTTAGTCAGATTCAAGAACTTACTCAGATGGTTCAGGATCTGTCCCTCCGGGTGAGGTCACAGGAAGATCTGTTACGGACTTCCCCGAGGGTCATTCCTGAACCAAAGATGCATCTGCCTGACCGTTTTTCTGGGGATAGAAAACAGTTTTTTAATTTTAAAGAGTCTTGTAAACTTTATTTTCGTTTAAGACCAGTCTCCTCAGGTACGGAGGCTCAGCGGGTTGGAATTATTATTTCTCTGCTTCAGGGGGATCCTCAGACCTGGGCTTTTGGTTTAAAGACAGACGATCCAGCCTTATTGTCTGTAGACGCCTTTTTAAAATCGTTAGGGCTACTGTATGACGACCCTGATAGAGAGGCGTCCGCTGAGAGTCAGTTGCGTGCTCTCAGACAGGGTAGGAATCCCGCAGAGATTTATTGTACGGAGTTTCGCCGTTGGTCGAACGACTGTGGATGGAATGACCCAGCCTTGCGCAGTCAGTTTCGCCTCGGCTTATCTGAATCTATTAAAGACAGTCTCCTTCAGTATCCCGCTCCTGAGACTCTCGATAAACTCATGGAGCTCTCTATTAAGATAGATCGTCGGCTCAGAGAGCGGAGGGCTGAAAAAGGAGCGTCTGTCGGGTCTACTCCTTGTGTTTTTTCCATCCCTGTGGACATGGAGGAGCCTATGCAGATAGGTCTCTCCAAATTGTCTCCTGAAGAAAGAACCAGGAGGCAAAATTCTGGTCTTTGTTTATACTGTGGAGGTAAGGGACATTTTGCCCGTAGTTGTCTGAACAAGTCGGGAAACTTCCCGACCAAGTGAGTTGTGAGGGGGTTCACTTTGGTCTGCAGCTTATCTCCTCAAATAATTCACTGTTAGTTCCTGCTAAAGTTTCCTTTGGCAGCCTCTGTTCCTCGGTCTCTGCTTTTGTGGACAGTGGAGCTGCAGGGAACTTTATGGATTTAACATGGGCCAAGGCCTTAGGTATTCCTCAGTTAACCTTGGGTAGGTGTGTCACCATGCATGGTTTAGATGGGAGTCCCTTGTCCAATGGGGTTATTTCTCTCTGTACACCTCCTGTTTTACTTTCGGTAGGAGCTCTACATTCTGAAAAGATTGAGTTTTTCCTTACCCATTGTCCAGCAGTTCCTGTGGTTCTGGGTCACCCTTGGCTGGCCTTTCATAATCCCATCATTGATTGGCAGTCGGAGGAGATCTTACAATGGGGTACCATCTGTAATAAAGAATGTATTACGCTTCCTATCCGAGTAGCTGCCGCCGTTCCCGCACCCATTCCTGTGGAATACCAGGATTTTGTTGATGTATTTTCCAAGGGCAATGCGGATATTCTGCCTCCCCATAGGCCTTATGATTGTGCCATTGAGCTAATTCCTGGTGCCACGTTGCCTAAAGGAAGGTTATATGCATTGTCTGGTCCTGAAACTGTGGCCATGAATGAGTATGTGAAAGAAAGCCTTGGGAAAGGATTTATCAGGCCATCCAAATCCCCTTTAAGTGCAGGTTTCTTCTTCGTAGAGAAGAAGGATGGTTCTCTCAGACCCTGCATTGATTTTAGAGCTTTGAATAAAATCTCAGTAAAGAATACTTACCCTCTGCCGCTGATCTCTGTCCTCTTTGATCAGCTACGTTCGGCTGTGATTTTTTCTAAGATTGACCTGAGAGGAGCATATAACCTCATCAGAATCAAGTCAGGGGATGAGTGGAAAACGGCATTCAGTACTCAGTCAGGCCACTATGAGTATCTGGTCATGCCATTTGGCCTGTCTAATGCTCCGGCAGTCTTCCAGGATCTCATTAACGATGTGCTCCGTGAATTTCTTGGAAGGTTCGTTGTAGTCTACTTAGACGATATTTTGATATATTCTGATTCTGTAGAACAACATGTTACCCAGGTGCGTCAAGTTCTAAAAAAATTACGTGAAAATCACCTGTATGCCAAGCTGGAGAAGTGTGAATTTCATGTTACGGAGGTATCCTTTTTAGGGTACATTATTTCCCCTCGGGGATTCTGTATGGAACCAAAGAAGCTCCAAGCCATCCTTAGTTGGGCGCAACCCACCAACTTAAAAGCAATTCAGCGCTTTTTAGGGTTTGCGAACTACTATAGAAGATTTATTCACTCTTTCTCTGACCTAGTTGCTCCCATTGTGGCACTAACTAAGAAGGGAGCAGATCCTACCAATTGGTCACGTGAAGCTGAGTTATCTTTTCAGGCCTTGAAACAAGCCTTTGTCTCAGCCCCTGTCCTCAGACATCCCAACCCTGAATTGCCTTTCATTGTTGAGGTTGATGCCTCGGAGGTTGGAGTGGGGGCTATCCTATCTCAGAAGGATCCGGATTCCCTTGAATTACATCCTTGTGCCTTTATGTCCAGGAAATTCTCATCTGCAGAATCCAACTACGATGTTGGTAACCGGGAATTGCTGGCTATTAAATGGGCTTTCGAGGAGTGGAGACATTGGCTTGAAGGAGCGACTCATACTATTTCAGTTTTGACTGATCACAAAAATCTTCAATACATTGAATCAGCTAAGCGACTGAATGCCCGGCAGGCTCGTTGGGCTTTATTTTTTACTCGTTTCAAATTCATTATCACCTTCAGGCCAGGTTCCAAGAATACTAAGGCAGATGCCCTGTCACGCAGTTTTCTTCCAGTTCAAGACAACAGTCCTGTTACTCCCATACTGCCGTCCTCAACCATTCGGGCAGGCCTCACACAGGATGTATTTACCCAGTTAAAGCTGCTTCAACATCAAGCTCCTGGAAATACTCCTGCTGGTCGTCTTTTTGTCCCTGAGTTTTTGAGAGCAACTGTTTTGACGGAGTTTCATGATAGCAAAGTTGCCGGGCATCCGGGAATCGCTAAGACTTTGGAATTAGTCTCCCGCTCAGTATGGTGGCCTGGTCTTTCCAAAGACATTAAAGAGTTTGTTTTTTCGTGTCAGGTCTGTGCACAGCATAAAGTTCCCCGTTCTTTACCCATCGGTCAACTTATGCCCTTGAATGTTCCTCTTAGGCCATGGTCGCATATCTCCATGGATTTTGTGGTGGACCTCCCTCTGTCAGCCGGATGCCGAGTCATATGGGTGGTAGTGGACCGTTTTAGCAAAATGGCCCATTTCATTGCTCTTCCCCGATTGCCATCTGCCCAGGGATTGGCAGTCTTGTTCCTCCGCCATGTTTTCAGACTCCATGGCTTACCCACTGATATTGTTTCTGATCGGGGTCCACAATTCATTGCACAATTTTGGAAGTCTTTTTGTGCTTCATTAAAGATGAAGTTATCTTTAACGTCCGGCTATCATCCCCAATCCAATGGGCAGACTGAGCGAGTTAATCAATCTCTAAAACAATATTTGCGTTTGTACTCGGCCAAACTCTAAAATGACTGGTCGGAGTTTCTTCCATTGGCGGAGTTTGCTTATAATAATGCCTGTCATTCTTCCACCAATGTGTCTCCATTTTTTGCAGTTTTTGGTTTTCACCCCAGAGCTAATTCATTTTTTCAACATTCCTCTGTCTCCTCACTGGCCCTGACCTCTCATCTTAAACTTATTTGGAGAAAAGTGCACCTGGCTCTCAGAAAAGCGGCATTCCGGGAAAAAAGATTTTCTGACAGGCTCCGGCGGCCGTGCACTTTTAAAGTAGGAGATAAGGTGTGGTTGTCGACTCGCAACATTAAACTTCGACAAACCTCAGCCAGATTGGGTCCTAAATTTATTGGACCATTTCACATTATCAAAAAAGTCAATCCAGTTGCTTTCCGGTTACGTTTACCAAAAACTTTACGGATCGGAAATACCTTCCATTGCTCATTGCTGAAACCATATGTTTCGTCCAGTAGATTTCCTCGTAAAATATCTCAGGGGAGATCACCTATAAATGTACAGGGTCAGCAGGAGTTCTTGGTGGAGAAGGTTCTCGATTCCAAGTTGTCCCGGGGTCGGCTTTATTTTTTGGTACATTGGAGAGGTTATGGGCCAGAGGAAAGGTCTTGGGTCCTGGATGAGGATCTTCATGCCCCGAGGCTCAAAAGGGCATTTTTTCGAGAATTTCCTCAGAAACCTGGCTTTAGGGGTTCCTTGACCCCTCCTCAAGGGGGGGGTACTGTTAGGCGCCGGGGTCCGCTCGTCGGTGCGGCCCGGCGCCTAGCAACCAGGGACGCCGTGCGCGTACAGCCGCCGGCTCCCTGGCAACGCTAGACGCCGGGCGCACGGAGCCGCTCTGACCCTAGCAACGGGGACGCCACGTTCGGGCCGCGTTCCCCGTTGCTGGGTCTGTTCTAATTGTATCATGATGTGCTGATTGTATCATGGTGTGCTGGCCGTGCAGCATGCAAGCTGCACGGCATTAATTGTGATGACCCAGTCTGGCTCCTGATTGGGGAGCTCACACTTATAAGCACCCTTTGGACTTCTCACAGACGCCGGTGATAGCTTCCTGTTTGCCTTTGTCAGTTGCAGAGAGTTTCCAGTCCTGCTCTATCCGGTTGTTCCTGTCCTCAGTGGTCCTGTACTCGGATATTTGTCATCTATTCCTGGAGTCTGACCGAGCACCTTTAACATCCTGTGGTGTTCGTGAGTCGCGGCGCAGCCGTGTGTTGCGGCTTGTCCGCTTACTGTTTATTATTTAGTTTATTTGTGTTCTGGAGCTTTTGCGGAGGATTCCGCTCCCACAGATCCACTCTGGTATCCAGCGGTGCTGGATAGGAGTAACGGATCAGTGGATCTTTGGTTGTCCTTTTCCCTGGCGGCTAGTCCGCACATACCTTGGTTTAAGTTAGTTAGCTTGTAACCCCTGGCCTGGTTGCTTAGTCAGAGGGCCCCTTGTTATCACCCTGTCTCGGATTTCCCTTTGTCTCCCATTAAGACCTGAGGGGGCATCGGGGTTGGGCAGACATAATCCGCCCTTCGAACGCGGCTGCCATGGGCTCAAGCAACCATAGTCTCGCAGGGGATTTCTGATAACACGGGCGAGACAACGGAGTTAGGGCGCCAGGGGTTACTAGGCTCTCCTGCTCCCACAACCAGCAAATCTTCCCAGTACTCAGACCTCTGCCATTAGATCTCCTCTGGTCTGGAGTACGGGAATCATAACAATGGGCATGGCAACACCTGTCTTTGTGTAAGTCAGGTACGTTCTTATAAGCCTACTATTTTCACAATTGAGTCAAGAAGACCATCAATTCCCTGATCATTGATATTGCTTAGGGAAGCCTACCAGCTCGTATTGAAAAACGTTTTCATTTTCCCTTGTATACGACGTTATCACACATTGCCTACTTCTGTTTTATTTCTCCTTATTTTGGAACACGGCGAGTTCTCCATTAAAAATTGGACACAGAACATCCTTGACTTTTCGTCTGGAAACGGCAAAGCTATGTATTTGTCTAGCACTCTCACATCCACCATCACTGCTTGAGCGATAGCGCCATCTAGTCCACACCACCACCACTCTTTCTGTAGTACTGATGCCGTCCGTGTCAATCGACACTGTCACATCCAAGAAATTTAACTGATTCTGACTCATAGTTACCGCTAATTTAACAGAACTGTCAGAAGCATTGTGTGTTTCTACAATCTGTAAGAACGCTTCCTTGGTATCACTCCATATAACGAAAATATCATCTATGAAACGGGTGTAAATCAAAATTTTAGACTTAATGCTCTCATCTGTAAAGAAAATGTCATCCTCAACGTCAAACATAAAACAATTAGCATATGCCGGGGCCATTGAAGACCCCATCGCACAGCCAGTACTCTGCAAATAATATGAACCATCAAAAAGAAAATAATTTTTTGTCAAAATAAATTCCAACAGTTGTAACAAAAACTGTATATATGGTGCTGAGAAATGGTTCTCTTTCATCAAAAGATTTTTAACCGCTGTTATACCCAGACCGTGTGGAATCACCGTATAGAGGCTAGCCACATCTATACTGATGAGCCAGACTCCTGTCGGCAACGGTCCTACATTTGATAATTTGTTCAAGAACATAGTAGTGTCCAAGAGGAAGTTCTCATGTTTCTGTACCAAGGGCTGCAAGATGGAGTCCAGAAAGACTGCCGACGGTTGTGAGAGTGAACCCCTTGCTGATATTATTGGCCATCCTGGAGGGGGATTTATCCCTTTATGGACTTTGGGCACCGTATATAGTACTGGGACTAAAGGGTGTTCCGGTATTAACAAGTCATAAAGATCTTCATGTAAAATGTGCATATCCCTAGCCATTAATAGAGAGTAATTCTCTTTTAAATATCTCCGTGGGGTCACTTTTAAGCTTGAAATATGTGTTGTTATCGCTTAAATGGCGCATAATCTCTGCTTTATAATCGGCAAGGTCCTGAAGGACGTTCCCCCCACCCTTGTCCGCAGGTCTTATGATCAAATCTTTATTGGAGGATAAAGTTTTTATAGCCTCTCTTTCCAAGGGGGAGAGATTAGGATGTATCTGATTGTTATTTTTACTGATTGCTTTAACATCATGTTCCAGAGTTCTGATAAATGTCTATATAGTAGTGTTATTAGAAATAGGTTCAAATGTCGATTTACGTTTAAATTGCTTCATCTGGTTTGGAATCTGTAGTTCTCTAGATGGCATAGGATCTTTTTTTTCCAAAATACTGTATTCTTTTAATTTTAGTTGTCGCTGTAGTCGGTGCTTGTCCACCTGCCACTGCAAATCATCAAAACCCACTGTGGGTATAAAGGATATGCCCTTCTGTAGAAGACTATTTTCAGCCTTAGTAAGCTCATATGAGGACAAATTAAAAATTATCTCCTCGATGTCGTTGGAGCCTTGTTTCCCCCGTCCTTTGCCTCCTGTTTTGTCCGCCCCTCCTTGAGGGTCTTGATTTTCTGTGACATTCTTGCCTTTTCTTGTTGTTACTCCTAAAGGGGGTAAAGGGGCTTTCCTTCACCTGCGTGAGCGCCCCTCTGATTCACTAGCTGAACTGCCCTGGTCTTGTGAGGATTCAGTGTCAAATCTCGTTTGAGGATATCTATTTTTCCTAAAAAATGGTATTCTGTTCTCATTGGCTCTTCCCCCATACAGCCACTGGTACACTTTATGATGTTCATAATCAAATTCGACTTTTGTTAATTTTTCCTTTTTGAATTTGATCAGATCTCGTTTATAAGTTGCGATTTGGTTATTTAATTTATTGATCCAATCATTATCCTTATCCACCGTTAGGATCGGCAGGTGGGTCTGCTCAAAGGCTTCAATTTTGGTTTTTACAGCCCCCATTTCTTTATTAGATTGGTCAATTACCAACAGCAACAAATCGTAGGAACATTTATTAAGTATTCCGATCCACTTTTTACAGAAGCTCGGATCGTTTCTGCTGATTGTCGGGCAATTTTTGATCCTAAATCCCCTTGGGATTTTTTTTGATCTAAAATAGTCACTGAGTGAGACAGAGTGGCAGTAATAAACAACTTCTTTTCTCTTTAACCTAAGCAGGTCACGGAACACAATATCAGGAGCTGATGCCTCAGGTGCATCACGCAGACAATCAAAATTTAGTATGGTTTCGGCCTCAAGATCAGAATAGCCGAACGTATCACCCACAGGAAACAATAAAGGGTTAAATGGTAGTTCATCTCCCTGTGATTCCGCCAATGGCAGGTGAACAATCACCTGAGACACACAAATAGGCAAATTTGCATGAAAGAGAATAAAATGAATCAACACACAGTTACCGAAGAAATAAAAGTTTCAAAAGTGACCATTCATGTATATTGAGACATAGATGAGCCTGATGCACTTCACTTTAAGGTAAGTCCTTTAAACATATTGGGATTGAGGGTGCCAGAACAAGAAATACCATTCGGATAGCCAGTCACAAGTATTCCTCATACAAACAACAGTAGTGTTCGGCACTCCATTAACCATGAAAGCTGCTGCGGGTGCCCTCACATATGTGAACAATTGAATCCTCACACTTACATATTGACCAGGGTGCGGCACTCCGTCAGAATAAAACAATGAAGGCGGTTTGTTAATGAATCAACGTTTGAATGTGGATACATTGTCATCAGGATTACAAACAATACATAAAAACTCCTACCTTAAATAGTAGTCACCAGTGCTCATACCACGACTGATGGCGGGATTACAACCCCAATCAGTCGCTTTCTAATGACGTCATCACGCACTTTGCATGAGGCGTCTGTGTCAACCCATCACCATAGCAACCATTCAAACAGGAACTGTCAAGAACAACAACACATCTCTTATCTATTACTATAAATACTTGTAACAACATAGTGGCCATATAATATAGTGGCCATGTAATACAATCACCTTTGTTAGTGTATCACCGGGGGACCTGACAGCGGTGGCCGGGGTGTGTTGCCGGGAGCCTGGCCGGGGGGCGCCCATCAGAGGAAGTGACCTGCAGCCCGCCGCCCCGCTCCCCTGTCTCATGTCCTCAATCCGACTTTTTTTAAAGGCGGATTGAGATGGTCAAAAAGGGTGCCAGCCCCGTTTTCGACAGAAGCACATGGATTTGCAGCTATACCGCTGATCCACATGCTTTTCGACAAGTCAAATTCCTCGACTTGTCGAATAATTTGTGGTTACATTGAATAGGTCGGAACCCCTTCCGACCTAAACATTTTGAAAACTGCCGTCTTTTCGACAGACGGCTGCTTTTGACTTCAATTGAATATACCCCTAAGCAGTAATAGACATGACTACAAATCCCATGTTACTCCACTACCTTCCCTGCTATGTCAGAAGCACATGGATCCCAGCGCCCTATCCAATCCCGCGCCCGGGTCACATGCCCCCCTAGCGTGCCCCCCCCCCCCCAATCCCTAGTTACAGCCATGCTGTAAGCAGTTGTTCTAGAGTTGGCTTCACAGTTTAATGTGCTTCATCTGCTACTGTATTACTTCCAGCACCAGTTATTGCTCTCCACAGTTTCCAGTGTGATCCTGTGATACTCTCAGCACTAGTCACAACTCCTGGGGGGTTGGGTTTGTGTGATCGGCGGTCGGGAGATCCCGGTGATTAGGTGGCGGTGGTGGGTGGGAGGGTGGTTAGCACAACTTAAAAATTGACAATTTTTTATGGTTGAATTAGGTTAAGAATATTTGAATAAACATTATCCAAAATGATTTTCTTAAAAAAACAGTAAAAAAAAACAAAAAAAACCCCCAAAACATTATTGCAAATATCGATGGTCGAAATATCATGACCACGGTCCTCTTAGCAGCCCCCAGATCCCTTCAGGAATGTAAAGGCTGCTTTATTTTACATTTCCCTAGCGGCTGCTAATGTCTGCAGCTGCTGGGTAGGGGTTGCTGCCTTGCTGACCGATCAGCAGTGATTGATAGCATGGCAGGCACAGTGGGGAAGGGAACGAGGAAGCAGAGGGATCGGAGGACCCTCTGACAGCAGCTATTAGTGGAAGCTCTGTGACCTTTCTGACTGGTCACATCAGATGCGACCATGTGAGGGAAAGCCCATCCTAGAGTGGTTGCATCTGATGCGACCATGCCAGGCAAGTGGTTAATAAGTCTTTGCAATGTGTTGTAAGAAAAACTAGTTAGAACAAATGTCAGCATAACATGTTGGCCCTGAGGCAGAAAACCAATATTGGGATAAGAATTTTTAAATTAAAAAAAACATAAAATAAAATATACGCCCCAATAACAATAACTTTCCTGGCAATGTATGATTGCCATCACCTATGGTGAAATACCTTTCTTATCAATTAACTAGCTCACCACAGGTGATGGCAATCATACATTACCAGGAAAGTCCAGGAACAGAGCATTTTCTCCCTCATGGAGAGGGTCAGGTAGGCAAGTATGAGATTAACACAGGGCAAATTAAAACTCAGAAACATACTGCAGTTTAGATTCAGTCAGGAAACAGACAATAAAGCTAAACTGTCAGCTAGCACAGTGATAACCAACCTCTGTCCCCAAGGCATCCTAACAGAACAGGTTATTCATAGCTGAGCACAGATGGTTTAGTCAAATTGATTGAGGCACTAATTAAGCAACCTGTGCTCAAGCATGGTTATCTTTAAAACCTGGAGTGTTAGAGTGTCTTGAGGACCGAGTTTGGGATCCTCTGAACTAACCTAAACAGTCAAACAATGCGAGTCCCTGGAATTACACAACTTGGAATGTAAAGGCTGCTTATTGCAGTAACAGGTGCAGCAAGCGGGTCAGTTAGGTGTAGAAATAAGCAGGTTCAGTTTTCGGAAAACCAAGCCCACCCAAACTTCTGGCATCCGAGTGAATCCGTGCAGCGGCTTGGGCTTTCCCACCTTGCTCGGATGCAAAATCGAGATAAAACATCATCATCCTGGAGTTGGATTCTCACAGGTTTTTGAATTCTATATAGATTCCTGCGGCGGTGATTCAGCGCCATTTCACTGCAGACCATGGAGAGCTGTGTGCTCTGATGGTCTTTGCTTACTCCACGCTGTGCCCATCCATTCCATGGGCTGAGCTGACCTATCTGTGTCCACTATGTCCATTCACTCCTTTGGCTAAGCCAAACAATCTGTGTCCACATTGTCCATTCACTCCATTTCTGCTTTGTGTTGTTAATATTGGGTGAGCTACAGTAGATTACAGTACATAAGAGAGTGGATTTCTCCCTACGCTGTGTAGGTATAAGAAACAGTATGGCAAAAATTCAAATAACTCCAGCAACTAAATTTAAATAATGAATTTAATAAATTAATAAAATAATTAATGACCAGACAAATTGCTATATAGTTAGCACATAATTAAAAAGCAATACACTAAAGCAATATTAATTCATACTTTCTCAGGGAGGTGGATTTTATATATTTGTGATTACACCAAAAAATATTTTTATCTGTCCATGATATTTACATTTTTTTACTGTAGACTGCGACAGTATATATTTGGATTATTCCAAATGCAGATTCTCATGAATACAGTCTTTTAAAAGTTAGGCCCATTTAGTCTATTTCATTCATAAACCACGTTTTGCAATCACAATACAAACTCTCCACTGTGGGAGCGTTATGTGTTTAATCCATGAGGTAGTTCAGCTGGAGAGGAATCCTCAAACCGAGAGTGGTTCGTTCAAGCTGCGGGACTAGGCACACGACAGGCGCCTGTAGCTAATTGAGCTCCCGTCTTACAAGCGCTGTATGTTTTCATCTTCCACCTCAGTAGTACTGACTCCGGCAAACTTGATGTCCGTCCTCGCTTCTTGATAAAGAATGTATCTCCGGGGTTTTAATCTCAACAAGGGTCCACAGTAGGTGGGCACTGACGCGTTTCGCTCCTACAGGAGCTTTTTCAAAGAAAACAGCACAGGGAGAAACCTGTTCTCTTATAGTCTATACACCTGATGTGTTCAGGTGAAATCTAGCTTGCTACCACAAGCTAATACCTCTCTGCTGCTATATTGAAATTAGATTCATATTTTTTCTTAGGATATTTTGTTTAATTATATTATTAGCACCAGGCATTTGTTTTTGTTTTTAGATTACAGTACAGGCAGTTAGCAAATAATTTTTTTATGCATTTTTATAGTGCAGGAATTTAGTTACAATTAGTTACCTCTAAAGTTACATACACATGGTGAGATATTGACTGTCTTTACTTGAGCTTTTTGCTATGTGAGATTTTGACTAAGTGCCAATTTTTACTATACTATGTACTGGATTGTACACAATATAGTCAAGATTGACTTTCCTGCACAGTCTCTCTTTTCTTGCGATACCGACCCCATGGGAGCGCGCATTGGTAACGCAAGCTGTGTACACGTGGCGCGATTTACACTAACTTTCCTTACGATTTTGACTATATAGTCAAAATTGTAAGGTTACATTGCACCGTGTGTATGCACTGTGACTCAGCAGGCTGTACCCCACTGCGTGTTTTGAGGTATATTTTTCAAAATAAAAAACTTGCTCTTTTTTTATACAAGCTGTGTGCACTGTACCTCACTGCGCCTTTGTTGACATAATAAATATGACTCACCGCTTTGCATTGTGATTTTCAAACAAATAAAACAATATTTTTTATACAAGCTTTATACAAGCTGTGCGCGCTGTACCCCGCTGCACATTTGTTGACATTATAAAGTTTAACTTCCATTTTGAGTTGTCATTAAAAATTAAATAATTGCTTTTTTTATACAAGCTCTGTGTGTTTTACCGCACCACGACTTTGTTGACATAATAATAAATATAAGCAGCCTATATATGGCTTATTTTGGTGAACAATATTGTGAGCTGTGAGGTGGTGAAAATTGACTGGACATGAATGTTATTGAGGTTAATAATACTGTAGGAACAATAAAAGGCCCAAACTATGTGATATTTGCAGTTTTTAGCAATTATTTGAAAAGCCAAAACAAAAAGTAAATACGGATCCATAACTAAATTCAAAATATGGGGTTTAGCGCACATCTCTAGTTAGGTGCTGAATACTGTAGGTCCTGAGTTTGCCTTATGTCACTGCCAAATTCTGGCACTGATTGCTGGGTTGGTACCCAACCTTCCTAATGCTGAGATGCAGGTGCTCACATAGTTAAACTAATATATTTATTCTTTACAGTTTTTCTTGACAACTTCAAAGTAATGGTCTTGAGAATTATATATACAACAAGATTTACATACCCTCCCCCTTTTTTATGGAATAAAGAATATAGAACAAAACCAGATGCTAACAAATGTATTTCACACAAATAAAAGGCATGTGATTAAATATTAATAACAGGTACATTGTCATGGCAAACACATCCAAGGGCAAATCATTAAAAACTAGGATTGTCCTTAGAGAGCAGGAACAATTGCAATTAGGAAAAGTATACCGTACAGTATGTCCTTGTATTAAGCAGCTGCTATAAACTGCCCTTCCTTAGTTGTTTCTTGAACTCACAGCACCAGCTGTATCTTGTTGAAAAAAATCTATTTAATAATGCCAAAAGACCTGTCCTATCTCCTCTATGCGTGCACTGTATAAGCTAGGGCATGTGCCCCAACAGGTCCACTGCAAGGGAAATGGGACAGATCCAAATCTAGAAGAGCAGGACCACCTGCCAGGTTAGTATGGGAGCTGGGAATAAGGGGGAGTAATGGGTGTGGGATGCAGCACTGGGAACAGAATAGAGGGGGAAGACAGAGTGGAGGGGGTGAAGGACTGGAGACTGAGGTGACCTGGCATATGCCAGGTCCAATAAACTAGTTACAGTATTTTATATTTATATTTGTACAAATTATTCAAATTCTAAGCATATGATTATAAATTGAAATTAACAAACACATACCGTACATTATAAAGACAAAGTGCAAGCTTAACTTAATGGTGAATAACATAAGCAGCAACACACATGGAAGTTAGTTTATACTGAAAATAGGATTTTAATTACCTACCGGTAAATCCTTTTCTCGTAGCCCGTAGGGGATACTGGGAATCCAATTAGTACCATGGGTATAGATGGGTCCACTAGGAGCCTTAGGCACTTTAAGAATTTGATAGTGCATGCTGGCTCTTCCCTCTATGCCCCTCCTACCAGACTCAGTCTAGGAAACTGTGCCCGATGAGACGGACATACTTTGAGAGAAGGATAGATAAGGAAAGTGGTGAGATTACGGACCAGCACACAGAACAACAGGAAAGCCATGCTAACCAAAATTGAAACATGAACAGCAACAACTGAACAAACCAGAATACTTAACCAAGTAACAGTGCAGGAAGAACGTAGCACTGGGCGGGCGCCCAGTATCTCTTACGGACTACGAGAAAAGGATTTACCGGTAGGTAATTAAAATCCTATTTTCTCTTACGTCCTTGGGGATACTGGGAATCCATTTAGTACCATGGGGAAGTACCAAAGCTCCAAAACCGGGTGGGTGAGTGCTGAGGTTCCTGCAGAACTGATTGACCAAACTGAAGGTCCTCAGAGGCTAAAGTATCAAACTTGTTAAACTTCGCAAACGTTTTCGAACCTGACCAAGTAGCTGGTCATCAGCCAAGACACCCCGGGCAGCCGCCCAAGAAGAACCCACTGACCTAGTAGAGTGGGCCTGTACTGATTTTGGAACCGGCAATCCTGCGGTGGAATAAGCATGCTGCTTTGAAGCAGGACACACAATTTTATTGGGATCATAGAGAACGAAAAGTGAGTCAGATTTCCTGTGACGAGCTGTCCTCTTTACATACACCTTCAAGGCCCTCACAACATCCAAAGACTTTGAAGTTACAGAGGTGTCCGTAACAGCTGGAACCACAATACGTTGCTTGATGTGAAACGCGGACACCACCTTAGGAAGAAATTGCTGACTAGTTCTGAGTTCAGCTCTTTCCTCATGGAAAGTTAAGTAGGGGCTCTTGTGAGACAATGGCCCTCATTCCGAGTTGTTCGCTCGCTAGCTGCTTTTAGCAGCATTGCACACGCTAGGCCGCCACCCTCTGGGAGTGTATATTAGCTTAGCAGAATAGCGAACGAAAGATTAGCAGAATTGCTACTAAATAATTCTTTGCAGTTTCTGAGTAGCTCCAGACCTACTCCTAGATTGCGATCAGCTCGGTCCGTTTAGTTCCTGGTTTGACATCACAAACACGCCCTGCGTTTGGCCAGCCACTCCCCCGTTTCTCCAGACACTCCCTCGTTTTTCCCTGGCACGCCTGCGTTTTTTTAGCACACTCCCGAAAAAACGCTCAGTTACCACCCAGAAACGCCCCTTTCCTGTCAATCACTCACCGATCAGCAGTGCGACTGAAAAGCGCCGCAGAATCCATAGCAAATCTACTAAGTTTTTAGTTAAATAACTAAGCGCATGCGCCCTGCGTGCCTTGTGCATGCGCATTTTGCAACAAATCGCAGCATAGCGAAAATCGGCAATGAGCGAACAACTCGGAATGACCACCAATGTCCCTAGCTCCAACACACGTCTTGCTGAAGCCAAGACCAACAGTATGACGGTCTTCCACGTAAGGTACTTTACGTCAACCTCGTGTAATGGTTCAAACCAGTCCGATTGGAGGAACTGCAGCACCAAATTGAGATCCCAAGGTGCCGTGGGATGCACAAAGGGAGGCTGGATGTGCAGAACCCCTTACAAAAACATCTGGACCTCAGGGATTGTTTCTGAAAGTAAATAGACAAGGCCGAAATTTGGACTTTAATGGAGCCTAGGCGAAGGCCCACATCCGCTCCCGACTGCAGAAAAAGTAGGAGACGCCCTAGATGAAATTCCACTGCAGAATATTGTCTGCTCTCACACCAAGAGACATACCTCTTCCATATACTGTGGTAATGTTTAGACGTTAACCCCTTCCTGGCTTTGATCATAGTCGGGATGACCTTGTCAGGAATCCCTCTGCTGGCTAGAATCAGCCATTCAACTTCCATGCCATTAAACTTAGCCACGGTAAGTCTTGATAGATGAATGGGCCCTGTTGCAGAAGATCCTCGCGAAGAGGTAGAGGCACGGATCTTCGATCAGTATCTCGAGAAGATCCGCATACCAGGTCCGTCGAGGCCAGTCCGGAGCAATGACTATTGCTTGAACCTTTTCCCTTTTTATTCTCTTTAGAATTCTTGGGATCAGAGGAAGTGGACGAAAACGTACACCAGCTGGTAGACTCACGGAGTTGTCAGAGCATCTACCGCCACTACTTGAGGGTCTCTCGACCTGGAACAATACCGCTTGACCTTCTTGTTGAGTCGAGAGTCCATCATGTCAATCTGTGGATATCCCCACGGATGTGTCAACCACTGGAACACCTCCGGGTGAAGGCCCCACTCCCCCGGGTGCAGGTTGTGTCTGCTGAGGAAGTCTGCTTCCCAGTTGTCTACTCCTGGAATGAAGACCGCCGACAACACCACAGCATGTTTTTCCACCCAGAGGAGAATTCTTGACACCTCTGACATTGCTGCTCTGCTTTTCATTCCGCCCTGTCGGTTTATGTACGTTACCGCCGTTACATTGTCCAACTGGACTTGAATGGCTGACTCTGAAGTAGAGATGAGGCCTGCATAAGGGCGTTGTAGATTGCCCTGAGTTCCAAGATGTTTATTGGAAGGACGACTTCCCGACTTGACCTTCTTCCTTGAAACTGCACCCCCTGAGTGACTGCTCCCCAACCTCTGAGGCGTGCGTCTGTGGTTAGCAGAATCCAATTCTGAATCCCAAACCTCCGACCCTCGACAAGGTGAGAAGTCTGTAGCCACCACAGAAGGGAGATTCTGGCTTTTGGCAACAGACAGATCCTCTGATGCATGTGAAGATGTGATCCGGACCATTTGTCCAACAGATCCAGCCTCCCATGAAATCTTCCGTACTGAAGTGTCTCATAAGATGCCATCATTTTCCCCAGAAGGCGAATGCACAGATGTACCAAGATCTGGGTTGGCTTCAGGACAGCCCGAACCAATGACTAGATTTCCATAACCTTCTCCAAGGGAAGGAACACTCTCTGAGACTCTGTGTCCAGTATCATTCCCAGGAATGGAAGCCTTTGCATCGGTTCCAGGTGAGATTTTGGTAAGTTCAGAATCCACCCGTGATCCAGGAGTAGTCTGCTTGAGAGGCTAATGCTGTCCAACAACCACTCCCTGGACGGTGCCTTTATCAGAAGATCATCCAGGTACGAAATTATGTTCACTCCCTGTTTGCAGAGTACAAACATCATCTCTGCCATCACCTTGGTGAACACTCTTGGTGCCGTGGAGAGATCAAACGGCAGGGCCTGGAACTGGTAGTGGCAGTCCTGCAGTGCAAACCATAGATAAGCCTGATGAGGTAGCCAGATTGGAATGTGAAGGTACGCATCCTTGATTTCCAGAGACACCAGGAATTCCCCCTCCTCCATACCTAAGATCACCGCTCTCAGAGACTCCATCTTGGATTTGGACACTCGTTAGTATGGGTTCAACGACTTGAGGCTCAAAATCGGTCTTACCGAACCGTCTGGTTTTGGTACTACAAACAAGTTGGAATAATATCCTTTGTTTTGCAGATGAGGTGGAACTGGAACAATGACCTGAGTCTGTACCAGTTTTTGAATGGCGTCCTGTAAGGTTATACTTGCTTCCTGTGAAACTGGTAATCCTGATTTGAAAAATCTGTGAGGTGGAAGCTCCTGAAACTCCAGTCTGTAGCCCTGGGAAATAATATCTTTAACCCAGGGATCTTGGCATGATGTTGTCCAGATGTGACTGAAAAATGTTAGTCGGGCTCCCACCTGCCAGTCTTCCAGGCATCGTGGTCTACCATCATGCTGAAGGCTTTGAGGAAGCAGAGCTTGAGCTCTGTTCCTGTGAACCGGCAGTTGCTGGTTTGCATGGTTTACCTGTAGCACCTCTGGTGGCTGTAGAAGAACCTCTGGTTTTGTCCTTAAACTTGGCAGTCTGAAAGGACTGTAGATTAGGTCCTGAGTAAGCCTTGCTGGCTGGGGGAGCTGCAGAAAGAAGATACGTGGACTTACCCGAGGTAGCTTTAGAGATCCATTTGTCTAGTTCAACCCCAAATAAGGCCTCTCCTTTGAAGGGTAGGCCTTCTACGTCTTTCCTGGAGTCTGCGTCAGCAGTCCACTGGTGTAGCCATAAGCCTGTGAGTGCTGACACTGCCATAGCAGTGGTCCGTGCATTAAGTAAGCCTGTTTCTTTTATGGCTTCCACCATAAAATTCGCAGAGTCCTGTATATGTTGAAGGAGTAAAATCTCCCCCTGATGCAAGGTACCTAACCCCTCAATTAGGTTATCCGACCATTTGGCGATGGCTTTAGTAATCCACCCACATGCTATAGTGGGTCTCTGGGCCACCCCAGCAGCTGTATACAAAGATTTGAGTGTATTCTCAATTCTACGATCAGCCGTGTCTTTTAGGGAGGCTGCACCCTGGATAGGCAGTACAATTTTCCGTGTCAGCCTGGACACTGATGCATCCACTATCGGTGGATTTTCCCATTTTTTCCTATCCTTAGGAGGAAAGGAAAAAGATGATATCAACATTTTAGGGATTTGAAATTTTCTATCAGGATTAACCCACGGTTCTTCAAACGGGGTATTTAGTTTCTTTGACACAGGAAAAGTGGCTGAGGATTTCTTTTTTTATATTAAAATAAGATTCCTCAGTCTCCTCTGTTACCTTATCAGGGATATGCAGAACTTCTCTGATAGCCTCTATGAGAGCCTCTATTCCCTGTGAAAAAGTAGCCTTCCCCACCTCTGGGTCCACCTCCCCCTCCTCCATGTCTGACCCCTCATCATCAGAGTCAGACTGCAGGATATGGGCCAAAGATCATTTTTGTGGACAAATGGTAGGGGACTGAGATGCTGGTTTGGGTACTGAGTCTCTGTTCATAAACTCATCCACAGACTGTCTTAAGTATTGTGTCTCTTTCTCATTTGTGGGACAATTTAGTAGAAATATTGGAAATCATTTTCCTAAAGGAATCCAGCCAAGCTGGCTCTGCCTCGCTAGCCTGGGAGGGTGCACTGCACTGAGTACACTGCAGTGAACCCCCTGGAGAAGAGGAACCCAGGGGGTCATTCTGAGCCATTCGCACGCAGCGGTACTTCGCTGCGGTGCGAACAGGTGAGAACTGCGCATGTGTGGCGTGTGCATTGTGCACACGTGGTGTTGCCCGGCGACGGAGGTCGCCGGGCAACGGCGTGCACAGCGAAAAAAGAAGACGCAGCGCCGATCGCAAGAAGATTGACAGCTGAGAGGCGTTCCGAGGTGGATACTCACCGTTGGATGCCGTTTTCGGGGAGTGGTCATCTGAATGCAGGCGTGTCCAGGAAAACAGAGGGCAGATGTCTAACGTCAAAGCAAAGAGGAACGTCGCTGGATCCATCGCACAGGGTAAGTAGATACAGCCTTACTCTTCAACAGCACAAAACTTTTTTATCTAAGCAGGGCTGCACAAGCGAACACAGCCTTGCTAAGCTAAAATACACTCTCCCACAGGCGGGGATTAGTTGATCGCACCAGCAGCAAAAAGTTGCTGGCTGCGATCAAATCGGAATCACCCCCACCGTGCCTTAAATAAAACACACTCTTTGTCTGACATACTGTGACAGTGACAGTACACACACACAGGAACAGATTAAATGCACAATTAACCCACAAAGACTCCTTCAAGAGAGACACAGAGATAGTCTGGAGCCAGCACACAGCGCCCTTGCTGCTAATGCCAAGCTTAGCCGGTTCGCAGACTAAGTATCCAGATTGGGGACTTAGGACACTAGTAAGTGCTCCCCCCCTGCTATGACCCCCTGGTACCGTTGAGGTAATCTGGAGTCTCTTCGGAGGAGCTGCGCATCCCTGTCAGTCAGAGTCTGTGTCCACTGCAGAGGGAATATGGCGCTGGTGAGCTGCTGGATCCACTCATAGTGAAGCCCTGCCACTTCAATGGCGCGCGGTCTTCCCGCTTTTTTATACTGGCTGAGGTAATTTTAGTGCCTAGTATGGAGTCAGCCCCCTTTTAAGTCTGTAATGCCAGTCTGGGTACTATGTACACACGTAGTGTACTTAGACTCAGTTCGCTCCCTCAGAAGCGGTGCGTCTGCACTGTGTACTGAGTCTGGAGATTCAGCCGCCCCATGTAGAAGCCATGCATCTCCGTACCCTCATGCTGCCATAATGGCCGGTGACCCGCTAACACCGTCTTAGTACTCACCACTCTTCTATCTTCTGGCTCTGTTATGGGTGGTGGCGTGCTGTGGGAATGTACGCTGGTGGGGCTTGCAAAAAGTTCCCTCAGGAGCTAGTGTCCTGTCAGTGGGGAACAGGACCATTAACCCTTCAAGAGGTTGGGCCGCCCCCCCCCCCATACCACCTAAGTACCATGAAGCAGGCAGGCTGCTGCCATCCAGACCTGCCTGAAAATAACAAACATACAAAAAAAATGCAGAAAACTCTTCAGGAGCTTCCAGTGACATGAGCGGCTCCTCCGGGCACAATTTCTAAACTGAGTCTGGTAGGAGGGGCATAGAGGGAGGAGCCAGCGCACACTATCAAATTCTTAAAGTGCCCAAGGCTCCTAGTGGACCCGTCTATACCCCATGGTACTAAATGGATTCCCAGTATCCCCAAGGACGTAAGAGAAAGCTCTATACTGTATTCAGCTTTTTGTTTCTTCTCCTGTTCTGGTATCTATATATAGTAGGAGTATTGTGTGTGGTCAACTTTCTAGGCCCCCCAGCGCCCCCTGGAGGGGGTCTGACCACAGCATGTAGGGGGCATGGCAACACCACTTTGGGCGGGTGTCTAGCACATAAGAACAGCCACTCACAGGAGCATGGCATGCCTTCCAGATAGGACAGTAGAGAGCCTGGTTGGGCCCAGGTACATTTTAGGGGGCATGGCCTAATCAAAGGAGGCATGGGCCTGGGGCCCTCACTGGGCCCATCCTTCAGACCTGGGCCCAGATAATTTGTACCATCTCACCCCCTCTCTCGGCACCACTTGTCACACTATTCATATTATTTACACATCATTGCTGTCACCAATTATTATAATAATAATCATCATAATAATAATAATGATAATAATAATAATAATAATAAATAGAGACAGAGAGGCACCGCAGGAGAAGTAGGGACAGAGAGAGGGGAAGCGGGGACATAGGGACTGAGAGGGGTGGGCAGCGGTGACATAGGAACAGAGAGAGGGGCAACATCGTACATAAGAACAGAGAGAGGGGCAGCGGGGGCATAGGGACTGAGAGGAGTAGGCAGCAGTGACATAGGAACAGAAAGAGGGGCAACATTGTACATAAGAACAGAGGGAGGGGCAGCAGAGGACAGGGTGGATATGCGTAAGACCTCCAGTCAGCATACCTCTATTGGTATCTGATATGGATAAGTGAATACAAAATGGAAGCTGAATGTCAGTTTGTCTATTGCTTAAAAGAAACTGTTGTTTTAAATGTGATTTCTATATGTTTGCAGAAACTTTGATTTTTAGTCAAAACAAGAAGTTAAGGCCAGCTGCGCAGTGTATCATAAGACTGCGGTTAGCTAGTGTTTTGCAAAATAAGGAATTGTATTTTGCAGAATAAAGATAATTAAAAGTAGGTGAAAGGTAAAATGTATTTTGATATTAAACAGTCATAATCACAAGATGTTGAGCTAATTAATTGGAAATCCTGCATAAGGGGAGTATATGAATTAATAATATATTCTGATAAATGAATTGTGATTGGTTTATGTATATGATTGGTCTGCAAATTTGATTGGATCATGTAACGCTGTAATGACAAGTATATAAGATGAAATCAATGTGTCAATGTTCAGTTCATGATATTCTTTTATCGTGAGCCCTGTGAATTTCACAATGCAATAAATCTACCAAAGAGACTTCATTGTTCTTCAATTACTTGGAACGGCTATATCATTTTGGAGGTCCCACCGAGATCAACCCAACATTGACACATGAAGAAGGAAGGTGGACTGGTGCCGGGGTACCTGGATCAACCGTGGCCACAGGTAAGAGCTGTTATCTTACTTCTGCTCCATGTGTGCCTGCCTTGGTCCGCTGCCTTTGTGTGTTATTGGTGGTTTGTAACTCTTTGAAGTCTTTTTGGAGATTGTGAGTATGGAACCAAATTGAATTTATCTGCATTTTATTACCAGTTACAGTGATTTGTATAAAGTTTTAGGATTGAAATTTCTGTTATCATAGTTACAGATCACAATGGGATCTTTTGTCTGCCATATCTTGCTAAATTCAGAGTGAAGTCTGTGAGTGATTGTAAGTGTGATTGGCCAAGGCTTCATGCCGGCAGAGTCTGAACAGGGCCCAGGTAGGAGAGAGGCTCCGGTTAAACTCTCCTATACTGGATAGTATCAGGGATACTCACCCACTGTGAAAAGCACCTTGTACACAAAAAGGCCAAGCTTAGCAGAGTGTGGAACACGTGTGCCTGTTCAGAGCTGTGGCACCTGACGAGGTGGTGAGGTTTCCTAAGTGGAGTAATATCTCTATAAACAAGGGGAGCGTCCCTGTTTACCATTGTATTGGACATTGAGGCTGGACTTTAAAATAAAGATTAGCCATTACAATGGGTCAAGAGATGACCACACCGAAGGGCTCTTCTATGTTAGAGATCCCGCACGGCGGTCCAGCAAGTGTAATGTATCAGAGATATGTAAGTGTGGCTGTGAAATTTCTCAGGAAATGGCATACAAAACAACCTGAAATACCTGTGATAGGAACCTTTGATATGCAGAAATGGACAGACTTAAGGGGTAAAATAAGAAAAAGGGAGGAGTGGAAAGCTTACACACTATGGCTGGGGGCATCTAATGTAGCCCCGCTACCAGCCTATGTTGCACAAATGTCCTGTCATGTAGATAATGGAGGAACATTACAATTACAACCCAGGCATGCTCCCCCACGGGTAGTGCAGGCAATGCCAGTAAAGACACTAGAACAAGAAAGCTCAGACCCACTAGAACACATACTCCCAGCAATGATGGCACTGGCTGGTGCCCCAAGTGCCCCTCCAGTACAGGAGAAGAAAAAGGTAATAAGGGCTCTAGTAAACCCCAAGACTGGGAAACATGACACTTACCTTGTAGGGGAAGATGGGATTTGGGTAGCGCAGATGGATTTGTTTGATGGGGATGGCGACTCTGCTGGAATTTACGTTTATGACCCCCTCAGTCAGACATACAAAGCTCAGTATAATAACATGGATGGTGAAACTGTCACACACACTTTATGCAAGACCAAGCAGGGAAATTTAGTTCCCTATGAAGACAAATTACCAGTAATGGGAGCGCATTTTGCAGACATACACCCATCGAACATTGTGGCTTCTGGCACTCGTAGCACATCCACCCAGGGCAAACCACTTGTAACAATGCCTCTGAGAGTGGTAACTACAGATCGGGGTGCACAGTGGTCCATACATGTTCCTTGGTCAAAGGCTGAATTACACCAAATTTGCACAGAATTAGCAGATTATAGATCAAAGCCAGCAGAAGTCAAAACCAAACTCAAGCGCTTGTACAAAGTACATCAACTAACACATAGTGACATGGCACAATTATTTACTGCTTTGCTCACAACTGAAGAATACAAGAAACTCACAACGGACCTAGGGTGGGATAAACAGGGGTTTAAGCCTCCCGTAGACGTTGCTAGAGAAGACCTGGACCAAGAGTGGAAATATTTAATGACAGCTTTCACAGAGCAGTTTCCTTGCCAGCCCAATTGGGGAAAAATAATGATGATTAAACAAGGTCCTACGGAAACAGTTAGAGATTATTGGGGCAGATTCAAAATGATGGTGGCATTGAAGATATATTTAAGGAGGAAGTGCTTCAGCCCATGTTATCTGGAGCTCTTGTGGAAGGTCTTAAGCCTCAGGTAAAAACCCGTTTGACCATCAATGATCCTCTATGGCGAAAAAAGGGTCCAGAGGATCTGGTGACTCTTGCAATATACCATGAGGACAATTTGGTGGTCAAGAAATTGAACACAGAAACCAAGCTCATGAACCTACAGGTCAAAGCTGCACAAGCCACCTGTGACCTAGCTAATAGACCAATTGATTATAGCATGGGTGCCAGGCGATCATCAGAAAGATCGCAACTTACTTGTTACAATTGCCAGAGGAAAGGACACTTTGCAAGGCACTGCAGACGCCCTAAGAAACCAAGGCAGTCCCAGGCAAAGAAGGGCACCACAGAAAGTGATGAGGATTTACAATGACAGGATACTGCAGCTCCCGTGAAGACCATGACTGTAATACCTTGTAACTCTCAAGAACCTACTATTGATTTAAAGATTGGAGATTCTAAACATTCTTTCCTGATTGACATGGGTGCTGCACGATCCCTGATAGCGGACAAGGTCACTTTACCTACCACAAACAAAGTTGTACATGCAGTAGGTGTGGCAAACAAAGTAATCCCCTTAAGGGAGACACAAGATGTAAAAGTAACAGTTGGACCCTTAACAAGTGACCACTCCTTCTTGTTAGCAGCTGATGCCCCCACAAATTTATTGGGGAGTGATTTACTGTGTAAATTGGGATGCACAGTATTTTGCACTCCAGATGGGGTATACCTACAGGTACCAGATTCCAACAAAGACTTGGTCACCGATGCACTGCTCAGTGACCCTCCTTCTACAGAAAGGGTGGAACTGAATACCTTGGGTGTACTCCCCCCTGAAGTGTCTGAAATGTTATCAACAATTCCAGACCAGCTGTGGACCACGGGCTCCAACAATGTGGGGAAAATCCTAAATGCCCCACCAATAAGAGTCAAGCTCAAAGCAGGAGCAGTAATTCCCAGTAGACCACAATACCCCTTACAGCCAGAAGCTGAACAGGGGGTGTTCCCAGTAATCCAAGAATTACTACAACAGGGGGTGTTGGTTAAAACCCAGAGCCAGGCCAATACGCTCATCTTCCCTGTGACGAAGAGTAATGGGCGTGGTTATAGCATAGTTCAGGACCTGAGGGCAATTAATGCAATCGTTGTACCCTTGCACCCAGTGGTACCAAACCCAGCTACCATATTAATGCAGATCCCCGCAGACAGCACTTATTTTTCAGTGGTTGATCTGTGTTCAGCATTTTTCTCCATACCAATACATCCAGACAGTCAGTACCTCTTTGCATTTACCTATAGGGGTAAACAGTACACCTGGACAAGGATGGTGCAGGGATATCTAAAGTCTCCTACAATATTTAGCCAGTCCCTTGCGGAAAACCTTCAAAAACTCATCCTACCAGGTGGATCTACATTAATTCAGTATGTAGACGATTTGTTACTTTGTTCCCCAGATTTTGAAACATCACTTGAGGACACAGCTGAGCTTTTAAGGTTCCTTGCAACAAATGGACACAAGGTGTCCAAAGACAAATTGCAACTATGTCAAACAAAGGTGTCATATATAGGCCACTGTTTATCTGAAGGCCTCAGACACCTGTCCCCAGATAGGATTGCAGCCATCCAAAACATAAGGTTGCCCATCAACAAAAGAAAGCTAAGGGGTTTCCTAGGAATGGTGGGTTACTGTAGAAACTGGGTACCTAACTACTCACAGCTAACTGCACCCTTGTATGAGCTGACCAAGGCTTCTGTACTAGAGCCCCTCATACATACAGAACAAACAACTATGTCATTTCAACAACTTAAAGATGACCTGACAGCGGCCCCAGCTCTGGGCTGCCAAACTATAAACAAGTATTTTCTCTCTTTTGTCATGAACACCTAGGCCATGCCACAGGTGTCCTTACACAGTTTCATGGGGAAAAGCAAAGACCTGTTGCTTATTACAGTGCCCAATTAGACCCAGTAGCACGTGGCCTACCTGTTTGCCTGCGAGCCATAGCAGCAGCTGCATTGCTGGTAGACAAGTCAGCAGACATTGTATTGGGCTCTGATCTAAAAGTTTATGTTCCCCATGCCGTAGCAGCCCTGCTTACCTGCCAAAAGACAAGACATGTCACTGCAGCACGCCTGACAAAGTGGGAATTGGCCCTCATTATGCCCACAAACATCACCCTCATTAACTGCAATATTTTAAACCCTGCAACACTTTTACCGGTAAATGAAACTGATGAGTTTCAGAGAGAGGAATGGGGGGTAGTAGAACAACATGTCCCACATGATTGCTTAAAATATGTTGATGAGCAATCCACCCCTAGGGTGGACCTGGAGGAAACACCACTCCAGAATCCTGATCTGGTTTACTATGTTGATGGTAGCTGCCACAGACAAACAGAAACGGGTGCTACTCAATCAGGATATGCTGTGGTGGATGACACACAAACTGTTTTTTCCTCCCCACTTCCACCACCACACTCAGCACAGTTGGCAGAGCTCAAAGCTTTAACTAAAGCATGTCAACTAGCTGAAGGAAAGACTGTAAATATATATACAGACAGCAGGTATGCGTTTGGTGTTACACACGATTTTGGTGAACTGTGGAAACACAGACTTCCTAACAGCAACAGGCAATCCTATTGCACATGCGGAGGCAGTAAAAGAATTACTAGATGCTATACAACTGCCCTCACAGATAGCAGTTATTAAATGTCATGCTCACATGACTGGCCATGATGAAGTTACAAAAGGGAACAGAAGGGCAGATGCTGCAGCAAAAGTGGCAGCCCAACAAAAGGTTACAGGAAGAATAAGTTGTCATACTACAGGGGTGATCTACATGCTATGGTGTCCATGTGGCCTACAATATGTGGGTAGAACAAAAAGAAAACTCCATATACGGGTACAGGAACATTTATGCAACATAAAGAATGAGAAAGATAACCATAGCATACCCGTACATTTTAAAGAAAAACATAATTCAAACCCCAGCCTTCTACAATTTGTTGGATTGAAGCAGATTATGAAACCGTGGAGAGGAGGGAATACCGAGGACCTCTTATCTAGAGAAGAAACGAAGATGATTTATGAATTAGGTACCATGGTCCCAAGAGGCCTCAATATAGATATAGAATTAACATATTTTTTGAAATAAAAATATACTCTGTCACTACATCAGATATTTGGTATAGTAGTTATCTAAGTACCACATCTCTTATTGAATATAAGGAGTTAAAACAGGTTAGAAGATCCATATACAATACCATATCAGGAAAATCATTAGACCTCAAGCAAACAATTTTTAAATAGATTTTATTTTCTGACATAAACTCACAATATTTTTTTATTATTATTTATTTTTATTTTTATACAAAAATAATGTGTGTTATATGTTGTTGTTTAGTTGTCTATATGTTATTATGGGAGACATTCATGTTCACATGAACAATTCCTAAAGCAAATGGAACATACCCAAATGGCAGTAACCAATAGCAACCCATGTGGAGATCAAAATTAGGACAAATTATCACTATGGATCCAGCCTTATCCACTAACCCATTGCTGGTTACAAGTACTTCAATACAGTGATAATGAAAATAATCACTGTATATGATCCTTTCTTTATGTATGGGCAAAACGTGCACTTTTATTGATGAAAAGAACACAGTGTGGCCATCCTAAGTAAGGGCGGAAGAGAGCGACGCTCTGCAGCAGCTATAAAGACGGAGGGGATCCGTGAATCGATTATCCAGCCATCCTGACGAAGCCTACACCAAGGCGAAACTAGTCGATTGCGGAACGATCGATCCCTGCACGGAGTCCGGAGAAAGAGTGACACGGAGCAGCGGGTGTCTGCCGGCAGACCACGGGAACCTCACTATTCCACCAACGGATTGAAGGTACAAACAGGACTAATTCCATGCAAGGAATTTAATACCCTTAAAGAGCCCTCGATCACTTTAAAGACTCAAGTGAACCTTATCAAGACACTAGCACAGACTGCCCATAAGGGAACCAGACGTTACATTTCAGTTTGAACCCTATAGAGATCTCACATGTACACCTAATGGGGTAAAACGCTGAGAAGTGTACCCACAGGTGAAACCATTTGCAGCATAATCTGTGTCCATTATTGTGTGTTTTTTGTTTGTTTTTGTATACCGGTATTAGATTTGTCTATATCCAAAGATTTATTTATACAGCCTCTAGGTATTTTTAACATAGCTCCATTTTTTAGATATATCATCTGAGATTTTGGTATTAGGACTGGTAAATCTTATCCATCCAAACAGCTATATAGATACTTTTTACTCTCCATGTAAATTGATTTTAATGGTATCTTTATTATTTAATTGATCAATTAAGCAACATTTGATATTTATTCATTCATATTTACCCTTTCATAAAAACTTTTCTTTATATACTCTTAATAAAATATATTTTTGAACTTAATTGACTGTGAATATCATTATTTAATGGTATAGCGGAGTATATACACAAGAATTTTAAAACAAAAAGGGAGGGGGAGCGCTGAACAACTTTTCTTTTTCACTGTACAAAACCTAGGTGGGTGCCTATAGTACACTCACCAACTGTTCTACAGCTGCCACCCGAACCCTATAGCCGTTTTTAAGGAGTGGCGCAGTACCTCATATAAACCCTTTTTTCAGTATGTTTTGGTTTGTGTCGACACATTTAGCGGTTGGGTAGAGGGATATGCTGTGGCCAGTGCAACAGCAGCAATCACAGCAAATAAATTGGTACAAGAATTTGTATGTAGGTACGGCATACCATATGTGATATCATCAGACCAAGGTACACACTTTACTGGACTAGTGTTCAAAAAGATGTGCCAGCTTCTTGGCATTAAACAACAGCTACACACCGCATACCATCCGCAATCTAGCGGCAAAGTGGAAAGCTATAACGGGACCATTAAAAATAAGCTGGCCAAAATATGTAAAAAAACCAGCTTGCAGTGGCCAGAAGATTTGCCATTAGTGTTGCACTCGATTAGAACAACACCAAGGGGGGAGTTGAACATTTCTCCGTATGAAATACTGTTTGGAAAATTGCCCAATGTTACTATTGCACCCGCATATGAACTCAGTAAAACAAATGACTTGACTGTGAACTATCTTATTTCATTAAGCAACCAGCTAAAGAAGATCCAAGCTACTGTGACCAGCACACAACCAATCCCTGTGGAAGGTGCTTGTCATAATCTACAACCTGGTGATGAGGTGATGGTCAGAAATTTCCTGAGATCGGGCTCGCTGACAGACCGGTGGGAAGGACCCTACCAAGTCTTGTTGACAACCCCAACTGCTGTTAAGATTAAGGAGAAGACTTCGTGGATCCACTCCACCCACTGCAGAAAAGTCACGCCTCCTGAGGCAGCACATGTGGAAGATATTCTCCAAGACTCCTCAGCACTTCACCAGTAAAACCAGCAAGTGAGTGGTTCGGGCATAATAATCCCTTGAGCCATTTGCCAACGCAGTATCTCTGTGGAGGGCACATAACTCCTAGAAGAGTACTGTGAAGATCAAGGACAACACAGACAATGCTAAACAGAATGATGCTGATAGGCCAAAGGCCAGACCGTGGACTATGGGGGTGCATTCTCTCATGGGCATGTCTGATTACAATCACTCATTGTGCTTGAGTGTTGTATATACATTCCAGGGTCTGTTAACAATGTGACCAGTAAAACAGGTAATGTAACATTTTACAATGAAACGTTATTCAAGACACGTGTGTGTAGGGCCTTACAAAATAATAATTATGGAGGAGAATTTACAGGTAATTCCAAGATAGCAATGCACAGTAAATTTGCAAAGGCTCTCAACACAAGCAAATGTTGGATTTGTACCCACCTACCCATCAGTGTAGATGCAGGTATACCCCTCCTGGCTCATTACATAAGCACAACAGACATGATAGACAGAGATTGGTCCTGCCATAAGCGAAAGAATGGTAGTTGCATTTGTGCCAATAAGACACCTAAAGTACAAAATATAGTAGACTTCCCATATTTGGATGTTTCAAACAGAGGTCTGCTGCATTCACCTGCTCTACAAGTAACCGCAGCCACAGGGAGGCCTGAATTTTGTTTAAGTGTCAATTCAAAGCCAGGCAAGTACACGTTAAGTAGAAAGAAAATTACAGTCAGGGTGAAAAGACAAAACCTGGGATATACTAACTGTACTGGATCCACATTTGTAGTTCAAAAGTCAAATAAGTGTACGCTGACAAACCTTGAACACTGTTGGCACTCAGTAGATACAGATGGAGTACTAACACCTAATGACACCCTATACCAGTTACTGCGTGATGGGTGTACTCTTGATAACAGCACGTGTAGAGATGTCAATGGCAATAACACTGGGTATTTTATGATATACATAGGAATCATTTACACCAAAATATTTGGAATGCCTCTGCCTAAGGGTATGTATTGGGTTTGTGGTAAATGGGCATATTTGTGGATTCCGTTAGGTGCCAAAGGACAATGCGTGCTCTCCTATGTAGTCCCCTTAGTGAGAGCCACTACTAAGCTGGATCAATACCCAAGGAATATCCCGGTAGAACATGATTTAGTGTCAAGTGACCTTACATATTTGAAACATCATAGCAAAAGAGAAGTAAAGAAAGGGGATATATCTTTCACATTTTCTGATGGTAAACGTACGGCTGGAACTTTGTTTCCTCTGTCCACTATCTATCTTGTGGAAAAGGCTGTGTCCCAAACCTTAACGGTACTAGATCAGATGGTAGGGGAATTGGTAGTTTCAATCAATCAGACAGTGGAAGAGCTGGCTCAAGTAAGAAAAGTGGCTTTACAAAATAGGATGGCACTGGATCAGCTGTTGGCAGCAGAAGGGGGCACGCGTGCAGTAGTAGGACAAGAATGTTGTACTTATATTGAAGATCACAGAGCCGAAATAGGTGCTCATCTGAGCAAGGTGGGAGAGTTGCAGCAGGAAATGAGAAGGTTAGGTGCTAGTGAAGGTTGGGATCCACTTGGATGGCTAGGAGGAAGTATTGCAAAGCTTTTCTCTGGAATATTGCAGTAGATTATGTTTGTTGCCCTGATTGTAGGAATCATATATCTTACCATCACGTTTTGACCAGTAGTCTGTGTACAATGTGGAAAAGGATTTAAAAGGTTGAAAGTGCACCATGAAATGACCATTGTGGTGGTAGATGATGAGGTTCCACTAGAACAGGTGACTCAGGGAACTAGTCAGGGGCAGCAGGAGAGACAGGTGGTATATGCTGACATGAGCAAGTCTTATGAAAGTTTACAACTCCAAGAAGCTGAGCCCATATACCAGGCTTTAGAGGAGGATCAGGCAGGTAGGGAAAGTACACATCTTGTTAATTTTACTTATGAACTGGATAACAGGGTAGAAATTAATCAGGATGAGTATGTTAGACATGAAATACAAGCGAGTTTCACCTAACTGTGTCAAAACCCTCTTAGCCGACACCGGAAGGTTCCTATAAAAACCAGGGATTCCCGTCCGGTGCGGTGAGCATTGGCGCCAGGCCCATCCCCGTGAACCTACCTTTTGCCCATGTTGTGCGTCTACCTAACCCTCATTAGAAATTGTGAAACTGAACCTTCTGATTTGTGTATTAGAATGCCAAGTATATTGGCAGAGAGAGGAATGATATGGATAAGTGAATACAAAATGGAAACTGAATGTCAGTTTGTCTATTGCTTAAAAGAAACTGTTGTTTTAAATGTGATTTCTATATGTTTGCAGAAACTTTGATTTTTAGTCAAAACAAGAAGTTAAGGCCAGCTGCGCAGTGTATCATAAGACTGCGGTTAGCTAGTGTTTTGCAAAATAAGGAATTGTATTTTGCAGAATAAAGATAATTAAAAGTAGGTGAAAGGTAAAATGTATTTTGATATTAAACAGTCATAATCACAAGATGTTGAGCTAATTAATTGGAAATCTCCCATAAGGGGAGTATATGAATTAATAATATATTCTGATAAATGAATTGTGATTGGTTTATGTATATGATTGGTCTGCAAATTTGATTGGATCATGTAACGCTGTAATGCCAAGTATATAAGATGAAATCAATGTGTCAATGTTCAGTTCATGATATTCTTTTATCGTGAGCCCTGTGAATTTCACAATGCAATAAATCTACCAAAGAGACTTCATTGTTCTTCAATTACTTGGAACGGCTATATCAGTATCCCTGCAGTGGAAAGCTAGTGATGTCAGTGTGCTCTGGCTGGGGGGCCCAGGGTATAGTATGCCCTGCAACCTCCCCTTAATCTGGCTATGACTACAAGGCTGCAAATGTGCAGCATCTTTTTGTGATGGACTCCCTGGTCCAAAATAGAAAGTATTCCTTATAACAGAATAACTAAAACAATTAACAAAGAACAATTAGCTTATGCAGATGTGTCCTCCCTCATCGCTACTGTAGTCACATATCATTTTAATCGGTAAGGGTCAGTTGTGCATTTTATTCTCATTGCTATGCTAATAAGATGCATTTTCAGGGGGAAAAAGACACTCAGCACTGGCCGAGTCTCGAGATAAAGGTAGGTATACCAGCGATGGCTGTGACATTTATTTTGTACGCTCTAGACATGGCTACTAATAACAAATGCACAGAAACATTTTTTAAAGCTATGTCTGCAAATGCTAGGAGCTTAGGAGACAAAATTCCAGAGCTAATTGCGATAATGACAAGGGATAACCTGGATTTTGTGGCAATTACAGAGTCTTGGTGCAATGAGAATCATGACTGGGACTTAACTATACCAGGATACAATTTATTTAGGAAAGATAGAATAGGAAGAATAGGAGGAGGGGTAGCAATGTATGTGAAAAAAAGCATAAATGCCACTTTAATACAAAATATTGAAGCCAAAACTGAGGCCCTTTGGGTCACCATAGAAACTGGGAAGAAGGACATTATTCGCATTGGGTTGATCTATAGACCACCAGGCCAGGGGCAGGATTTGGACAGGAACCTATTGTTGGACATCTCTAAAATGGCTTTTAAGGGAGAAGTCATAATCATGGGAGACTTTAATTTACCTGATGTAAATTGGGAGGGGTCTTTTGCAAGTTCAGCTACAAGTGGCAAATTTCTACATTCCTTACAGGGAGCATCTCTCAAGCAATTGGTGAGGGAGCCCACTCGCAAAGACTCAATATTAGATCTAATTCTTACAAATGGTGAAAGGATATCTGATATATATGTGGGTGAGCACCTGGGATCCAGTGATCATCAAGCAGTATGGTTTAGTATAAAGACAGGATCCAACTCCTCTCACACAAAAACAAAGGTGTTGGATTTTAGAAATGCAGACTTTGCTAAAATGGGGAGATGTTTAAGTGATTCATTGGCAGACTGGAGAAACTTGGAAGGGGTGCAGGAGAGGTGGAAAAAAATTAAAAGTGCATTACTAAGTGTAACAGACCTTTGTATCAAAATGGTTAGGAAAAGCACCAGGAAAAGGAAGCCAGTGTGGTTCACAAAAGTAGTATCAACTAGTGTGAAAGCAAAAAAGATGGCTTTTAGGAAATACAAACAGACTCAAAATAATAACGACAAAGAGGAGTATCTGGACAGACGGAAGGATGCTAAGAAAGTGATCAGACGTGCAAAGGCAGAAGCTGAGGAGAAAATGGCCCAGTCAGTAGATAAAGGGGGCAAAACTTTTTTTAAGTATATAAGTGAAAGGAGAAAATCAAATGGAGGAATAATAAGACTTAAGACAGAGAGTGGGCATTTGGTGGAGGGAGACAAGGCAATAGCAGATCACCTAAATAATTATTTTTGCTCAGTATTTACTACAGAAGAAGGGATGGGGCCACAGTTAAATTGCAAGGACATTCATAAAAATAAGGTAGATGAAAATACATTTACAGAGGAGAAGGTCCTAACAGAACTTTCAAAACTAAAAGTGGATAAATCAATGGGACCAGATGGGATACACCCAAGGATACTCAAAGAGCTAAAAGATGTCCTGGTTACACCTTTAACAGAATTATTTAACCAGTCACTAAATACAGGTGATATTCCAGAGGACTGGAAAAGAGCAAATGTAGTTCCACTGCACAAAAGTGGAAGCAAGGAAGAAGCAAGTAACTACAGACCAGTAAGCCTTACATCAGTAGTAGGGAAAGTAATGGAAAAACTATTAAAAGAAAGAGTAGTGGAATATCTTAAATCAAACAACTTACAGGATCCAAAACAGCATGGATTTACTGGTGGGAGATCATGCCAAACAAATCTTATTGACTTTTTTGACTCTGTGATGAAAATAATAGATCAAGGGGGAGCTGTAGATGTAGCATATCTAGACTTTAGTAAGGCATTTGACACTGTCCCACATCACAGACTGCTAAATAAACTTGAAAGCCTGGGGGTGGATTATAAATTAGTGAAATGGATAAGAACCTGGTTGCAGGATAGGAAACAGACAGTTGTAGTTAATGGAGTGCAATCTATGGAGGGAAATGTTACCAGTGGAGTACCCCAGGGATCTGTACTTGGTCCAGTTCTCTTTAATATCTTTGTTGGTGACATTGCAGATGGTATTGAAGGGAAGATATGCCTTTTTGCAGATGATACAAAGATATGCAACAGGGTAGACACACCGGGAGGGGTCAAACAAATGATTGATGACCTAGGTAGGCTTGAGAAATGGTCAAGAACGTGGCAACTACAGTTTAATGCTAAAAAATGCAAAATCATGCACTTGGGTCTCAAAAACCCAAAGGCTAAGTATAGTATCAAGGGTACTATAATGGAAACTACTGAGGAGGAAAGAGATTTAGGAGTCACTATTTCAAGTGACTTGAAGGCAGGAAAGCAATGCAACAAAGCAATGAGAAAGGCAAGTCAGATGCTTGGTTGCATAGGGAGAGGAATCAGTAGCAGGAAAAAAGAAGTGATAATGCCACTGTATAGGTCATTGGTAAGGCCCCATCTGGAATACTGTGTCCAGTTCTGGAGACCCTATCTCCAGAAGGATATAAATACATTAGAGAGTGTACAAAGAAGGGCAACTAAAATGGTGCATGGCCTACATCACAAAACTTACCCGGAAAGGCTAAAAGATCTTAACATGTATAGTTTGGAGGAGAGAAGGGAAAGGGGAGACATGATAGAAACTTTCAAATATATAAAGGGTCTTAACAAAGTTCAGGAGGGAAACATTCTTCAAAGGAAAAGAAGTATTAGAACTCGAGGGCATACATTGAGACTGGAGGGGGGGAGGTTCAGGGGAAATTTAAGGAAAAATTACTTCACAGAAAGGGTAGTGGATAAGTGGAATAGCCTCCCATCAGAGGTGGTAGAGGCTAAGACTGTAGGGCAATTTAAACATGCTTGGGACAGGCATATGAATATCCTTACAAAGAATCAAGATTAAAAAAGGGTTGAGATTGCCTAAAGGATAAAATAAAAAAAGGGGCAGACTAGATGGGCCAAGTGGTTCTTATCTGCCGTCAAATTCTATGTTTCTATGTTTCTATGTTTCTATGACAAAGTAGATGCATTATTGTGTCCTTAGATATTTTCATTTGTCAGAGATATCATACTGTACACAACAAAATTCTCATAACATCTGCACTATGTAGATAAGTGATTATTCCTGCCTATAACTCCCAGTCATACTTAATCCTGATCTAATTAGGGCATATTTATAGTGTGTCTGGTGTAAAATGCGTCAGAATTTGAGGTTGGTGGCAGTACAGAGGTATGCAGGCCAGTTACAGATGTGCTGTGAAACTATGATGGGACATAGACAAGGACGTGTGTGATACGGGATGCTAGCATTCGGTATACTGGCGGACATAGGACCGACAGCAGCATCCTGATTCTCAGCATCCCCCCCAGCATTACCGTCCCCCCCTCCCATCCCGCAGCCTAAACCTGCCCCCCCCCCTCCCCTGCCTAACTCAAACCTTCTCTTCCCCGCAGCTTAACCCTAACCCTACCCCCACAGCCTAAACATCCTTGCTGCCTCTCTCTGTCCCCGCTGCCCCTCTCTCTGTCCCTACGTCCCCTGTTGCCCCCTCTCTCTGTCCGTACATCCCCACTGCCCCTATCTGTCCGTACATACCCTGCTACCCCTCTCTATGTCCCTATGTCCCCTGCTGCCCCTCTCTGTCTCTATGTTCCCTGCTGTCCCCTCTCTCTGTCCATACATCCCCACTGCCCCTCTCTCTGTCTGTACGTCCCCTGCTACCCCTCTCCATGTCCCCTGCTGCCCCCCTCTCTCTCTCTGTCACCTCTGCCCCTCTATTTACAAAAAAAGAGAGGAAAGTATAGAATAAGCATCTTCCTTTGGATGCACTGGAACCATAATAACTGGTTAAAAATTACTGTTCTTCATTAGATATACATTCAAATAATCTTAAAGGTTGGTGAAATATTAAAATATAGTGTGATGTGAAAACAAAGTTGTGATAGTAAACCTACAAAAATCCTGTCAATGTTTTTCAATGTGACTCTTATTATTCGTAATAAAGCTGGTTTGCTTATAAGTTCCGTGTAAGTTTATGTTTCTGTGTTGTATGGTCCTACACACTTGCCTTTCTTAAATTAATTTCACATCATATTCTCAATATATTTGTTCCACCTTCTCACAGCAAGAGTAACATGTTTGTAACATTCCCCATAGGTATCCTTGCTTGTTGCAACAAATGTATCTTTCTTCTTGATATTAAGTTCACAAATTCAATTGGTTTAGTTTCTGTGAGCCGAGGATACAAATGGTTAGTCTATCTTCAATGTATTATTGTATTCCTAAATTTATCCCTGTGGTGTGAGGCAGAATTGGGTTTGGGAGTGATATAACTAATTATTATTTAACATTTTGCATTATATAAATCATATCTCTCTGTGCGTTCTAGGAGCATAATGCTCTGTTGTTGTTATCTCCCCGCTATCACATAGGGTTTATTATCCAGCACTATGAGATTATCCCCTCTCCTCTCCTTGTATGCACCATGTGCCTGCTGCCCCACTGTTACTACCAGACGCATTCCGCCAGCTAGCAGAGGCGCGCGTGTCTGTGCTGTTTCACAGATCTCTCCCTCTCCACCCTCCGTCTAGCGGCTTTAGGGGTATATGCAATTGCGGTCGAATCCCAGCTGGAATTCAACCGTTTTTGGATTTGACACAATTCGACAGTCGAATCCCGGCCGACGGGACCCGAATTCGACATATTCAATAAAAAACGGATTCGACAGTCCCGCTGTCGAAAAACGGACCAATTGACGATAGTGTGCGTCCTGGATTCGACTTCATGGACGGCACAAAAGTGTTCAAAAAACCCTGAAAAAAAATGTGTGGGGTCCCCCCTCCTATGCATAACCAACCTCGGGCTCTTTGAGCCGGTCCTGGTTGCAAAAATACAGGGGGGGAAATGACAGGGGATCCCCCGTATTTTAACAACCAGCACCGGTCTCTCCGTTCAGTCCTGGTGCCAAAAATACGGGGGACAAAAGACGTAGGGGTCCCCCGTATTTTTAACAGTAGCACCGGGCTCCACTAGCTAGAGAGATAATGCCACAGCCGGGGGAAACCTTTATATAGGTCCCTGCGACCGTGGCATTAAATCCCCAACTAGTCACCCCTTGCCGGGTTACCCTGGAGTGGGGACCCCTTAAATCAAGGGGTCCCCCCCTCCAGCCACCCAAGGGCCAGGGGTGAAGCCCGAGGCTGTCCCCCCCATCCAAGGGCGGCGGATGGGAGGCTGATAGCCAAGTGTAAAAAAAAATATTGTTTTTTGTAGCAGAACTACATGTCCCAGCAAGCCTCCCCCGCAAGCTGGAACTTTGAGAACCACAAGTACCAGCATGCGGGGGGGGAGAAACGGGCCCACTGGTACCTGTAGTTCTACTACAAAAAAATACCCAAATAAAAACAGTACACACACACTGTGACAGTATAACTTTATTACATACATGCACACCGACATACACACATACTTACCTATGTTGACACAAGGCTCGGTCCCCTTCTCCACGTAGAATCCACGGTGTACCTGTAAATAAAATTATACTCACAACAATCCTGTGTAGATCTGTCCTCTTCAGAGTTTGTAATCCACCATTGGATACAACGGAGCACCTATGTGCTACATTGTATCTCGAGTGCGCCGCCTGACAGCTCAGACGCGCACAGCCAATCAGGAGAGTGCCACGACGTGGCGCTCCCTGATTGGCTCAAGGGACCCTCTTTGACAGCAGTCACGGGGGGGTCCCGGCAGTCGGGGAAAGGGGTCACATGTGTAAACATGGGACCCCTTTCAGTGCGCGGTCCGTGTTTTGCGTTTTTTTATTTTGCCAAGTACGTGGATTACAAACAGAAGAGGACCGATCTACACAGGATTGTTGTGAGTATAATTTTATTTACAGGTACCCCGTGGATTCTACATGGAGAAGGGGACCGAGCCTCGTGTCAACATAGATAAGTATGTGTGCATGTCGGTGTGCATGTAATAAAGTTAAGTCGAATCTGAAACGGCAGGTTTTTTGACGAAAAGTACTGTATTGCATTGTCGAATCCAATTCGACAGGTTTTTTTTGTCGAAAATGCCACGTTTTTCTACATTTGCGGCAATTCGACCGCAATTGCATATAGCCCTTAGTTACGAAAGCCGCCAACGGCAGTGGAGGATTCAGGGGGATATGCGGCACGTATTAATGCTGTGATTTACGGACATGTTATATTACACATACAATTCACAATTATTTCACATTAAATTAACAACATTGACTTGAAGCAGCCCACGGACGTTCCACCAAAGGCTTCCTCAGGGCCCCTCTCTCTGTCTCTACGTCCCCTGCTGCCCCTCTCTCTGTCCTTATGTCCCCGTTGCCCCTCTCTCTAAGTCCCCTGCTACCCCTCTCTCTCTGTCCCTACGTCCCCTGCTGCCCCTCTCTCTGCCTGTCTCTACATCCTCTGCTGCCCCTTTCTCTGTCCCTACATTCACCATTGCCCCTCTCTCTGTCCCTATGTCCTCTCTGTCTGTCCCTATGTCCCCGCAGCCACTCTCTCTGTCCCTATGTCCCCCTGCCCCTCTCTCTGTCCCTACGTCCCCTGCTACCCCTCTCTCTGTCCCTACATTCCCCTCTGCCCCTCTCTCTGTCCCTACATCCCCGGCTGCCCCTCCCTCTGTCCCTACTTTTCCCGTTGTCCCTCTCTCTGACCCTATATCCACTGCTTCCCCTCTCTGTCTCTACATCCCCTGCTGCCCCTCTCTCTGTCCTCACGTACTCATTGCCCCTCTCTCTGCATCCACTGCTGCCCCTCTCTCTCTGTCCCTATATCCCCTGCTACCCCTCTCTCTGTCTCTACGTTCCCCACTGCCCCTATGTCCCCTGCTGCCCCTCTCTCTCTCTCTCTCTCTCTCTCTCTCTCTACGTCCCCTGCTGCCCACTCTCTGTTCCTAGGTCCCCTGCTGCCCCTTTCTCTGTCCCTACGTTCCCCATCTCTCTGTACCTATGTCCCCTCTGTCTGTCCCTACTGTATGTCCCCACTGCCACTCTCTCTGTCCCTACATCCCCTACTGCCCCTCTTTCTGTCCCTACGTCCCCTGCTACCCCTCTCTCTGTACCTATGTTCCCTGCTGCCCCTCTTTCTGTCCCTACATCCCCTGCTGCCCCTCCCTCTCTCTGTCTCTATGTTCCCTGCTGCCCCTCTCTCTGTCCCTATGTCCCCGTTGCCCCTCTCTCTGTCCCTATGTACCCTGCTGCCCCCTCTCTCTGTCTCTACATCCCCTGCTGCCTCTCTCTCTGTCCCTATGTTCCCCCTCTCTCTGTCCCTACGTCTCCTCTGTATGTCCCTATGTCCTCGCTGCCACTCTCTGTCTCTTCGTCCCCCGCTGCTTCGCTCTCTGTCCCTATGTTCCCTGCTGCCCCTCTCTCTCTGTCCCTACATTCCCCACTGCCCCTACCTCCCCTGCTGCCCCTCTCGGTCTGTCTCTACGTCCCCTGCTGCCCCTCCCTCTCTCTCTCTCTCTCTCTATGTCCCCTGCTGCCCCTTTCTCTGTCTCTATGTCCCCGTTGCCCCTCTCTCTGTCCCTATGTCCCCTGCTGCCACTCTCTCTGTCCCTACATCCCCTGCAGCCCCTCTCTCTGTCCATACGTTCCCTGCTGCCCCTCTCTGTCTGTCTCTACATCCCATGCTGCCCCAATCTCTCTGTCCCTACATCCCCTGCTGCCCCTCTCTCTGTCCCTATGTTCCCCCTCTCTCTGTACCTACATTTCATCTGTCTGACCATATGTCCTCACTGCCACTCTCTCTGTCCCTACGTTCCCCGCTGCCTCTCTTTCTGTCCCTATGTTCTCTGCTGACCCTCTCTGCCCCTACGTCCTTGCTGCCCCCTCTCTGTCTCTACGTCCCCTGTTGCCCCTCTCTCTGTCCCTACGTTCCCCGTTGCCCCTATGTCCCCTGCTGTCCCTCTCTGTCTCTACCTCCCCTGCTGCCCCACTCTCTCTGTCCCTATATCTGTCCCCCTCTATCTGTCCCTATGTCTCATCTATCTGTCCCTATGTCCTCGCTGCCACTCTTTCTGTCCCTACGTGTCCCCCACTGCCCTTCTCTCTGTCCCTACGTTCCCCGCTGCCTCTCTGTCCATATGTCCCCTGCTGGCTGCTGCCCCTCTCTTTCTGTCTCTACGTCCCCTGCTGACCCTCTCTCTGTCCCTATTTTTTATTATCATTATTATTTTTATTATTATTATTATTAAAAGGTGATAGCAATGGTGTGTAAATAATATGAATAGTGTGACAAACTGTGACTCCAAAAAACTAAAAAGGTGTGTCACTGCTCCTAACCCTCTCTCACCCCCTCCGTCACTGCTCTCACCCCTCTCTCGCACCCCCCTCTGTCACTGCTCCTACCCCCCTCTCTCACCTCCCTCTGTCACTGCTCCTACCCCTTCCTCTCACCCAACTCTGTCACTGCTCCTACCCCCCTCTCTCACCCCCTCTGTCACTGCTCCTACCCCTTCCTCTCTCACCCCCTTCTGTCACTGCTCCTACCCCCCTTTCTCACCCCCCTCTGTCACTGCTCTTACCCCCTCTCTCATTGCCCTCTGTCACTGCTCCTTTCCCCCTCTCACCCCCCTCTGTCACTGCTCCCTATCCACCTCTCTCACCCACCCCCATCTGTCACTGCTCCTACCCCTCTCTCTCACCCCCTTCTGTCACTGCTCCTACGCCTCTGGTGATGTGGCTCTGCTCCCCTGGTGACATCAGAGGTCCCTTACCCCACTCTGATTTAGAACCATCCGTACCCGCAGGTTCCCGGCTCCCTCACCCCAGTGCCCCTCCCCCTCACTCTTACTTTGTCTCTTTAAGCAGAATGAGTAGAGGTGGATGGGGCTGGGCACCAGCCACATGTTACCCCTCCCATCCAATAGCATGCCACCCATGGGCAGCATTCTCCAGTGCCGGAGAGGCCGGGCAGAGCCGGGAAAGTAACATGGCGGAGGAATGCCCAGGAGCGGAGCATGTAGGACAGTGCGCAAGGTGAGTGACGTCACCGCAGAGTAGCTTGTAGTTACATGGAGCTGGGGTATGTGAGTGGCTGGCGCGGTGGCGCGTGTCGTTAGTCCTGCAGCTGGGGCGGCCCAGGCTGCGGGTTCGAGTCCCACCCCTACGCTCGAGCTTAGGTACAGGGAAAGCACAAGCAATAGTTAGGGAATGCAACTCGGCATGGGGTGCGCTCGGACTGTGGCAGCAGCCTGATTTTTGGTATTCACCATACTGGAAGAGATAATATTATTATTTATCACCCCACCAGCATCAGTATATACCATGAGGGATTTGTCCTATATCAATATTGTATCTCTTATGCTGACAATGGGAAACTACAAAGATAATGCGTGAGAATATGAATATATGTCACAAGCAATTCCTTTTGTATTCAGAAAAATTGTACAAATATAAAATGTTGATATAATTTTTAACTACAGTATTTTAGGTTGTCTTTTTTCACACTGCATCTGATTGATGCTCCTGGGTTCTGACAGTCAGGTGATGATTTGCATACCCCAGGTAGGTGCACAGCGTTGCAGAGCCTTGGATGGCCATAGGTGGTCATTCCGAGTTGTTCGCTCGCTAGCAGTTTTTAGCAGCCGTGCAAACGCTCGTGCAAACGAAAGGATCGCAGAGTGGCTACAAAGTTTTTTTGTGCAATTTCAGAGTAGCTCAAAAACTACTCAGCGCTTGCGATCACTTCAGACTATTCAGTTCCTGTTTTGACGTCACAAACACGCCCTGCGTTCACCCAGCCATGCCTGCATTTTTTCTGGCACGCCTGCGTTTTTCTGAATACTCCCTGAAAACGGTCAGTTGACACCCAGAAACGCCCACTTCATGTCAATCACTCTGCGGCAGCCAGTGCAACTGAAAAGCATCGCTAGACCCTGTGTGAAACTACAACGTTTCATTGTAATAGTACGTCGCGCATGCGCATTGCGCCGCATATGCATGCGCAGAAGTGCAGTTTTTTTGCCTCATCGCTGCACAGCTATCGAATGCAGATAGCGATCAACTCGGAATGACCCCCATTATTCCTACAGCCACACTGCCCCACAGGCTTTTCGGAACATTTAAAGGTATCACAATCAATTTTACAAACAATAAAATGGTGTTTAGAAGCTCAAATATCCTGTCGCTTATTATTCTATTAATTTGGGGATTGGAAGTTCGACTTTGAATTTGGTTTGTATTTGATTTGCAAATCAAATTTTAGTAAATGAGGGGATCCTATATTCGACTATGTGAAAATGTTGATGTTTTGCAGCATTTCGATCTTGAGTGGGATTTGTGTGGAATTCAGATTTATGTGCGATTCGACAATCGATTTTGCCTTTAGTGAATCTCCAAAGTCAAAATTGAATGGAAATCAAAACCCAAATCCTTCAAAACTGAGAATCAAAAATTGGTAAATATAGCCCCAGGCTGGTAATAATAACACACATACTGTATTCCCACACAGGTAGAATAGCCCACAGCTCTTTACAGCACACTCTGTGCCACAGTCACCAACAGGTAAAATAGGGCAGTCTTAACAGCTGTAGGCCCCAGGCAAAGCAATTAAATGGGCCTCTTACAAACCCATTCACAGGAAAAATATATATATAATTTAGCCCTCCTGCGATCCCACGCCATCTCTCCACATGTTTCCATACAGTGAATGACTGTCAGCACTCTGATTGGAGGATAGCATGCTTACAGCCATAAACTGTATGTTCCTTTAGACATTATGGGGTTTAGGCCCTTTGTGAATTTCAGCTCCAGAACATTGCACACACACAACTACAACTACGAGGTGAGCTAGCAAAGGTGGACCCAAATACAACAGATGCAATACAGTTTTGCCCTGTGCTGGCTCATTTTAACCCCTGCCTACCACCACATATACACACACAGCATTTTTACAGGCCCTGACATTGGAAAGTTAATAAAAGATGAACATTTCGGCATTGTAAGGAATATTGTGGAACTTTTGGCATGGACTTCGTTCAAACAAGTGATTTCAAAATTTTTAGGCAATGTCAGGGATCCAAACTACAAAGAAATTGTCAGGGAAATGCATAATAGTTACAGAAACCTTGGCTGCAATATGAGTATAAAGGTACACTATTTGAATTTCCGATATTGAGCATTTCCTGAATAATCTCGGACACTACAGAGGAGAACAGGGTAAACGGTTCCACCAAGACATTAAAGATGTAGAAAGAAGATAACAGGGTCGCTGGGACGTCAGCATGATGGTTGACTACTGCTGGATGATACACAGAGACGACACAGAAAAAACTTACAAGGGAAAAGCGACAAAACGAAGTTTGAAGACAAAAAACAAGATTTTAACAATTTTTTCAATAATTATGGTTTTGTTTCTATTATTGTTTGATTGTATTGTTTTTTTATTAGATAATTAAGACAAAAACACAGTGATATAATTTACACTTCTTCGTATTTCACAATAAATATGTCAAGAACTATTAAACTTCTTGTTTTTCTTAAAAATGTATGTAACCCCCTTATAGGTAAATGTGATGTGGTAATTCTTTTTATATACTATTTCTGGAAGTAAGCAGGAGTATAATTAAGAATATAAAAGTATTATTAAAAAAGCTTTCAATACCTTAAATTCTCAGACCTGTGTAATTGGCCAGTGTGTGGAAGCAAACAATGGGTGTAATTCTGAGTTGATCGCAGCAGCAAGTTTGTTAGCAATTGGGCAAAACCATGTGCACTGCAGGGGGGGCAGATATAACATTTGCAGAGAGAGTTAGATTTGGGTGGGTTATTTTGTTTCTGTGCAGGGTAAATACTGGCTGCTTTATTTTTACACTGCAATTTAGATTGCAGACTGAACACACCACACCCAAATCTGTCTCTGTACATGTTATATCTGCCCCTCCTGCAGTGCACATGGGCCCTCATTCCGAGTTGATCGCTCGCAAGGCAATTTTAGCAGAGTTACACACGCTAAGCCGCCGCCTACTGGGAGTGAATCTTAGCTTCTTAAAATTGCGACCGATGTATTCGCAATATTGCGATTACAAACTACTTAGCAGTTTCAGAGTAGCTTCAGACTTACTCGGCATCTGCGATCAGTTCAGTGCTTGTCGTTCCTGGTTTGACATCATAAACACACCCAGCGTTCGCCCAGACACTCCTCCGTTTCTCCGGCCACTCCTGCGTTTTTTCCGGAAACGGTAGCGTTTTTAACCACACGCCCCTGAAACGCCGTGTTTCCGCCCAGTAACACCCATTTCCTGTCAATCACATTACGATCGCCGGAGCGAAGAAAAAGCCGTGAGTAAAAATACTATCTTCATTGTTAAATTACTTGGCGCAGTCGCAGTGCGAATATTGCGCATGCGTACTAAGCGGAAATTCACTGCGATGCAATGAAATATACCGAGCGAACGACTCGGAATGAGGGCCATGGTTTTGCCCAACTGCTAACAAAAGTGCTGCTGCGATCAACTCAAAATTAGGCCCAATAATCACTCATTTGCTCCCATATGCTGAAAAAACACAACAATAATGGCCATTCCAACTACAGTTTGATTTTTCCCAACTATCATTTCAGTGTAGGGAAACAGTTGGACACTTTTTCCCCAAATGAACAATTATTACAGAAGTAGACAGACAGTCTCTCGGCCTACTTCTGCTCTGAGGTTGAGATCACAGCCAGGTATCCTTGTAATAGCTGTGATCATTGGGTGCCTCAGCTTGCCGAGTATCCCCGAAGAACTCTCTTGAGGGCCAGATCATCCTCCTTCCTCTTCTGACATCACTGGAGAGGATTGAATGCTGGTCCATGGAAACTCTAAAATTATCAAAACTAAATCACTTTTGAGGTGAATGCTTCTGAAATTTATTTTTCTCTTGTTTTACTTTAAACAGCATCATGTTCTGCATAAGCACATACCAAATATCACTATTCTGGCTGTAGGTCTGGCTAAGAGACATAGGAGTCTATTTACTAAGCCTTGGATGGAGATAAAGTCGCTGGAGATAAAGTACCAGCCAATCGGCTCCTAACTGACATGCCACAGGCTGTGTTTGAAAAATGACAGGAGCCGATTGGTTGTTTTTTTATCTCCAGCAACTTTATCTCCATCCAAGGCTTAGTAAATACGGTATACACCATAATGTAATATGTTTGGATGATGCCTGGGTACAATGTGTATACATGCATCTAATAGAACAATAGATCAGGGCTATGATTTATGAACTTACAATTTATCTACTGTATGTAACTTTTGTGTATAGTAGCAGCTGGCAGACATAATATCTTTTGCCCTCTGGGAGTGAGTCCTGAGGCCTGGATCACCGCAGGTGCTCTTAGAAGATGCATACTTTCCCAAAGGTGATTTAATAATCTCATAGTTCCTGTAAGAGCAACTGGTCATTAGAATTATCAGCCTAGATTGATTAACCCATGAAGTACCTGCACTGAGATTTCAAAGGTACTGATTTGAAGCACCTGCACAACTAAGCCACATCACTCCCTGATCTCTCCTTTTTTTCTTTTCTTCTAGGATTAGCGTCATAGCATGGCATGGTTTAATCACGTTTTCCATGTACAGTATGTGTGTGTGTGTGTGTGTGTGTGTGTGTGTGTGTGTGTGTGTTTGTGTGTGTGTGTGATACCCTTGTAATTTAGGAGGCTGCTACTTGGTGGAGCCACGGAGCACCAAAAAGAGAGAAACTGGCAAAAGGAAATTGATTCACTGGTTGCACATGCGCAGTACAGAGAGGGAGATGAAGAGGAGTGGAGCTGGAGAGAGGGGTGGGGTGCTGCAGGTCGGAGAACCAGGCATGGGCTAGCAACAATGCTGAGGTAGTGTCAACTGTTATGAACCACAGGTAGTGGTTCATTCCTGTTTTCCGTATTTTATGCCAGGATTTCCCTTTGCTCTGGTTTAGAAGATTATTGTTTGCTGTCGGTGGTGAGTCTGTGTAATTGCAGCCTGTTTCCATGTGGTTGGCCTCACCTGTCTGCTAATTGCATCTTGTCAGGTTGGAGTCATGCAACAGGGCAGCTGCACGGCATAATTAATTAGGGCTCTCTGTTATATTCTGGCTTAATGCAATACACAGATGCTGGTGATAGTTCCTGAGTTTCTGAGCTTCTGTCTAGCAGCTTCTGTCTAGCAGCTTCTAGTGTCGGTTCCAGTGTCGGTTCCAGTGTCTGACCCCATGTCCTGCCGTGAAGCATTCCTGTCCTGAAGTCCTGTGGCTTTGTCTGTGCCTGATCGAGTATCTGGCTTCTTGGTGTCCACCGGTCTGTCGTTTGGGATTCTGCCTGTCATCCGGTTCTGAGAGCCTGTGTCTGCTGCATTGGGGGTTCCTGTCCGTTTGCCAGTATTTATACCGGTTCCGTGAGTAGCGGCTTTGCCGCGTCCGTTGGCCTAGGCCCCTGTATTCTTTTGTTATTTGTTACTGGTGTTTTGCAGAGGGTTCTGCATATGCTGTCACCGCCGGTACACAACAGTATGGTGTCGGCGTGTGGACAGCATTTCCTTTGTTGTTCTTTTCCTTTGGCGGCATGCCGCACATATATTTAGTTTTAGGGTTGTTAGTAGCCCCTAGCCTTCTGTTTGCTTTAGTTAGAGGTCCCCTTGTTATTATCCTGTCTTGGTTCACGCCTTGTTTCACTCTAAGACCTGGGGGCATCGGAGTTGGGCAGACCTAATCCGCCCTTCAAACGCGGCTGCCGTGGGCCCAAGAAACCATAGTCACGCAGGCGTGAACTGACCACACGGGTGAAACAATGGAGGTAGGCTGCTAGGGGCTATTTCCATACCACACCTTATTTCAGCGTCACGTTCTGGTGCCCTGGACTCACTATGCAACATCTCCCTTGTTCTGAGCACCAGGAACGTAACATTATTACCAGCCATACAACAAAAAAGAAACAAAGCTAAATAGTAGTTTTTTCTTTTTTGGTCCAGTGTCTTGTCTAGAATCCAGTCCTGTCTAGAACTCAGTGTGCAGAATCCAGTCCGGTGTCTAGAATCCAGTCCTGTCTAGAATTCAGTGTGCAGAATCCAGTCCGGTGTTTAGAATCCAGTCCTGTCTAGAATTCAGTGTGCAGAATTCAGTCCGGTGTTTAGAATCCAGTCCTGTCTAGAATTCAGTGTGCAGAATCCAGTCCGGTGTGCAGAATCCAGTCCGGTGTGCAGAATCCAGTCCGGCGTGCAGAATCCAGTCTTGTCTTGTCTAGTTTAAAAAAAAAAAATCCCGTCCAGTCTTGTCTTGTCTAGTCTAGTTTAGTCTTGTCTTGTCTAGTTTAAAATCCTCCTATGCCAACTATGCAAGCCCTGCAGGCGTCTCTCAGCCCTGAACTCTGCTTTCAGTGCTTTGAAACCTGAGCGACTGGAAGTTTTGCAGCAATCCTTAAAGCAACTGCAAAACCTTCTGACTAAAATTTTGCTTATCTTGCCAGAAGTCATTGAGAGTTCATCTACCTCTAAAGAGACTCTTGCTCACAATATGGTGACAAGAGAATCCTCAGGTTCAGTTGGAGAGAAAAAGTTTAAAAGTTTTCTGCGGCCCAGGCTCTCAGAAGAGGAGTATCTGCGTCACAGAAACTTAGATTTATGCCTATATTGTGGGGGTTTAGGCCACTATCTGCAGACCTGTGAGTTGCGCAAGCCAAAGTGTGGTGAAAAGTCCTGCCCTCTGGCCAAGTTGAGTCAGGATACAAGACCTACTCCTGTCTCTACTGTGGCAGAGGTACTTGTCACACAACCCACACTAAAAAGCACTCTGTCCTATAATTGGGGTCCTTGGGCTAGGGAGCCCCATTATAGATTCAGGAACCAAAGGAGAATGTTTCTCTCCTCTCTTGATTTTCCTGTTGAAGCAGAGTTGCAAACCCCTGGAGCGGTGCCTGATGCCCGGGGTCCTGGAGCGGTGCCTGATGCCTGAGGTCCTCGAGCGGTGCCTGATGCCCGGGGTCCTGGAGTTTTGCCCGATGCCCAGGGTCCTGGAGTGGTGCCCGATGCCCAGGGTCCTGGAGTGGTGCCCGATGCCCAGGGTCCTGGAGTGGTGCCCGATGCCCAGGGTCCTGGAGTGGTGCCCGATGCCCAGGGTCCTGGAGTGGTGCCTGATGCCCAGAGTCCTGGAGCGGTACCCGATGCCCAGAGTCCTGGAGCGGTACCCGATGCTCTGGGTCATAGAGGGACATTGAATATTATAGCTCAGGTGTCAATACCAGAAGGGGTCTCAGAAGCTGTTATCCCAGGTAGGGACTTGAAAAGCGCAACTCCAGAGAAGGCGTCTAAAACCATAGTTCTAGAAGGGAACTCGAGAAGCAAAACCCCAGAAGGGATCTTTGAAGTAATATCCCCAAGTGTGGTCTCGAGAGACACAGCCCCAGAGAAGGGTCTAGAAGTCGCTTCCCCAGGAGAGGACTTAAGAGGCATAGCGTTAGTGGAGGTTCTGAAGGTTTTAGCTTCAGCAAAAGTCCCGGAAGTCATAGTCCCGGGAGAAGTTTCGATAATTATCGACTCAGAGAGGAAGGCTGACGGCCCGGTCCCAGAGAGAGAGGCTGACGGCCCGGTCCCAGAGAGGGAGGCTGACGGCCCGGTCCCAGAGAGGGATGCTGACGGCATGGTCCCAGAGAGGGAGGCTGACGGCCCGGTCCCAGTAAAAAAATCTGAAGTGCTGCCCCCAGCAGGGTTCCCGAAGGCCACTGCCCCTGTGGGGTTCCCGAAGGCCACTGCCCCTGCGGGGTTCCCGAAGGCCACTGCCCCTGCGGTGTTCCCGAAGGCCACTGCCCCTGCGGGGTTCCCGAAGGCCACTGCCCCAGACGGGGTTCTGAGGGCCACTGCCCCGGGTGTGGTTCAGAAAGTCACTACCCCAGGTGGGGTTCCAAGGGCCACTGCCTCGGGTGGGGTTCAGAAAGTCACTGCCCCGGGTGGGGTTCAGAAAGTCACTACCCCGGGTGGGGTTCCGAGGGCCACTGCCCCAGGTGGGGTTCTGAGGGCCACTGCCCCAGGTGGGGTTCAGAAAGTCACAGCCTCGAGTACGGTCAGTAGTGACCAGATCCTAGCAAAGCACTCTAGTCAGTCAGATGGGAAGGAAGCAGATCCTGACTCTGTTGATATCTCAACATCTATAATCTTTGATGGGGACTTAGTCCAATTTCTGGCGCTTTACAAACACTATTACATCATTATGTTGTCTAGACCATTTCTGGGCATCACTTCAGAGAACCTTGTGCTCTATCTGATATATTCCTTTAGAGGGGAGCCTTTTGAGTAGGCATCCAATTTAATGAAAACTGAAGATCCCATCCTTCAGGATCCCCCGGCATTCAGTGATGCAGTTATTAAGAGATATGGTTCCAAAGAAGTTGGTTCAGGTTCCTCTAGGTCACCCGTCTTATCTGCTGAGAGTCCACCGTATATTGTAAACTCGGCACAAGAGTCTCAGCCCATTGTTTTGACTGCAGGATGTGCTTTTCTGTCTTCTTCTAATAGTAGTACTTTGCCTGAAAGTTCAGCTCCCAAGGTTAAGAAACCAATCTCTGATTTGAACCCAGCCTTGCTGGGAGGTACCATCAGTTCAGACAATGTTTAGGGAATTACCTTGGTCAGACCTGAAGAACTTTGTAAAAATAAGTAGAAAAAGAAATAATTATTGACTCTTGCCTTGTTATAAAAAAAGAAGATTTTTTTCCTTGTCTTGTGTCCAGTGGCCACCGTCAAGGGAGGCGCACTGTTACAAGCTGTTGCCACAGCTTGTTTCTGTTTTATTGCCTGTTAGACCAGTGTGTCAGGTTTTTTTTTTGTATCCCTTGTTTTGGAAAGTCTGAATTTTGGGGTCCGTTGACCCCTCCTCAAGGGGGGGTACTGTTATGAGGCACGGCTGTGGCTCATTCCTGTTTTGCATTTTGGTTATGTATTTTATATTATACTTCTGTTTATGTTCCCCGTGGGTGTCATGGGGTGTTCGGAGCTCACCCTTATGGAGAGGGTACTGTTATGAACCACAGGTAGTGGTTCATTCCTGTTTTCCGTATTTTATGTTTATAGTTCTCTTGCAGGCCAGGATTTCCCTTTGCTCTGGTTTAGAAGATTATTATTTGCTGTCGGTGGTGAGTCTGTGTAAATGCAGCCTGTTTCCATGTGGTTGGCCTCACCTGTCTGCTAATTGCATCTTGTCAGGTTGGAGTCATGCAACAGGGCAGCTGCACGACATAATTAATTAGGGCTCTCTGTTATATTCTGGCTCAGTGCAATACACAGACGCTGGTGATAGTTCCTGAGTTTCTGAGCTTCTGTCTAGCAGCTTCTGTCTAGCAGCTTCTAGTGTCGGTTCCAGTGTCGGTTCCAGCGTCGGTTCCAGTGTCTGATCCCATGTCCTGCCGTGAAGCATTCCTGTCCTGAAGTCCTGTGGCTTTGTCTGTGCCTGATCGAGTATCTGGCTTCTTGGTGTCCACCGGTCTGTCGTTTGAGATTCTGTCTGTCATCCGGTTCTGAGAGCCTGTGTCTGCTGCATTGGGGGTTCCTGTCCGTTTGCCAGTATTTATACCGGTTCCGTGAGTAGCGGCTTTGCCGCGTCCATTGGCCTAGGCCCCTGTATTATTTTGTTATTTGTTACTGGTGTTTTGCAGAGGGTTCTGCATATGCTGTCACCGCCGGTACACAACAGTTTGGTGTCGGCGTGTGGACAGCATTTCCTTTGTTGTTCTTTTCCTTTGGCGGCGTGCCGCACATATATTTAGTTTTAGGGTTGTTAGTAGCCCCTAGCCTTCTGTTTGCTTTACTTAGAGGTCCCCTTGTTATTATCCTGTCTCGGTTCACGCCTTGTCTCACTCTAAGACCTGGGGGCATCGGAGTTGGGCAGACCTAATCCGCCCTTCAAACGCGGCTGCTGTGGGCCCAAGAAACCATAGTCATGCAGGCGTGAACTGACCACACGGGTGAAACAATGGAGGTAGGCTGCTAGGGGCTATTTCCATACCACACCTTATTTCAGCGTCACGTTCTGGTGCCCTGGACTCACTACGCAACATCTCCCTTGTTCTGAGCACCAGGAACGTAAAACAACTGCCACTAAATACCTACTGATAGTGTGCTGGGGACCACAACAGCAGCACCAGCAGTGTGTCTGAGAGGTCTATTGTAAGCATGACAGTGTTGGAAGCAGCAGCAGAGATCTATGGAGGCTGTGGGAGTTAAACTTATTATGGGCTACATCTCTGATAAAAGAGTACTGCACTATTAAGTAACTGCAAAGAGATAGCGTTAGAGGTATAAATGCACTGACAGTGTAATATATATGGGGTGATTGAGCTATCTTTGAACTAATGAACTGAGTCTATTAGCATAAAAAGAGAAGAAGTCATTTTGCAAGCAAGGTTAACATACAGTAAAAGGTAAATAAAAGTTTATGTAGGACTAAGCTACTGATACTATTATCACTGGAAAAGTTAAGCTTTTGTTCTCTGTAATCAAGACAGACCAGCATCATTTGCTAATTCTATTACCTTTATCTTCTGTGGATTATAAGTACATGCATGTTGTGGGACAGTGACTACCTAGCAAGAGAGTATTTCAAATTTAAAACTTGTGTTCGTTATAAATTAAAGGACTGATCAGTCTTGGGTTTTGCTAATCTGCTGAGTAATAATGGTTTGCTATTTCTTCATGGAGATGTGTCCTCATACATCTTTGCTGTAGTCACGCAATACTCTTGCACCCTAGGTCCTATGTGGCTCTGTTAGCATCAGGAGTCTTTTTTTTTTTTTTTTTTTCAAAAATGCATCAAATAACCTGTGTTATTGCTAGGTCTACTCAGGTCAGACTGCAGTCTAAAAGGCTCCCTAAAAAATACCTTGGTCAATTTACCCAGCAATCCTACCCAGGTCTCAACCAGGGTTGAACACAGGTAGAACCTGGGTAATGCAGCACTGGAAACAGACTCCACCTGGGTTAGGGCTGAAACGTGGTGATTGGAACTTCTGGGGCACTGGCAGATGATGTCATCTGTCAGTGCTCAGCATAGAGAGGAGAGAGACACACACAAGGGCCATTACAACAGCACTGATAGTGGATCTAGGTGAGAAAAAACAGCCTGAACCAGCAGCAGCTGACCCACAGCCTCAACTACAGGCTGTTCCACAGGCTGATCATCAGCTCAATCTGCAGTCTGCCCAGGGAGAAAGGCAGCCACAGGCTGACTCACACCCAATACTGTAGCCTGGCCCACACCATATACTGCAGTCTGACCCACCTGACCCACAGCCTAACTTACAGCAGCATGTCTTCCTCCAGCTGGACTGAGGCAGAAATTAAAGAGCTACTACTAATAAGAGGTTAAGAAGAAATAAGATGCCAAATGACTATCAATGTAAAGTACACTGTTGTGTACCAGAATATTTCACAGATGCTGGCGTCTCGTGGGATAAACCAGTCACAGTAGCAAGTGGTGAACAAGTAAAAGGCCTAACATGACCGTAAACACAAGAAAAGTCGAGCAGCGCATCGGGAATGGGTGCATTACGAGTTATGCTTCAGAGTCTTTGGAAATACAGCGCTGACAAACCCTGTGGCAAAGTCCTCCTCAATCACAGCATAATGCCCAAGTCAGATGGAGAACAGTCAGGAGACACCCGCTATACAGACTACTCCACCATCATCACAATGCCCTACTCCATCTCCAATGCTATTTTGTGAAGATGCCACAGATAAAAGCATGATGGAGTTGTCCATCAATAACGAAAGTGGCAATGAAACAATAGGGGGGTCATGGAGGCAAACTCTGAGATGGCGCACGCCAAACATAACCCAACTCTGCGCTCTGATAGTACAGTAAAATAAAAAAAACACACACTATATTCACTAAAATCAAAACAGTATCTGTTGCAGATTGTTGCTAGCGTGTATGTGGGAGAAGACCACAAGCACATGTCTGCAAACATAATTACTGTTATTATATACACTCAATGCTTATTGTAATTTTTTCTTCTTCTCCCCCTTGTAATCTACAATGTACCGCTAAGGAAGAAAAAAAAAGAACCAGCCAGATCAAGCTGCAAGAGTGATGACATCTGTAATGGTCGAGCATCTCCTTCAAGTGGACTCTGACATAGGCACAGCATGACGCTCACATGGAGAGATTTATGGAATCTGAAAGGCAAATGCATCAGTTATTTATGTTGAAGCTAATGGCAATGTAGGACAGACAAATGGCTTTATTTGAAGACATGTTTTGTGACTGTCATTTTTTAGGAACCAGATACAACACATACCTCAGGACCCAGCCTACACATAACCACCAAATGGCCAATATAGATGGCCTAATTACTACAACCCTGGCACTAGTAGTCCCTAACTAACACACCCAAACCAAGAAACAGGATTATCCAGTGTGTAGGCAATTGCCTTCAAAATGCCTAACTGAAATGTTCCATTACTCTGCCAAGTGGCACCTTTCTATTTTGATTTTTTGCAGGTTAAAAATTTTAAAACAGTGTTTGCGTTAAGATGTGTGGCAATGGGTCCCAAACTGTTTCCCCAAGGCAGCCTAGCAGACCAGGGGGTATATTTACTAAGCTGCCGATTTTGACCGATTTGGTGTTTTTTCATCAAAGTGTCATCTTGGGAATTTACTAAACTCAAATCTCGGCAGTGATGAGGGCATTCGTATTTTTTTTTTAAGTCAAAGAAAAAAAATACGAATGAATACACCATCGGTCAAATACGGCTGTTATTTGATACAACTCGGTGATTTACTAAAAATTCTATTTCACAAACACTGCCGGCAATAGCGAAACACTGCCGTGACAAAATACAAATCGTAAAAAAAGCAGTTTTAAAATAGACCTGCTTTTTTTTACCGTGTTCTGATAGGCATGCACGGATCCGTGAGATCCGTGCATGTTTATCAGTGGGAAGGGGTGTGAAAGGGTTAAATGTAAGAATAAAAAATGCGTGGGGTCCCCCCTCCTAAGCAAAACCAGCCTTGGGCTCTTTCAGCCAATCCTGGTTGAAAAAATATGGGGGAAAAAATGACAGGAGTTCCCCCATATTTGATCAACCAGCACCGGGCTCTGCGCCTGGTCCTGGTGCAAAAAATACAGGGGACAAAAAGCGTAGGGGTCCCCCGTATTTTTTGTACCAGCACCGGGCTCCACTAGTCAGAGAGATAATGCCACAGCCGGGGGACACTTTTATATAGGTCCCTGCGGCCCTGGCATTAAATCACTAACTAGTCACCCCTGGCCGAGGTACCCTGGAGGAGTGGGGACCCCTTAAATCAAGGGGTCCCCCCCTCCAGCCACCCAAGGGCCAGGGGTGAAGCCCGAGGCTGTCCCCCCATCCAAGGGCGGCGGATGGGGGGCTGATAGCCTTGTGAAAAAATAAGAATATTGTTTTTTTGTAGCAGTACTAAAAGTCCCAGCAAGCCTCCCCCGCAAGCTGGTACTTGGAGAACCACGAGTACCAGCATGCGGTGGACAAACAGGCCCGCTGGTACCTGTAGTACTACTACAAAAAAATACCCCCAAAAAAGCAGGACACACACACCGTGACAGTAAAACTTTATTACATACATGCACACCTACATACACACATACTTACCTATGTTCACACGAGGCTCAGTCCACTTCTCCATGTAGACTCCACGGGGTACCTGTGAAAAAAATTATACTCACATAATCCAGTGTAGCAAGTGTCCTCTTTATAATCCACGTACTTGGCAAAAAAACAAACCGGAAACCCGAACCACGCACTGAAAGGCGTCCCATGTTTACACATGGGACCCCTTTCCCCAACTGCCAGGACACCCCCTGACTCCTGTCAAAGAGGGTCCCTTCTGCCAATCAGGGAGTGCCACGTCGTGGCACTCTCCTGATTGGCTCTGCGCTCCTGTACTGTCAGTGAGGCTGCGCACTGAAGATACAATGTAGCGCATAGGCGCTCCATTGTATCCAATGGTGGGAACTTTGCGGTCAGCGGTTGAGGTTACTCGCGGTCAACCGCTGACCGCAAAGTTCCCACCATTGGATACAATGGAGCGCCTATGCGCTACATTGTATCTTCAGTGCGCAGCCTCACTGACAGTACAGGAGCGCAGAGTCAATCAGGAGAGTGCCACGACATGGCGCTCCCTGATTGGCAGAAGGGACCCTCTTTGACAGGAGTCAGGGGGGGTCCTGGCAGTCGGGAAAGGGGTCCCATGTGTAAACATGGGACCCCTTTCAGTGCGTGGTTCGGGTTTCCAGTTTGTTTTTTTGCCAAGTACGTGGATTATAAAGAGGACACTTGCTACACTGGATTATGTGAGTAAAAATTTTTTCACAGGTAGCCCGTGGAGTCTACATGGAGAAGGGGACCGAGCCTCGTGTGAACATAGGTAGGTAAGTATGTGTGTATGTAGGTGTGCATGTATGTAATAAAGTTTTACTGTCACGGTGTGTGTGTCCTGTTTTTTTGGGGGGTATTTTTTTGTAGTAGTACTACAGGTACCAGTGGGCCCGTTTGTCCACCGTATGCTGGTACTTGTGGTTCTCCAAGTACCAGCTTGCAGGGAGGCTTGCTGGGACTTTTAGTACTGCTACAAAAAACAATATTCTTATTTTTTCACAAGGCTATCAGCCCCCCATCCGCCGCCCTTGGATGGGGGGACAGCCTCGGGCTTCACCCCTGGCCCTTGGGTGGCTGGAGGGGGGACCCCTTGATTTAATGGGTCCACACTCCTCCAGGGTACCCCGGCCAGGGGTGACTAGTTAGTGATTTAATGCTAGGGCCGCAGGGACCTATATAAAAGTGTCCCCCGGCTGTGGCATTAGCTCTCTGACTAGTGGAGCCCGGTGCTGGTACAAAAAATACGGGGGACCCCTACGCTTTTTGTCCCCTGTATTTTTTGCACCAGGACCAGGCGCAGAGCCCGGTGCTTGTTGATCAAATATGGGGGAACCCCTGCCATTTTTCCCCCCATATTTTTCAACCAGGACCGGCTCAAAGAGCCCGAGGCTGGTTTTGCTTAGGAGGGGGGACCCCACACATTTTTATTTTTTTATTTTTAACACTTTCATTTTTTTTTAAAGGTGCACAATGAAGCCCTGCACGGATCTCACAAATCCGGCCGAGATTCATTGTGTTAATGTCGGCAGTGTTTTACTATTCACTCCCGTAAAACACTGCCTGAAAATACGAATGACATCGACATCGGAAAACTCGAAAATGCAGAATACGACAGCATAGTAAATGAGTCATAAAAAATTCAAAAAGTTGCAATTTCACACATTTGATGTCATTTGTGTTTGAACTTTGACCTCATTCAGTAAATTACGAATTTTAGTAAATATACCCCCAGGGTTACGGGTGTAAGGTGATTTGTAAACATCCTGTTAGGCCCCCTTGTGGGCCCAGTAAACACTTGAAATACACCTTTCTGTTTTGTTTTTTTGTTTTTTTTTTATTTATGTGTATTGTCTTTCAAATGTTTACAAGCAGAAATTCCACAATGGAGGCACAAGGGATGGTCCAAACAGTATTATTATACTGCACACTTTTCTACTTTTTTAATGTGTGTAAAAGCACTTTTGTAATGTTTTTAGTGCATATTTTATATTGTTATATAATGTGTGATTTTTTTTAATAGTGTGTAATCTTGCTGCTTGCATTTGCCTACTGTGCGTGATAGTGTTCTCTCTAGGTGCAGGATGCTGAGGAGGGCATATTAGAATTCTGTTTGGCTTAATTATACAGTGCATCCAGAAAGTACTTTCACAGCGCTTCACTTTTTCCACATTTTGTTATGCTCCCGCCTTATTCCAAAATGGAATAAATTAATTTTTCCCTCAGAATTCAACACACAATACCCCATAATGACAACATGAAAAAAGTTTTTCTTTGAGATTTTTGCAAATTTAATTAAAAAAAAAAACAACTAAGAAATCACATGTACATAAGTATTCACAGCCTTTGCCATGAAGCTCAAAATTGAACTCAGGTGCATCCTGTTTCCACTGATCTTCCTTGATATGTTCCTACAGCTTAATTAGAGTCCACCTGTGGTAAATTCAGTTGATTGGACATGATTTGGAAAGGCACACACCTCTCTATATAAGGTTCCACACTTGACAGTGCATGTCTGAGCACAATCCAAGCATGAAGTCAAAGAAATTGTCTGAAGACCTCAGAGACAGGATTGTCTTGGGGCACAAATCTGGGGAAGGGTACAGAAAAATATCTCCTGCTTGTAAGGTCCCAATGAGCACAGTGGACTCCATCATCCATAAATGGAAGAAGTTCGGAACCACCAGGACTCTTCCTAGAGCTGGCCGGAAGTCTAATTGAAAGATTGGGGGAGAAGGGCCCTAGTAAGGGAGGTGACCAAGAACTTGATGGTCACTCAGTCAGAGCTACAGCATTCCGCTGTGGAGAGAGGAGAACCTTCCAGAAGGACAACCATCTCTGCAGCAATCCACCAATCAGGCTTGTATGGTAGAGTGGCCAGACGGTAGCCACTCCTAAGTAAAAAGCACATGGTAGCCCACCTGGATTTTGACAAAATGCACCTAAAGTACTAGACCATGAGAAACAAAATTATTTGGTCTGATGAGACAAAGATTGAACTCTTTGGTGTGAATGCAAGGCAGCATGTTTGGAGGAAACAGGCACCGCTCATCACCAGGCCAGTACCATCCCTACAGTGAAGCATGGTGGTGGCAGCATCATGCTGTGGGGATGTTTTTCAGCGGCAGGAACTGGGAGACTAGTCAGGATAGAGGTAAAAATAAATGCAGTAATGTACAGAGACAACCTGTAGGAAAACCTGCTCCAGAGTGCTCTTGACCTCAGACTGGGGTGACATTTCATCTTTCAGCAGCACCACGATCAGAAGCACACAGCCAAGATATCAAAGGAGTGGCTTCAGGACATCTCTGTGAATGTCCTTGAGTGACCCAGCCAGAGCCCAGACTTGAATCCGATTGAACATCTCGGAGAGATCTGAAGATGGCTGTGCACCGACGCTTCCCTCCAACCTGATGGAGCTTGAGAGGTGCTGCAAAAAGGAATGGGCAAAGCTGCCCTAAGATAGGTGTGCCAAGGTTGTGGCATCATATTCAAAAACACTTGAGGCTGTAATTGCTGCCAAAGGTGCATCAACAAAGCATTGAGCAAAAGCTGTGAATACTTATGTGTATGTGATTTCTTAGTTTTCTATTTTTAATAAATTAGCAAAACTCACAAAAATACTTTTTTCATGTTGTCATTATGCGGTATTGTGTGTAGAATTTTGAGTGAAAAAAAATTATTCCATTCTGGAATAAGGCTGTAACAGAACAAAATGTGGAAAAAGTGAAGCACTGTGAAAATTTTCCGGATGCACTGTACATGGTATGTGTCACTACAGGCACTGTTATTGTGAAATTCAGGGCTTAGCAATCAAATTACAGTACAGTATGTCCTCCTCACAATCAGCAACCTGCACCTACAGTAAACGCTACATGTAATCTGGCTATTGTTATATAGTTTTGTACCTAATATGCTAAAAATATGCAACAATCTTAGATTTAGTAACAAAAATGTCTATTTGCCAAAAAAGAAAAAAAATATAAAAAAGATTTAAACAAAATAAACAAAAACACATGTTTTGAAGGATAACTTTTGTTTTGTCTTTTAAATCATTAAGGGAAGGTTGGCTGCAAGGGTTGCCTTGATGAGCTCCATGCTGTCATCATTCTCCCCCTCATAGTGCCGTTTTTTCGACCAGTCAAAAAAGCAGCACTTTTAGCCCATTTTTAGGTCGAATTTACGATCCACCTATTCAATGCCCATGCTGTTTTTTCAACTGGTCCAAAAATCTGGCACTGGCAAAAACCACATGTATCAGCGAATTCACTGCCAATATACGTGTTTTGGTGAATTTGCAGACATTTTTGCATGTTTTTGGCGCAATTTTCGCCCATATCGAAAAAAAAGTGAAATGGCATGGGCAAAAATGGATTACAAAATGGGCAAAAATGCCCACAATTGAATGCCCTGTGTCAAATTAGTGAAATTTTTTCGACCAGTCGAAAAAAAATAGCACTTAATTGAATACCCCCATAGCCTGCTGCATCAACTGTAGTGCTCCCCACCTGCACATTCCACTCCAGAAGGAAGTGTCCTTTTTGTATTTCACAAATATTGTGCATGGTGCAACAGGCTGAAACTACATTGGGCATGATTTTTAAATTCACATCATTGCGTTTCATTAAACAGCACCAGCATACTTTCAACTGTCCAAAAGCATTTTGTACAGACATTCGGGCAGAACTTAGGGGCTGGGTGTAGGTGACCTTTTCCGGGGACAATTGAAGATGCTGGGTGTATCCTTTCATAAGCCAAGGACACAAAGGGTATGCCATATCCCCGATTATGTGGACCAGAATCTCCACCCCATCTACGGGCACCGTTTTTTGTAAAAAAAATATAATTTTGTCATTATACTGTAGAGGTGACCTAAGGGGGGTCATGTAAAAAATTGTGTCTATTGTCCGCACATATTGCGCAGCACCTCATACAGAAATTTTTTAACATTCACAGCGGCTGCTACATCTTTTCAGCTAACAGTGTATTAAGTATTACATGGACACACCCAATATATATGCAGGAGCAGTTTTAGGACTCAGGCTGCCCCTAGACCCATTATTGCCTGCCACCCCTCCTTAATCATGTCATTGCCCCCTTTATTTAAGGTTCCAGACTGGATGCTGGGAGACCAACCAAAGCAGCTTCACCCTACTACCAACTCCTGGAACAGGATTTGCTGCCCGATGTCCCACCTCTGTCATTTCCTAAATATATAGATCCACAAAGACAGCAGTGACGTGCGATGAGGGCAGTGACTAGTGAGGCAGTGGCACCACCTCTCCCCCCCCCCCCCAAAAAAAAAGCATAGAGTTCCCCTTCTTTTATAAAGACCAGCACTAGGCTGAACCAGCCAGGGGGAGTAATGCCATAGCAGGGGAGACACTCAGTATGGGGTTCTCCTGCCATAGCATTAACACCCCCCCAAACCAGTCAGCCCAGGGTTGGAATTCCTCAGTAAATTTAAATGGGGTCCCCCTCCTGAGCAACAACCAGCACTGGGCAGAAAGCCCGGTGCTATGCCCAGCACCTCTGGTGGCGGTGGGTGCGGGGTTTATGGCATACTAATATTGTTCTTTACAGTCGGCCTACAGGTCCCAGCAAGCCTGCCCAAGCATGCCGGCACTTGGAGAACCACAAGTGCCAGCATGCCTGGACATTAAGGGCCCGCTGGCATTCATAGTCCGCCTGTAAAGAAAATATTAAAATAAAAACACAACACCTGATGTTTAATATTTTATTGTGCAGGACCTTCACCTGGGGGAAGCTTCCGGCGACTTTGGGAGCTCTTGATTGCTCCCTCCCCTCTGCCGGACTGACCGCCAATACCTTGCCGCTGGCTTATATAAGCCAGATGTGGGGGTGGGGCGATGACGTGATTGGATCACGGTGGCCATCTTGAATTTAAAAAATGACACTGAGGCTCCATTTTTTAAATTGGAAGCCGCTCTCCACTGCCGAACTCTGCAGAGTGGCTGGCAGGGGCAGGATCCTCTCGGATCCAGGTCTGCCGCCAGCCACCCTTTCCCCGCCAGGTCCTGCCGCCACCATGCTCACCGTGTTGCGCCGCCGATTGTGTCCGCTGGGCCAATCACATCTGGGAGACTGACAGGGGCGTGCATTCATCGGGGCTTTCATTGTGGGACCAGTATAGGTGCCACCTCAATATACATTTTCAATGGACTTTTACAGCCCATTGCTTTGCCCTGCCTGCCCCCCACTGCCCAGACTTTAATGTTAGCAGCGGGAGGCACCTCTTCCGCTGCCTCCCACCCTACGATGAAGGGATTTTCTATTTCTAGGGGGAAGGGGGGGGGGATGGTTAAAATAATAAAAGAAGATATTTATAACACTCTGTGTTATAAATATCTTCTTTTTATTATTTGAATCATTATGACAGGGGAGTCATATGATTACAGGAGACTCTTTCTGTCATCCATATATGGGCAGGATATTAAAAAAAATTCATCGGGTGACCTGTACCATAAAATTTGTGGTCTATTTATGTGGTCTACATTATGTAGGTAAGACGGAGTGTGCCTTTAAAGAACGGATGGCAGCACACAATTCGTCGATAAGGGCTGCTCTATCATCAGGGCACAGTGACCAATCAGTGGCCCACCACTTTTTAGAGACACGTCATTCTCTAGCCAGTTTGCGTCATCGTATTATAGATCACATCCCTCCTCTCAAACGAGGGGGGGATCGTGGTCTGTTATTGTTGAAAAGAGAATCGAAGTGGATTTTTCTACTTGACACTCTCTTTCCTCGTGGCCTCATTGAATAGCTGGGTTTGTATTGTTTTTTGTAAATATTATACCAACATTACATAGGTATCATATAAAGTTCTTTTTACCATCACAAGAATTGCTTTGAACTGTGGTTTAGTTTTTTTGTTGTATCTTCCTGTCTGAGTGTTAGGGTCTCCTGCCCTGTGCTGCCACGTCGTCATGGCAACCGGGAGACAAGTGCTAGTGGAGTGGCCTGAGCGCAGCTGATACTCCGGTTCGGGTCTTTTGCTGTGCAGTGGTTACAGGCTTTGTGCATGGCAGGGGATCCGGTGCTGGTTTTTGTGCTCACAGTCTGTGAGGTCTGAGTTGGGCGTGGACAGCACCTGCTATATAAGGCCTCTTCTCAGGTTAAGCAGATGCTGCTGAATCTTTGTTGGTTAGTCAGTTCCTGAAAGTTAGCCAGTACTGTGTAGCTTTGTATTTGTTTGTTGCTTACTGCAAATAGGCCTTGGGATTTGGTACTACACTCTGCCAATCCAGACCTAGCAGTAAGACTGGAGTCAGTCGTTTAACTTGCTGGGGTTCTTTTGCTACTCTGTGAACTTAGCAAGTTTGCGGCTGTATTCTCAGACTTGCCTGCCAAAATCCTGTCTCACTGTGCAAGGTGTTCTGGTGTCAGTTTAGTGGCAGTAAGCTGAACCAGTGCACTGCAAGTGAGGACTAGGATTGTGGAGACTCTCCTTGTGTCTATTATTCCATCTCTGACCAAGGAGTTTACTGCCACACCCGTTGGTAACCCTTTAGGGTTTTGCTGTTGCCCTTAGCAACAGCATTTCGGGTTCTCTACGTATTAAAACACAACATCTTGCTTCTTTCCATCTGATCTCTCCTAATACTAGGGAGACACCCAGTTTCTTAGCCTCTGGGCTTCTCTGTTCACTTTGTGTTTATTTTGTTACCCTATCACCTTCTGTGTACGTAATGTCATATTCCCCAGTCTGTCTGTGAGTTCATTTGTTTTGCATCCCTCTCCGTTCAGACACCAGTACATTCCTGCAGGCACTGGTGTGCATAACACTGAGGTACTGACACTTATTGGCAACATTGTTGCATATTAGATTTATTGAAACTGGTATGTTGTTGTTGCAATATGTACTTAGGGATTTTTGGACATGATGCTGCTAGAGTTATTGTTTCTCTGTAGCTGTTTTATATATTACAAAATGTTGCATAGGGATTAGGAATGGAATGGATCTATTTGCACCCAAATATATTTAGTAATATATTTAGTTATATATCTATAAATCAATAGTAATCATGTCTAATGCGCCCTACTCACTGAGTGATAAAACTGAAAGATATGGACGATCTCGTTCATTAATGAATGAGATACCATTCATATCTTTCAGTGTGGAAGCAGCAATGATGAACGATGCGCGGCCCCGCGCTCGTTCATCGTTGCTGCCCCGTCGCTTGTGCATGCAGGCCAATATGGACGATCCCGTCCATATTTGCCTGCACTGCTATGGAGCCGGGTGACGGGAGGAGTGAAGAAACTTCACTCTCCCAGTCACCACCCGATGGTCGTATCCGCTGTCGGGCAGCTCGGCGGCGGATCGCAAGTGTGTAGGGCCCATTACAATTCCACGAGTTACTAGTTGCTACATAGTTTTATGTGATGCCTTTTCTATATATATATATATAATATATTGTTGTTCCTGTGACAGTGCACATCGCTTAATGGTAATGTGATTCTATGTATTGTTTTTTACACTATGTTTTTACACTGGTTTATTGTTAGTGTGCTCCAGGCTGGTTACCATGATGTCGATGCTGGTGCCTGGAGATGACGTCAGTTTCTGGCTGAGCAGGACGCGGTGGGCAAACGGTGCCATGGACGGACAAAGAGTCTATTTAGGTGTTGTGGTCTGTGGTATTTGTCCTGACGGAAATGTTTTATTAAACATTGAAACATTGACAGAGCAAACCAACGTGCTGTGAGCTTCTGTGATGCTGTGAGTGCCGCCGACTGCAAATGTTCATACATATATATATATATATATATATATAGAGATAGATAGATAGATAGATAGATAGATAGATATAAAGCTGTAATGACGAAGTAAAGGAATCACTTGGTCCTTATCAGCCTTTAAAGTAGATTATCTGGGGGTCGTCTTCAGTATGCCGAATGTCGGGATCCCGGCGCACAGTACACCGGTGCCGGAATCCCGACACCCGGCATACCGACAGATATTCTCCCTCGTGGGGGTCCACGACCCCCCTGGAGGGAGAATAAATAGCGTGGCACGCATAGCGCGCACGCATAGCGCGCCACCGTGCCCGCAGCATGGCGAGTGCAGCGAGCCCACAAGGGGCTCCTTTGCGCTCGCAACGCTGTCGGTATGCCGGCGGTTGGGCTCCTGGTGCCGGTATGCTGGTCGCCGGGAGCCCGGCCGCCGGCATACCATACTACAACAATTATCTGGATAGCCTCTTCTAAGCTGCCCTAGCATACTCTAGTTTCCATTTGAGGGTAAAACTCACCATCATCAGTGCAATCATGCCGCAATCTTAATATTTGGTTTTTGGGGATATTATTAATCCATGGTCTATAGTGACCACTGGAAAAGTGAAGATAATTATTAGCCCCTACAGATTAAGTGAAGTTAGATGAAATCACTACATCATTGTCACTGAGAATGTGACATCCAAGAAATTGATAGTTTCGATATTAAACGTGAGTGAAAGTGTGCTGCCAAGTGTCTGAATCTGCACATGAAATTTTATTGTTTCCATACAAAATTCTGTATATTTGTAATGTATACCACAGCTGTACATGTGTTATTGTGAAGGTTAATGTATGTTCATAGACTAGTGTATTGACATAACTGAGAAACTGCAATTTCCCTAGTTATAGCCAGAGAGATGCTCCAGCAGTTGAGATTAGGAAACCTATTTAATTATTATACAGAGTTACTGCCAATTGCCAACTTAAAGCCAAATTGAAAACTACTGTTTTATGTGTGTTATATTTTATTTGTGCCAAATTACTGTACCTGTTATTTGTATGGTGGTGATTATTTTCTCCATATCGTGACCTGCCTTGAACTCATGTCCTCTTACACCCCTTTAATAAATCTATTTGATTATTCTATTTATCAAGGATGTCACACTGTCGTTTTACTGAATGCAAGGGACTAGCCTCTCTGCTACAGCCTGAGAAGATAAGCTTATAGTATTGTCATTTCCAGAGAAGAAGAAAGGTCCACTGGAACTGCTGTCTCAGCTGTAAAATACAATCTAATCCTAACTGTTTCAACATACACACATACACATGTTATGGGGTTTTTTTTGTGACATTTGATTCAGTTTCTCTAGATGTAGGAATTACAGAATTCCTCAACATCACACAATCCTGTCATTTTTTTTTTTTATTTTTTTTTAAGAATAAGGCAAAAGACCCTTGGAATTAAAAGCTGAAGATTATAAATATAACATACGTTTTCTTAAAAAAAAAAAAAAGCTTTTTTAAAAATATTTTCCACGACAATACTTGACAGAAAACACCTTTTCTCCTAAAATTGGCTGAAATATATCTGAAAATTTTGAAATGTTGTTTATAGGGCTGTAATAAAAATCTCACACATTTAATTTGTTGCTGAGGTTGATGCTGAGGGTGATACCCCAGTATCTGTGTGGGTAATGACCAGGATCTAGGACCCTGGAGGGAGTCCTGCCGGCCAGGTGCAGGAAATCACAAAGTTTGTTGGATGTGGAAATCCTGGGCAGCAAGGGCGTAGCTACCATAGATGCAGGGAGTGCAGCTGCTATGTGGCCAAGAGCTGAGAGGGGCCACCTTTCCTGTCACAGTTACATGTGTTATATACATTTTTCACCATTGGGTGATACATAGGGGCCCTTGCAAACTTTTGCCTTGGGGTCTGCAATATATCTTAGCTCATTGTAAAGTGGTAAAAAGGAACTGGAGGGCACTATAGTGAGGCATAATATGAACTGGGGGCACTGTAGTGTGCCATAATATGAACTAGCGACACTGTATGTTATAATGTGAATTGGGGGAACTTTGTTGCATAATGTGTACTGGCAGTCCTACAGTGTGACATAATGTGAACTAGGACACTACTATGGTTCAGAAAATGACCTAGGGCATTAGTAATGGGCATACAATTAACAAATGCCGTGGAGAGGAGTCTCTCAAGAAGCAGTGGGACAGCAGAGGGAGTGCTGCTGCAGGGCCAGATGTGAGTACCAGAACGCCACAGAGAAAGCCAGGGCTGCTACAGGAGAGATGCTGGAGGACAAGGCTGCAACAAGGGACACTGGCAGGAGCTACAGAGGGCCTTGGAGAAATGCTGGAGGAGATAGAAAGAGGCAAGTATGCTGCTGATGTGAAGGGACCATGTGTAGCGGAACTCAACATGCTTTACCGGCGGACAGGATGCTGGCTGTCCATATCCCGTCAGCGGCATCCTGCCCGCCAGAAAGCTAGCAGCGGGGCAAGTAATAAGAGTCCCCTTGCGGGTTCGCTGCGCTCGCCACAGGATCTACTCCCACTCTATGGGTGTCGTGGACACCCAGGAGTGGGAATAGCCCTGCTGCACCAGGTTTCCAACATTGGTATCCTGACTGCCGGGATCTCAACAGCCGGCAAATAACATGCATCTCGTGTAGTGATATAGATGTCACTCTAACAGAGAGACCTGGGCCACCGCTGAGACAAAGGAGCTTGCGGGTGTAGGTAGAGCACCCAGCTGCGAACACTGAGAACTGGAAGAGTGGGCTGAGAACTGGAAAGCTATGGGGGCGCTGACAGAGGGATACCAAGGAGTGGCTGCATAAGGCTGGTGTTGATAGCAGGAGCTGGCACCAGAGGAGAATCGCACTGACTGTCAGAATGACATTGAACAGTTTTGTGGCGCTAAGTCTCATTAGAACTCTGCACCTGACCATTTTTTCTGGTTTTGGTTCTAATTCATCATCCAGTTTTGCTTTTGCGAAAATGTCGTGGCTGGTTTTGCTTTTTTTTTTGACAAATAAAAGTTAAAATCACATAACCTCAATAACATTAATTTCCAGTCAATTCCACTCAATTTTAACCACCTCACAGCTCACAATATTGTTTTTATTCAGTTTAAGCCAAAAGGCTGCACCAAGCTAGTTGGCTGAGTAAGCTAAGTGACAGTGAAATGAGGCCTAGAAGCAAAAATACAATAAAAGAATAATTAAAAAAATATTAATTGATTATGATAGGCAACTGTCAACGTTGACCATATCAATGAACTCAACATACAAAAGTTGTAAAATTAAAAAGAGCAATTCTTTTTCACAAATTACAACCCACAGGGTCAAATGACCTCACTTTATACATATTTATTATGTCAACAATAAAAGTAGAATAAAAAAAAGATAGCTTATTTGATTGTGGTAGGCATTTGCAACTGTCCACAATGGAAGATACTGATATGAATGAACTTTTCTCTGTGAGGCCTACCAGCAAAAAGACAATAGAAGTAGAATAAAACAAAATTGATTGATTTTGATAGGCATTATCAACTGTATGGTCCACTAGGGAAGAGGCTGATGTGAATAAATTAATAGTCTCTGTGAGATAAGGTCATTGATTGATTGATTGATTGATTGATTGATTGATTGTGGTAGGCACTGGCAACTGTATGGTTCATATTCTCTGTTGGCAAAAAGACAATAAAATAATAAGACAGTCACCAATGCCCCCCAAAAATGTAGCCCATAATGAAAAAAGAGCTTTAACCAATAAAAATATAAATGCAAAATAGACCATCCCTAATGCCCCCCAAAAATTACAGCCTATTTTGAAAAGAAAAGTGGTGCAAGATTGAATTGTCCTTGGGCCCTCCCTCCTACCCTTATGTTGCTATTTAAAAAGGACTTGCGCAATTAACAAACTAAGCACTTTAGCGACAGGGACTGACACTTTTGTGACTGAAATGCTTGGTTCGTTTGGGCCCCCACGAAACAAGCTACCAATGGGCTTAAGGCAACTATGCTAACAGCTCTGAAGTGACAAAATGGCATTGTAACTACCATTCTCACCCTCATCATCATCATCCTCACACAATATCAATTGTGCCAACCCTCCAGAATCCAACTGCCAACCCTCCAGAATCCACTGTACTTTGATTTAACTGCTGGTAAAGGTCTTCCTCGCTGACAAGGTTCCCGGCTGTGCTGAAAACTCTTTATGAGTACACACCGGAGGGTTGGCAGCTTAAGTAACGCAAAGCCAGTTTGTACAAGGGCCTCCAAATAGCTTTATTTTCTTTCCAGCAGTCAAAGGGACTCTGTGACATGCTTATTTGTATGGTGTTATGAAAATAATCCTCCACAATTCTTTTGTATGGGATTTTACATCTGGATCGGTCAATATAACCCAGTGCACATACTTGCTGGCAATTGCAGCGCACAGGCAGAGACAGTGACCTGAAATATCACATACCCCGTTTCCACCGCGGAAGATCACTGCAGTCACTGTCCACCTGGAGGGGTTTTCTCTCCTCTGCTGCAGAGTGTGCGCTTTGGAATCAAGTCTGCAGTTTACGTCAATTTCCCCTTTCTGGATATTCCGGCATCTCTGTGCCAGGGTTCCAAATAGCGACCACCTGTGTGCAGTAACGGGTCAGCAGGTTAGCAGGGGCCCTCTAACCCGTTTCGCTTCTTGCTGTCAGCTTTATCAAAGAGGCATTCCTGGCAAAAAAAACATTATTGCATTTAATTGGATGCCCCTTTTTGGCTAACATTTTCCTTATACTGTATATCTGAGCTTAACTAAACTCACTTATACTGTATGACTTTGTGACAATGAATGAAACATGAAAGCCCTGCAATACTACCCTTCTGTTGTCACAAGAGGGGTTCAGAAATTATATATCATCAATCCAGGATTGAGGAAGACTCCTCCATATTGGGTTAAGAGATGATCAAGTCATTTTATATTATTCAAGTAGTAGTTTGGCAGTCTTTTGTTACAACTCACCATAGGGGAGCTTTATCAAGCCTAAGGGGGACATGTACTAAGAAGTGATAAGAGCGGAGAAGGGAGCCAGTGGAGAAGTTGCCCATCAACCAATCAGCAGATCGGTATAATTTTAAAGTATGCAAATTATAGATGTTACTGCAGTGCTCATTGCTTGCCATGGGCAAATTCTCCACTGGCTCACTTCTCTGCTCTTATCACTATTTAGTAAATGTCCCCCTTAGAGAGAGATAACATGGAGAAGCTGCCCAAGGTAACCAGCTTCTGTCATTTCAAATACTGTGCAAGATAAATGACAAAAGCTGATTGCTTACTTTGGACAACATATCTACTTTATTACTCTCCAAGGCTTCCAGTCTCTTTCTCTTACCACATTAGGTTTTACTCATACCCCTTTTCCATCTACGATGCGGGTCGCAGCCGGGAGCCTGAAATGGGTGCTACCCGGCTGCGACCCGCATTGGCCCCTTTCCCATCAGCAGTCACCATCCCGGCATGTTGCCGGGTTGGTGACGCTGCTGGTGGCGCGGCAGGGGCGGCGCTGTGAGATCACATGATCTCCCAGCACCGCCCTTCCATACAGTGTAAACGGGAGCCGTGTCGCATCGACACGGCTTCCGTTTACACTACACCTTACCCGGATCATTCCCGTATCCTACCCAGGTAGCTACCCAGGTAGGATTCCCGGGTCACTTGATCCAAGTTTTTCCTGAGGAAGCCGTTTCCACTAGCAAAAAACACGGGTAAATGCGCGCCCCCGTGCATTTACCCGTGTTTTTTGAGCTAGTGGAAAAGTGATATCAGATAACAACAGGTTTGTTTTGAACAGATGCAGCACTTTATCTTTAATTAGAGAGTGATATACATGGACTTGTTTGGACATATTGTTACTTCATTCTCTGTCAATTTACGTATCATCTGTGAATATGTTGAGTACTATGCAATTTCTTTACTGTCTTGAGGATTGTTTTTATATTTGAGCCTAACTGTCCCTTTCTTTGAATTATACATGTGTCATTTTCAAAGGTGTTGCTTACAACATATAAACCAACGAGAGCATGACATCTAACCAAGGAGAGCATGACATCAGATTTTCCAGCGCTTGGAGATGACATCATCTCCAAACGCTGTAAAATCTGCTGATCGGGACCCCCAGGACGCCTATGCCATGCTGAGGGCAAGCCCAGCACTCTGGCAGCTGCTAGGGTGCCCCCAGCCTCCGTCTCTGTGCAGTGAATGGATACCACACTCATGCACATGGCTTCCATTCAAATTCAACACGGCACCGCTGCTGTCTGCATAGCAGGGCAGACAGCAGCAGAGACTGCGTGCTAGAGATGGCCACTGAGTTGCTGTCTCAACACAGTGAGTCGAATCTAGAGATGAGCGCCTGAAATTTTTCGGGTTTTGTGTTTTGGTTTTGGGTTCGGTTCCGCGGCCGTGTTTTGGGTTCGAACGCGTTTTGGCAAAACCTCACCGAATTTTTTTTGTCGGATTCGGGTGTGTTTTGGATTCGGGTGTTTTTTTCAAAAAACACTAAAAAACAGCTTAAATCATAGAATTTGGGGGTAATTTTGATCCCAAAGTATTATTAACCTCAAAAACCATAATTTACACTCATTTTCAGTCTATTCTGAATACCTCACACCTCACAATATTATTTTTAGTCCTAAAATTTGCACCGAGGTCGCTGTGTGAGTAAGATAAGCGACCCTAGTGGCCGACACAAACACCGGGCCCATCTAGGAGTGGCACTGCAGTGTCACGCAGGATGGCCCTTCCAAAAAACCCTCCCCAAACAGCACATGACGCAAAGAAAAAAAGAGGCGCAATGAGGTAGCTGTGTGAGTAAGATTAGCGACCCTAGTGGCCGACACAAACACCGGGCCCATCTAGGAGTGGCACTGCAGTGTCACGCAGGATGTCCCTTCCAAAAAACCCTCCCCAAACAGCACATGACGCAAAGAAAAAAAGAGGCGCAATGAGGTAGCTGTGTGAGTAAGATTAGCGACCCTAGTGGCCGACACAAACACCGGGCCCATCTAGGAGTGGCACTGCAGTGTCACGCAGGATGTCCCTTCCAAAAAACCCTCCCCAAACAGCACATGACGCAAAGAAAAAAAGAGGCGCAATGAGGTAGCTGTGTGAGTAAGATTAGCGACCCTAGTGGCCGACACAAACACCGGGCCCATCTAGGAGTGGCACTGCAGTGTCACGCAGGATGTCCCTTCCAAAAAACCCTCCCCAAACAGCACATGACGCAAAGAAAAAAAGAGGCGCAATGAGGTAGCTGACTGTGTGAGTAAGATTAGCGACCCTAGTGGCCGACACAAACACCGGGCCCATCTAGGAGTGGCACTGCAGTGTCACGCAGGATGTCCCTTCCAAAAAACCCTCCCCAATCAGCACATGATGCAAAGAAAAAGAAAAGAAAAAAGAGGTGCAAGATGGAATTGTCCTTGGGCCCTCCCACCCACCCTTATGTTGTATAAACAAAACAGGACATGCACACTTTAACCAACCCATCATTTCAGTGACAGGGTCTGCCACACGACTGTGACTGATATGACGGGTTGGTTTGGACCCCCCCCAAAAAAGAAGCAATTAATCTCTCCTTGCACAAACTGGCTCTACAGAGGCAAGATGTCCACCTCATCTTCACCCTCCGATATATCACCGTGTACATCCCCCTCCTCACAGATTATCAATTCGTCCCCACTGGAATCCACCATCTCAGCTCCCTGTGTACTTTGTGGAGGCAATTGCTGCTGGTCAATGTCTCCGCGGAGGAATTGATTATAATTCATTTTAATGAACATCATCTTCTCCACATTTTCTGGATGTAACCTCGTACGCCGATTGCTGACAAGGTGAGCGGCGGCACTAAACACTCTTTCGGAGTACACACTTGTGGGAGGGCAACTTAGGTAGAATAAAGCCAGTTTGTGCAAGGGCCTCCAAATTGCCTCTTTTTCCTGCCAGTATAAGTACGGACTGTGTGACGTGCCTACTTGGATGCGGTCACTCATATAATCCTCCACCATTCTATCAATGTTGAGAGAATCATATGCAGTGACAGTAGACGACATGTCCGTAATCGTTGTCAGGTCCTTCAGTCCGGACCAGATGTCAGCATCAGCAGTCGCTCCAGACTGCCCTGCATCACCGCCAGCGGGTGGGCTCGGAATTCTGAGCCTTTTCCTCGCACCCCCAGTTGCGGGAGAATGTGAAGGAGGAGATGTTGACAGGTCGCGTTCCGCTTGACTTGACAATTTTGTCACCAGCAGGTCTTTCAACCCCAGCAGACCTGTGTCTGCCGGAAAGAGAGATCCAAGGTAGGCTTTAAATCTAGGATCGAGCACGGTGGCCAAAATGTAGTGCTCTGATTTCAACAGATTGACCACCCGTGAATCCTTGTTAAGCGAATTAAGGGCTGCATCCACAAGTCCCACATGCCTAGCGGAATCGCTCCCTTTTAGCTCCTTCTTCAATGCCTCCAGCTTCTTCTGCAAAAGCCTGATGAGGGGAATGACCTGACTCAGGCTGGCAGTGTCTGAACTGACTTCACGTGTGGCAAGTTCAAAGGGCATCAGAACCTTGCACAACGTTGAAATCATTCTCCACTGCACTTGAGACAGGTGCATTCCACCTACTATATCGTGCTCAATTGTATAGGCTTGAATGGCCTTTTGCTGCTCCTCCAACCTCTGAAGCATATAGAGGGTTGAATTCCACCTCGTTACCACTTCTTGCTTCAGATGATGGCAGGGCAGGTTCAGTAGTTTTTGGTGGTGCTCCAGTCTTCTGTACGTGGTGCCTGTACGCCGAAAGTGTCCCGCAATTTTTCTGGCCACCGACAGCATCTCTTGCACGCCCCTGTCGTTTTTTAAAAAATTCTGCACCACCAAATTCAAGGTATGTGCAAAACATGGGACGTGCTGGAATTTGCCCATATTTAATGCACACACAATATTGCTGGCGTTGTCCGATGCCACAAATCCACAGGAGAGTCCAATTGGGGTAAGCCATTCCGCGATGATCTTCCTCAGTTGCCGTAAGAGGTTTTCAGCTGTGTGCGTATTCTGGAAAGCGGTGATACAAAGCGTAGCCTGCCTAGGAAAGAGTTGGCGTTTGCGAGATGCTGCTACTGGTGCCGCCGCTGCTGTTCTTGCGGCGGGAGTCCATACATCTACCCAGTGGGCTGTCACAGTCATATAGTCCTGACCCTGCCCTGCTCCACTTGTCCACATGTCCGTGGTTAAGTGGACATTGGGTACAACTGCATTTTTTAGGACACTGGTGAGTCTTTTTCTGACGTCCGTGTACATTCTCGGTATCGCCTGCCTAGAGAAGTGGAACCTAGATGGTATTTGGTAACGGGGGCACACTGCCTCAATAAATTGTCTAGTTCCCTGTGAACTAACGGCGGATACCGGACGCACGTCTAACACCAACATAGTTGTCAAGGACTCAGTTATCCGCTTTGCAGTAGGATGACTGCTGTGATATTTCATCTTCCTCGCAAAGGACTGTTGAACAGTCAATTGCTTACTGGAAGTAGTACAAGTGGGCTTACGACTTCCCCTCTGGGATGACCATCGACTCCCAGCGGCAACAACAGCAGCGCCAGCAGCAGTAGGCGTTACACGCAAGGATGCATCGGAGGAATCCCAGGCAGGAGAGGACTCGTCAGAATTGCCAGTGACATGGCCTGCAGGACTATTGGCATTCCTGGGGAAGGAGGAAATTGACACTGAGGGAGTTGGTGGGGTGGTTTGCGTGAGCTTGGTTACAAGAGGAAGGGATTTACTGGTCAGTGGACTGCTTCCGCTGTCACCCAAAGTTTTTGAACTTGTCACTGACTTATTATGAATGCGCTGCAGGTGACGTATAAGGGAGGATGTTCCGAGGTGGTTAACGTCCTTACCCCTACTTATTACAGCTTGACAAAGGGAACACACGGCTTGACACCTGTTGTCCGCATTTCTGGTGAAATACCTCCACACCGAAGAGCTGATTTTTTTGGTATTTTCACCTGGCATGTCAACGGCCATATTCCTCCCACGGACAACAGGTGTCTCCCCGGGTGCCTGACTTAAACAAACCACCTCACCATCAGAATCCTCCTGGTCAATTTCCTCCCCAGCGCCAGCAACACCCATATCCTCCTCATCCTGGTGTACTTCAACACTGACATCTTCAATCTGACTATCAGGAACTGGACTGCGGGTGCTCCTTCCAGCACTTGCAGGGGGCGTGCAAATGGTGGAAGGCGCATGCTCTTCACGTCCAGTGTTGGGAAGGTCAGGCATCGCAACCGACACAATTGGACTCTCCTTGTGGATTTGGGATTTCAAAGAACGCACAGTTCTTTGCGGTGCTTTTGCCAGCTTGAGTCTTTTCAGTTTTCTAGCGAGAGGCTGAGTGCTTCCATCCTCATGTGAAGCTGAACCACTAGCCATGAACATAGGCCAGGGCCTCAGCCGTTCCTTGCCACTCCGTGTGGTAAATGGCATATTGGCAAGTTTACGCTTCTCCTCCGACAATTTTATTTTAGGTTTTGGAGTCCTTTTTTTACTGATATTTGGTGTTTTGGTTTTGACATGCTCTGTACTATGCCATTGGGCATCGGCCTTGGCAGACGACGTTGCTGGCATTTCATCGTCTCGGCCATGACTAGTGGCAGCAGCTTCAGCACGAGGTGGAAGTGGATCTTGATCTTTCCCTAATTTTGGAACCTCAACATTTTTGTTCTCCATATTTTAATAGGCACAACTAAAAGGCACCTCAGGTAAACAATGGAGATGGATGGATTGGATACTAGTATACAATTATGGACGGGCTGCCGAGTGCCGACACAGAGGTAGCCACAGCCGTGAACTACCGCACTGTACTGTGTCTGCTGCTAATATATAGACTGGTTGATAAAGAGATAGTATACTCGTAACTAGTATGTATGTATAAAGAAAGAAAAAAAAACCACGGTTAGGTGGTATATACAATTATGGACGGGCTGCCGAGTGCCGACACAGAGGTAGCCACAGCCGTGAACTACCGCACTGTACTGTGTCTGCTGCTAATATATAGACTGGTTGATAAAGAGATAGTATACTCGTAACTAGTATGTATGTATAAAGAAAGAAAAAAAAACCACGGTTAGGTGGTATATACAATTATGGACGGGCTGCCGAGTGCCGACAGAGAGGTAGCCACAGCCGTGAACTACCGCACTGTACTGTGTCTGCTGCTAATATAGACTGGTTGATAAAGAGATAGTATACTCGTAACTAGTATGTATGTATAAAGAAAGAAAAAAAAACCACGGTTAGGTGGTACAGATGTAGCCACCTTTATCTTGAGTGGCCGCGGCGGTTGTCCCGTTCGACCATACGCAGCGTACTGTGGCGTAGCGAGGCGCGCCTAGCCACAGAGAGGCTATCTAATCGCACGGAGACAGACATTTGACGTTTGGCGTTACCTTTACGTGTAATACCTGCGATCAGCCACCAGATGTCGCTTTTTACAATCACCACTGCGCATGCGTGTGGTCTCGCGTAAAATACAATACTGACATACATAATAAGGACTACTTTACTAAGGCGTCTCATTACGCTGCATACAGCAAATACTGTACTCATTACGCTGCATTATTTAATACAGTACTGTACAGTATATACAGTACGACACCGACGCAAATACAGTAGTACAGCATACAGTATATGATCCATCTACAATACTTTATGAATACTGTATGTGAGCGTGCAAGTCCCGCAGACAAAACACAGTACTGTAAAACCAGTAGTGTACACTGTCGCAAATGGATGTGTGTTACAAGTTCACTATTGCCTCTCAAGATTAGGAATTTTCTACAGTGTTATCGTCCTAATCCCGTAGCCATTACAGCATAATCAAAACCAACGGATTTATACATTTGTCTGCGGCGAAGTGGTGAAGTGTTTCGCTTCCTATACTCAGAGTCCAGGGTTCGATTCCTTAAGTACTGTACGAATGCATGTTACTGTAGTTTTTTTCAGACACTTTATTATTTTTTTTATTCACATACTGCAAACCAGGGCATACAGTAGCTGCATGAGCGGTTCTATGCGATCGAGTCCGGTGTACCATAATGTGCAGGTTCTATGCAGGTTAAGGTACTATGCTCCGTACACAGTACACATACAATTCTGTAGCTGGGCAGACTGAATAGAAATGGCTACCACCTATGACTCCTTGCCCCACAGAGGCCCTAGGCTACGGAGCAAGTAATAGTCCAGATTGTACAGACTATGGGGCAATGCTGAATGAGCGTCACAATCCCCTAGCTAAAATACACAGTATGCATATTATGGTACACCGGACTCGATGACATACTGTAGCACACTGGCAAAATGGCCGCCGCCCCTGAACCCTTGTGCAGGTTATGGGGCAATGCTGAAGGAGCGTCACAATCCCCTAGCCAAAATACACAGGGGAGGGATAAGCTACTGTAGGATTGCATACAGTATTACGGTACACCGGACTCAATCGCATAGCACACTGTCAAAACGACCACTACCCATGAACCCCCACCTCCTGAACCCCCACCTCGTGGCAGGCAGCAGTTGGGTATGGAATGAGAAATGGCATAAGCTGTGCAGGCTACGGGGCGATGCTGAAGGAGCGTCACAATCCCCTAGCCAAAATACACAGAGATACTGTAAGCGAGGTCTATGCACATTACAGTACTGTACGTTACACCGGGCTCGGTCGCATAGCAAACTGACAAAACACAAGTTTTACAGTACATACAGTAAAGCAGGCCAAAGCTGCAGGAGAGTTTCTACTGTAAAGGTTCTATGCACCGTACGGTAATGTACACATACCTGTACAATTCTATAGCAGGGCAGACTCAATTGAAATGGCTACCGCCTGTGACTCCTACAGTAGCTCCTAGGAGGCACTCAGCTATGGAGCAAATAACAGCACAGATTTTGCAGGCTACGGGGCAATGCTGAAGGAGCGTCACAATCCCCTAGCTACAATACACAGGGGTGATAGAGATAATCGAGTGGCTGGAGGGGGGTCCCCTTGATTTAAGGGGCCCCCACTCCTCCAGGGTACTCCGGCCAGGTGTGACTAGTTGGGTATTTAATTCCATGGCCGCAGGGACCTGTATAAAAGTCTCCCCCGGCTGTGCATTATCTGTCCAGCTAGTGGAGCCCAGTGCTGATTCAAAAAATATGGGGAACCCCTACGCTTTTTTTGTCCCCCTTATTTTTTGCACCAGGACCAGGCGCAGAGCCCGGTGCTGGTTCTAAAAAGATGGGGGATCCCGTGTCCATTTTTTCCGTATTCCTTCCGGAATTCGACTGCAATTGCATATACAGTACTGTACCCCTTAATGTCACTGCTTACAGTATACAGTATTTAGACATGAGCTTGTGTACAGTATCTGTCATGAGGTGCTTTTTTCACTGACACTATAACTTTTTTCTATTGTGATATACTGTACAGAGGCGGCAAACTAGCCAAACGGGAATAATCAGCTTCTGCAGAATAAAATGAGATGCTACAGTACATGCCTATATTCTGTGAGTGACTGCGGCTCTATGAAATTAAATCAGAAAATTTAAATATGAAATGCATTACTAATGTGTGGCATTACTGTACTGTATGTGTATAAGGTGTACTACAATATTTTCTGGTGTAACATAAGGAAAGGGCACTACTGCATGGTCTAATGCAGTGGTTCTCAAACTTGGTCCTCAGGACCCCACACAGTGCATGTTTTGCAGGTAAACCAGCAAGTGCACAGATGTATTCATTACTAACTGACACATTTTAGAAGGTCCATACAGTAGGTGGAGCTAATTTTTTCACTTGTGATTCTGTGAGACCTGCAAAACCTGCACTGTGTGGGGTCCTGAGGACTGAGTTTGAGAACCTGTGGTCTAATGTAAATAAAGATGAATGTGGTGGGGTGTAATGTGAATAAGGGGCATTACTGTTAGGAGTAATGTGGTACTATGATATGATGTCATGAGAATAAGAGACACCACTGCATGATATAATGTGAATAAAGTTGCAGTACTGTGTTGTGTCATTTCATCTTCGGGTATTATTGTGTTACCATGCCCCTTCCCAGCAAGAACATACTGTACACTGTTTTGGGCTGGCACTAAATGTGCACATTGTTCTTATTTAGATTATAGGGGGTAGGAGCGCCAAAATGGGTGATGGTGCTGGGAAAGGGGTGCAGGGTTAGAGGCGGAACTACGTAGCATCTGTGCAAGAGGGCATCAGCCAAAATCTAGCCTAGGGCATCATGTTGGTCAGGTTTGGCTCTGATAATACTGTATACTGTACTCTTACTGTACTTTGCATTCAATACAGATACTGTTTGCACACAGGTTTTACATGAATCATTGGCAATGCTGCAGGAGTGTCTCATTAGGCAATCTAAAATATACCACGACTATGGGTGGGGATACAGTAGGGAAGTTCTGTCACCATAAGCTGTCTGCTGTGTATAGCATATTTCCATCTGAGATGCATTTGTGTGTTTGTAATAAGAAAAAAACATTTTACTGTACATTTAGTGGATACAGTATTTCTCCCCCATAATGACGTATCATACTGTACAGGTACCCTCATGTACTGTACCGTACCATACTGTAAAATTGAATATTTATTGGAAAAACATCAATATTAATGTAAAAATAAAGTATTACAACATCCGATTCCATGTACTGCACTGATCAAAATGTACAGTACTCTTATTCAGGACTTATAAAACTGAAAATAACTGTTCATACAGTACACATCAATAACATTACTACTGTATAATATTCTACATTAGTTTATGCAATAATCAGACAAAGGCAATTTTATCATTTTTTTTAATAATGCACCAATTTAAAATTTTAAACAGAAAATACAGAACTACATATTTGTGGCTTGACCATTTCTTTCAACTACAACAGGTAATACTTTATACAGGTGATTTATATAATTATTACAATGTTCAGGTGTGAGTACTTCTAGCCAAAATTTCTTTATCCCATCCACCAGTTGCTGTTTTGTTGTTGGCTTTGCAACACTCCTAACGTACCTCTTCAATTGAGCCCACACTAATTCGATTGGGTTCATGTCTGGTGATCTAATTAAAAAAAAAAAAAAAGCGTATAGAAAAAATTAATTACAGTACATTACAGTAAATAGAGAAAATTAAACATACAATATTGTACTGTTTATTAAACAAAAATTTTTTTTACAGTACTAGAGTGCTATCCAAAATTTTACTTGTACACTGTTGAAAGAATACTCACTCTGGTGGTGTGCGTTCCCAATTCATACCTTTCTCTTCCATAAATTTGGCTGAGGCGGAGTGTTTAGGATCATTGTCTTGGAATATCCTATGGTGAGTTGGGTAATATTTATTCACAAATGGCACCATACATTTCTCTACTATTGTTTCTTGGAAATATTTCTTATCCATGATTCCTACAGAAATCAAAAAATGTTGTTCATTAATAAGCAACTCCTTTTATTGTGCAGTTACACGTACTCTACAGTACAACATGTATTTTTACAGAACACAGGCACAGAATAAAGTATAGTACTGTACTGTACCTTCGAAAAATAATAGGGGACCAGCTCCTAATCGTGATATGCCTCCCCATACATGGATTTTCAATGGATGCTTTGGGCGTGGTTTTAAAGAGATATGGTTACGTTTCCTGAATGACATTCTGGAGAACCGCTCAAGGGCAACAGACGATTCATCTGTGAAAATGACATCATCAAATGTTTCACCACTCTCAATCCATCGCCGTGCCTGTTCCACTCTCTTTTCTTTATTCACATCTCTTATCATTGGAGATATCCTGTGAAGAGCCAAAAATAATGAAATCAGATACAGTTATGAAATTACAGATTTACAGATTACTGTATATACAGTAGACTGTATGTGCAGTATACTGTATTATATACCTACTGTATACATTAAACTGTACATACAGTACATTAAGTTACATACAGAGTAATATATATATACATACTGTACATACACACAAACACACACACACACAGTATACAGTATGTAATCATCACAATAAGCCGGCAATGCTTCATTGCTGTCTCTGAGTGCCTATACAGTAGGTATCTCTTTTTGGATAGAATACTGTATATACAGTATATACACACACACATACTGTATATAGTATAAAGTACACACTCTGTATAATGATTTATGGCATTATTATATCACGTATCAAGGGATTATTAACAGTGCATTTACTGTATGGTTTATACTGCTTTCAGTATTTTACCTTGTTGCGCCAAAGGTCCATCCCATTTTCCGTCGCATCCTTCTGATGCTGGTGGCCGATATGTCCAGGTCATACTTGGAATGGAGAATTCGTTTTATTTGCAGAGCAGTACGCTCATCATCCTCACGAGTTAGTTCCTCCACAATTTGTTGCACTCTCCTACAGTACAATACAGTATGAAAAATATGAATTCTTGAACAGCACAATCACAGTTACAATTGATGAAGTTTTTATTTTATTTCAAAAAAATTGTTTATGGTATAAAGCAAGTCATTTAAACATTACAGTAGTGTACAGTACGTACCATGTGCATTTTGTAGGAAATACAAATCTGGGCGTTGTTCTCTCGAATGCATGATAGCGCACCGTTTCTAAAGTGACTATAATGCCACTTTCCTTGAGCCATGCATGGATCTCTTTGATGGTTTTATTTTCTTTTTTCATGTTGGCGATTATCTTGCTCATCGTTTTGTTGATAGTTACTGGCATGTTGTCCAACTATAATTCCTGTATGGAGAGAAAACATTTGTGAATACTGTAGTCTAAAATTTACACATCTGAAAATGCATAAGAGTTTTATGATAGAAGTTAATACTGTACATGTTTACTATCCAGTACCTGATGTTCAAATTTAAGTATTGTATACTGTACAGTACTGAAAATACAACTTCAGTGTTATGGACTGCAATTAGTTTCCTGTATGAAACAGATACAGTACAGTAAATAACCCTCCTTGGAAGTGCATGGGCCCTGTGAGACTTACAGTAGTGTACAGCATAAGGGTCGACTGACATGATGTACAAGCATTACATACAGTACATGTCAGTACTGTATGTAAATTCTTCAATTATTGCCTAACAACAATGCTGCTTACTGTATATTAAATACTGTAGGCCTAGAAATGTGCATCTCAATATAGTAGTTAAAAACACAGGGGCCTATGTGGATAAGCGAGTTCTATGCACACAAAAAATGGCCACCGACCGTGAACCCCCAGCACGTGGCAGCGCTCGGATATGTAGTGAGATACAGTATGGCATACATTTCACAGTTCAGGGGGCAATGCTGAAGGAGCGTCACAATCCCCTAGCTCAATTACATTGGGATAAGCGAGGTCTATGCACATTACGGTATACCGAGCTGGATCGCTTAGCAACCTGACAAAATGGCCGCCGACCGTGAACTCCCAGCACGTGGCAGCGCTCGGATATGTAGTGAGATACAATATGGCATACATTTCACAGTTCAGGGGGCAATGCTGAAGGAGCGTCACAATCCCCTAGCTCAATTACATTGGGATAAGCGAGGTCTACTGTATGCACATTACGGTATACCGAGCTGGATCGCTTAGCAACCTGACAAAATGGCCGCCGACCGTGAACTCCCAGCACGTGGCAGCGCTCGGATATGTAGTGAGATACAATATGGCATACATTTCACAGTTCAGGGGGCAATGCTGAAGGAGCGTCACAATCCCCTAGCTCAATTACATTGGGATAAGCGAGGTCTATGCACATTACGGTATACCGAGCTGGATCGCTTAGCAACCTGACAACATGGCCGCCGACCGTGAACTCATTACACTCAATACACTCATTTCATTCACGCTGTTTGGGTGCATTTAGCGTAAAGAATCGCTCCTGCAGATGTACTTTGATTTATGTGAAACCTGTGTGCATCCTTCCATTGACTGTCTTACAATGGAAATAAAATAATACAGTGCATTATTACAGAAAAAAAAAAAAAAAAAAAAAAGAAAGAAAGCACATCATGTCTCGAACCCTGGACCCCCAGTGAGGGAGGTGGGAGCCTTCACCCCTAGCCCACGACGCCTCATGAGAGATTTCTAATTTCATGTGTGAAAGTACTGCAAACAGCGCCCGGCCCTCGCCCCATTGCTGTTGGTTTATGCCTTAGAGGACTCGGACGCTCGCATTTGTAAAGCACGGTGTTTTCCTCCGCCTCCTGCTAGCCTGTTGCCCTTCCCCCATGGGAGCCTGCACAGATCATGCAGTAGACAGGGAGGGAATGCAGGTCATGTGCAATACACAAACGCCCACTGTAGTACTATTTTGCTCACTTACAGTACCGTACTGTAGGTTGCATTTAGCGTAAAGAATCGCTCCTGCAGATGTACTTTGATTTATGTGAAACCTGTGTGCATCCTTCCATTGGATGTACTGTATTGGAGAGAAAAAAAAAATGTTAAAGTGAATGTCACGGGAACACATTAAAAATAAGGTTGGCACTTCCTTCCCATTGGTGTTGGTTTACAGTATGCCGTAGTGTACTCGGACGCTCATGTAATTGCATTTCAAAGGCACAGTATTTTCCATCGTCTCCCCCCTACCCCCATCGCCCTTCCCCCCTGGGGGCCTGCACAGGGAAGGAAATTCAGGTCCTGTGCAATGCACAAACGCTGAAGATCTACAGTACTGTTTTGCTTAGTTGGTAGCGCCAGAATACACTCATTTCATTCACGCTGTTTGGGTGCATTTAGCGTAAAGAATCGCTCCTGCAGATGTACTTTGATTTATGTGAAACCTGTGTGCATCCTTCCATTGACTGTCTTACAATGGAAATAAAATAATACAGTGCATTATTACAGAAAAAAAAAAAAGAAAGAAAGCACATCATGTCTCGAACCCTGGACCCCCAGTGAGGGAGGTGGGAGCCTTCACCCCTAGCCCATGACGCCTCATGAGAGATTTCTAATTTCATGTGTGAAAGTACTGCAAACAGCGCCCGGCCCTCGCCCCATTGCTGTTGGTTTATGCCTTAGAGGACTCGGACGCTCGCATTTGTAAAGCACGGTGTTTTCCTCCGCCTCCTGCTAGCCTGTTGCCCTTCCCCCATGGGAGCCTGCACAGATCATGCAGTAGACAGGGAGGGAATGCAGGTCATGTGCAATACACAAACGCCCACTGTAGTACTATTTTGCTCACTTACAGTACCGTACTGTAGGTTGCATTTAGCGTAAAGAATCGCTCCTGCAGATGTACTTTGATTTATGTGAAACCTGTGTGCATCCTTCCATTGGATGTACTGTATTGGAGAGAAAAAAAAAAATGTTAAAGTGAATGTCACGGGAACACATTAAAAATAAGGTTGGCACTTCCTTCCCATTGGTGTTGGTTTACAGTATGCCGTAGTGTACTCGGACGCTCATGTAATTGCATTTCAAAGGCACAGTATTTTCCATCGTCTCCCCCCTACCCCCATCGCCCTTCCCCCCTGGGGGCCTGCACAGGGAAGGAAATTCAGGTCCTGTGCAATGCACAAACGCTGAAGATCTACAGTACTGTTTTGCTTAGTTGGTAGCGCCAGAATACACTCATTTCATTCACGCTGTTTGGGTGCATTTAGCGTAAAGAATCGCTCCTGCAGATGTACTTTGATTTATGTGAAACCTGTGTGCATCCTTCCATTGACTGTCTTACAATGGAAATAAAATAATACAGTGCATTATTACAGAAAAAAAAAAAAAAAAAAAGAAAGCACATCATGTCTCGAACCCTGGACCCCCAGTGAGGGAGGTGGGAGCCTTCACCCCTAGCCCACGACGCCTCATGAGAGATTTCTAATTTCATGTGTGAAAGTACTGCAAACAGCGCCCGGCCCTCGCCCCATTGCTGTTGGTTTATGCCTTAGAGGACTCGGACGCTCGCATTTGTAAAGCACGGTGTTTTCCTCCGCCTCCTGCTAGCCTGTTGCCCTTCCCCCATGGGAGCCTGCACAGATCATGCAGTAGACAGGGAGGGAATGCAGGTCATGTGCAATACACAAACGCCCACTGTAGTACTATTTTGCTCACTTACAGTACCGTACTGTAGGTTGCATTTAGCGTAAAGAATCGCTCCTGCAGATGTACTTTGATTTATGTGAAACCTGTGTGCATCCTTCCATTGGATGTACTGTATTGGAGAGAAAAAAAAAAATGTTAAAGTGAATGTCACGGGAACACATTAAAAATAAGGTTGGCACTTCCTTCCCATTGGTGTTGGTTTACAGTATGCCGTAGTGTACTCGGACGCTCATGTAATTGCATTTCAAAGGCACAGTATTTTCCATCGTCTCCCCCCTACCCCCATCGCCCTTCCCCCCTGGGGGCCTGCACAGGGAAGGAAATTCAGGTCCTGTGCAATGCACAAACGCTGAAGATCTACAGTACTGTTTTGCTTAGTTGGTAGCGCCAGAATACACTCATTTCATTCACGCTGTTTGGGTGCATTTAGCGTAAAGAATCGCTCCTGCAGATGTACTTTGATTTATGTGAAACCTGTGTGCATCCTTCCATTGACTGTCTTACAATGGAAATAAAATAATACAGTGCATTATTACAGAAAAAAAAAAAAAAAAAAAAAAGAAAGAAAGCACATCATGTCTCGAACCCTGGACCCCCAGTGAGGGAGGTGGGAGCCTTCACCCCTAGCCCACGACGCCTCATGAGAGATTTCTAATTTCATGTGTGAAAGTACTGCAAACAGCGCCCGGCCCTCGCCCCATTGCTGTTGGTTTATGCCTTAGAGGACTCGGACGCTCGCATTTGTAAAGCACGGTGTTTTCCTCCGCCTCCTGCTAGCCTGTTGCCCTTCCCCCATGGGAGCCTGCACAGATCATGCAGTAGACAGGGAGGGAATGCAGGTCATGTGCAATACACAAACGCCCACTGTAGTACTATTTTGCTCACTTACAGTACCGTACTGTAGGTTGCATTTAGCGTAAAGAATCGCTCCTGCAGATGTACTTTGATTTATGTGAAACCTGTGTGCATCCTTCCATTGGATGTACTGTATTGGAGAGAAAAAAAAAATGTTAAAGTGAATGTCACGGGAACACATTAAAAATAAGGTTGGCACTTCCTTCCCATTGGTGTTGGTTTACAGTATGCCGTAGTGTACTCGGACGCTCATGTAATTGCATTTCAAAGGCACAGTATTTTCCATCGTCTCCCCCCTACCCCCATCGCCCTTCCCCCCTGGGGGCCTGCACAGGGAAGGAAATTCAGGTCCTGTGCAATGCACAAACGCTGAAGATCTACAGTACTGTTTTGCTTAGTTGGTAGCGCCAGAATACACTCATTTCATTCACGCTGTTTGGGTGCATTTAGCGTAAAGAATCGCTCCTGCAGATGTACTTTGATTTATGTGAAACCTGTGTGCATCCTTCCATTGACTGTCTTACAATGGAAATAAAATAATACAGTGCATTATTACAGAAAAAAAAAAAAAAAGAAAGAAAGCACATCATGTCTCGAACCCTGGACCCCCAGTGAGGGAGGTGGGAGCCTTCACCCCTAGCCCACGACGCCTCATGAGAGATTTCTAATTTCATGTGTGAAAGTACTGCAAACAGCGCCCGGCCCTCGCCCCATTGCTGTTGGTTTATGCCTTAGAGGACTCGGACGCTCGCATTTGTAAAGCACGGTGTTTTCCTCCGCCTCCTGCTAGTCCTCCATTCCCATTATGCATTAGCGAACTCAGACGCTCATATATTTTATATTTTAAAAAGCACGGTGTTTATACATTGTACTGTACATTATTCCTTTTACACAATTACTGTAGTTGCGTCTCCATACACATACAGTACTGTACTCCATACTTTTTCCACCGCTTCCCGTTACGCCTACAGTATTGCCAGAGCTGTAGATCAATCCGCCGCTATACTGTACGATCGAAAGTACTGGATTAGTGGAGCATTAGCCACACAGTGGTGGAGATGTGTAATGCATGATGAGTATCTAGATCGTCTCAACGCGCCTGCCTGTGATTAAACTCAGCTATCGCCTTAGCGTGGCTAAACGCCCGTCTCGGCGGAGAAACAGTCAAGATAAAGTTGGCTACATCTGTATATACAATTATGGACGGGCTGCCGAGTGCCGACACAGAGGTAGCCACAGCCGTGAACTACCGCACTGTACTGTGTCTGCTGCTAATATATAGACTGGTTGATAAAGAGATAGTATACTCGTAACTAGTATGTATGTATAAAGAAAGAAAAAAAAACCACGGTTAGGTGGTATATACAATTATGGACGGGCTGCCGAGTGCCGACACAGAGGTAGCCACAGCCGTGAACTACCGCACTGTACTGTGTCTGCTGCTAATATATAGACTGGTTGATAAAGAGATAGTATACTCGTAACTAGTATGTATGTATAAAGAAAGAAAAAAAAACCACGGTTAGGTGGTATATACAATTATGGACGGGCTGCCGAGTGCCGACACAGAGGTAGCCACAGCCGTGAACTACCGCACTGTACTGTGTCTGCTGCTAATATATAGACTGGTTGATAAAGAGATAGTATACTCGTAACTAGTATGTATGTATAAAGAAAGAAAGAAAAAACCACGGTTAGGTGGTATATACAATTATGGACGGGCTGCCGAGTGCCGACACAGAGGTAGCCACAGCCGTGAACTACCGCACTGTACTGTGTCTGCTGCTAATATATAGACTGGTTGATAAAGAGATAGTATACTCGTAACTAGTATGTATGTATAAAGAAAGAAAAAAAAACCACGGTTAGGTGGTATATACAATTATGGACGGGCTGCCGAGTGCCGACACAGAGGTAGCCACAGCCGTGAACTACCGCACTGTACTGTGTCTGCTGCTAATATATAGACTGGTTGATAAAGAGATAGTATACTCGTAACTAGTATGTATGTATAAAGAAAGAAAAAAAAACCACGGTTAGGTGGTATATACAATTATGGACGGGCTGCCGAGTGCCGACACAGAGGTAGCCACAGCCGTGAACTACCGCACTGTACTGTGTCTGCTGCTAATATATAGACTGGTTGGTAAAGAGATAGTATACTCGTAACTAGTATGTATGTATAAAGAAAGAAAAAAAAACCACGGTTAGGTGGTATATACAATTATGGACGGGCTGCCGAGTGCCGACACAGAGGTAGCCACAGCCGTGAACTACCGCACTGTACTGTGTCTGCTGCTAATATATAGACTGGTTGATAAAGAGATAGTATACTCGTAACTAGTATGTATGTATAAAGAAAGAAAAAAAAACCACGGTTAGGTGGTATATACAATTATGGACGGGCTGCCGAGTGCCGACACAGAGGTAGCCACAGCCGTGAACTACCGCACTGTACTGTGTCTGCTGCTAATATATAGACTGGTTGATAAAGAGATAGTATACTCGTAACTAGTATGTATGTATAAAGAAAGAAAGAAAAAACCACGGTTAGGTGGTATATACAATTATGGACGGGCTGCCGAGTGCCGACACAGAGGTAGCCACAGCCGTGAACTACCGCACTGTACTGTGTCTGCTGCTAATATATAGACTGGTTGATAAAGAGATAGTATACTCGTAACTAGTATGTATGTATAAAGAAAGAAAAAAAAACCACGGTTAGGTGGTATATACAATTATGGACGGGCTGCCGAGTGCCGACACAGAGGTAGCCACAGCCGTGAACTACCGCACTGTACTGTGTCTGCTGCTAATATATAGACTGGTTGATAAAGAGATAGTATACTCGTAACTAGTATGTATGTATAAAGAAAGAAAAAAAAACCACGGTTAGGTGGTATATACAATTATGGACGGGCTGCCGAGTGCCGACACAGAGGTAGCCACAGCCGTGAACTACCGCACTGTACTGTGTCTGCTGCTAATATATAGACTGGTTGGTAAAGAGATAGTATACTCGTAACTAGTATGTATGTATAAAGAAAGAAAAAAAAACCACGGTTAGGTGGTATATACAATTATGGACGGGCTGCCGAGTGCCGACACAGAGGTAGCCACAGCCGTGAACTACCGCACTGTACTGTGTCTGCTGCTAATATAGACTGGTTGATAAAGAGATAGTATACTTGTAACTAGTATGTATGTATAAAGAAAGAAAAAAAAAACACGGTTAGGTGGTATATACAATTATGGACGGGCTGCCGAGTGCCGACACAGAGGTAGCCACAGCCGTGAACTACCGCACTGTACTGTGTCTGCTGCTAATATATAGACTGGTTGATAAAGAGATAGTATACTCGTAACTAGTATGTATGTATAAAGAAAGAAAAAAAAACCACGGTTAGGTGGTATATACAATTATGGACGGGCTGCCAAGTGCCGACACAGAGGTAGCCACAGCCGTGAACTACCGCACTGTACTGTGTCTGCTGCTAATATATAGACTGGTTGATAAAGAGATAGTATACTCGTAACTAGTATGTATGTATAAAGAAAGTAAAAAAAACCACGGTTAGGTGGTATATACAATTATGGACGGGCTGCCGAGTGCCGACACAGAGGTAGCCACAGCCGTGAACTACCGCACTGTACTGTGTCTGCTGCTAATATATAGACTGGTTGATAAAGAGATAGTATACTCGTAACTAGTATGTATGTATAAAGAAAGAAAAAAAAACCACGGTTAGGTGGTATATACAATTATGGACGGGCTGCCGAGTGCCGACACAGAGGTAGCCACAGCCGTGAACTACCGCACTGTACTGTGTCTGCTGCTAATATAGACTGGTTGATAAAGAGATAGTATACTACTAATATTATATATACTGGTGGTCAGGTCACTGGTCACTAGTCACACTGGCAGTGGCACTCCTGCAGCAAAAGTGTGCACTGTTTAATTTTAATATAATATTATGTACTCCTGGCTCCTGCTATAACCTATAACTGGCACTGCAGTAGTGCTCCCCAGTCTCCCCCACAATTATAAGCTGTGTGAGCTGAGCAGTCAGACAGATATATAATATATATAGATGATGCAGCACACTGGCCTGAGCCTGAGCAGTGCACACAGATATGGTATGTGACTGACTGAGTCACTGTGTGTATCGCTTTTTTCAGGCAGAGAACGGATATATTAAATAAACTGCACTGTGTGTCTGGTGGTCACTCACTATATAATATATTATGTACTCCTGGCTCCTGCTATAACCTATAACTGGCACTGCAGTAGTGCTCCCCAGTCTCCCCCACAATTATAAGCTGTGTGAGCTGAGCAGTCAGACAGATATATATAATATTATATATAGATAATAGATGATGCAGCACACTGGCCTGAGCCTGAGCAGTGCACACAGATATGGTATGTGACTGAGTCACTGTGTGCTGTGTATCGCTTTTTTCAGGCAGAGAACGGATTATAAATAAAACTGGTGGTCACTGGTCACTATCAGCAAAACTCTGCACTGTACTGAGTACTCCTAATGCTCCCCAAAATTAGTAAATCAAGTGTCTCTCTAATCTATTCTAAACGGAGAGGACGCCAGCCACGTCCTCTCCCTATCAATCTCAATGCACGTGTGAAAATGGCGGCGACGCGCGGCTCCTTATATAGAATCCGAGTCTCGCGATAGAATCCGAGCCTCGCGAGAATCCGACAGCGTCATGATGACGTTCGGGCGCGCTCGGGTTAACCGAGCAAGGCGGGAAGATCCGAGTCGCTCGGACCCGTGAAAAAAAAACATGAAGTTCTGGCGGGTTCGGATTCAGAGAAACCGAACCCGCTCATCTCTAGTCGAATCATTTAGAAGTTGGAATAATTCGAGTCACTCACAGTTTGGTGTGGTGAGACAGCCCCCCAATAGCCTTTCTCAGTCAGTCACAGTGATTGGGTGGCAGCACTCCTGGGTGACACCCCCTGGGAGGGAGCAGTGTGATGCTGCTCAGTGTCAGGGCTGCAGCTGCTGTGCCTGGCACAAAGAGTCAACACAGTTTTGTTTTTTTGTGGTGGGGGGGGGTTTGACCTGAATTTCCATCTGGGACCACCAACAATTGAAACGTATTCACTTCAGGCGCGGTGTCTCCCTACGCTCGCCACAAGGTTTCTAACCAACTCTATGCTCACTTCGATAGAGGAGGTATGAAAAAGTCCTGAAACCCCCCCCCCCAAAACAACTGTGTCAACCTAATGACAATATCGACCTATGCATGTGTCAACCTGCTCACTGTCGACCTTCAGTGGTCGACCTAATGACTGTTAACCTAGACAGGGTCGACCTAATGACTGGATACTGTCTGAGTCACTCTCTCTATGAGTCCCAGCACTGCCAGCAGTCTCTGCATGTGCACAGTCTGCAATGCATTACAAAAGAGCCATGCACTGAGACACTGTCTCGAGACACTACACTGAGCTGAGTCATGTGTCTCAGCTCACTTCACTGTATCTCTTTGCCCATGACTACTGCGTGCGTCCTGTCCCCCAACCTACTGTCCACCCTCATGACACTGCGGTTGGGAGGTATGGCCTTTCCCGTTGCTGTAAACGGGTCCCGGGTCAAATGACCCGGGTTATCCGTTTACACTGACCCTCAACACAGGTTCTACCTGTGTTCCAACACTGGTGGAGACCCAGGTAGGATTGCTGGGTAAATCGACCTGGGTTACTTTTTAGGAGCCTATTACACCGGCCTGGGCCGGCCCAGCAATAACCTGGGTTTTTGACTGAACCAGTCATGCTGTCATGTTATACTGCACCTGAGGAGGCAAAAAAGAGACATGTCAGATTCCAATACAATGTCTGCTTAATGAGAAGGATTAAATAATTCAATAATAATTTAAAGTTAATGATTGAGCTCAATAATACAAAGTCCTTGATATATATCAATGCCCCAAACTCTAATTGACAATATGTCTTTAGTCTTTATCTATCTTATCTCTCTTACTTCCAGACATGAAACTATTGAAAAGAAATGTGCTAACAAGGGGAAAATAATCAGTTCCCTAAATGTGCAGTATAGGGGGAGAGTGTTGTTAATGTCATCATGGAAAATGGAATAGGCTGTCAATTGGCAGCATTTAGCCAGCTAATCAATTTCCACTTGAGGCTGAATATCTACAGGATACCACAGCAGACGTCTAACTATTACGTACCACCAATCTTTCCCTCCATTAAGAAATAGAGAGTGAAGTGAAAGTACAGTGTGGGAAGGGGTCAATGCTAACAATATGTATAAAGTAGCATAGCTATTTCCTACTCTAATTAAAATTAAAAATGCATTTATATATTCCACACAAAGCTGATGAATAATTTAGCTGGTTCATATGCCGGAAACCACTATCCTGTTTTTACATAGCAAGCTGAACCCGGCTAGGCTGGTTATGTTATGCCTTTACAGGCCATCATTACATTAGATGACATATGACTGTCTTTTACAGAAGGAAAGGTTCACATTAATCTTTATGTGTCTGACACATTATATTTGCTGATCTTACACTACTAGCATTTCAACAAGAAAACAATCAATCCTTCAAATCATTACCTTATTATTTTATAAACAGGGTGGTTGGTTGTACAGACTAGGGGGTACATTTTCTAGAGGTCAATTTTCGTAGATTTAATAGATTTAAAATTGATCAAAAATGATGTTGTGTTTCAGGAGTAAAAACACACATTTACTAACAGACCATTTTTCATATTGATTTTTGAATGTTATTAAATGTGTTTTAGCTCCTGAAACACAACATTAATTTCGATCAATTTTTGAATCAATTAAAATCGACCTTTAGTAAATACTGTATATACCCAAGTTTTTAGAATTTCCCCTTTGTTCATATGTGATTGTCATTTGTTTACTATACTTTTAATTGATCGTTTAGCTGATGAACATGTGATCCCAAGCTCCCATGATTACACTGTAGCATTTGTTTCATACTGTATGTGGGGAAAATCAGGAGTAGAATTATTACCATAATGTGAAGTGTCTCAGATTGATGTGTATCCAGTATAGGCTATGTAATGATATATGGGATCAATGAGCTGTGCTCCAATACCTCTCCTAATTCACAGCTCACCAAAAGACATCTCAGTGACCCAGCTGTCTTCTGTAGTCTGGGATATTCGTATTCACCAAAGAGAGTATTGAAGATTAAAATGACTGTGATATTCATATCACAGAATGAATATGTCTAATGTGATGTCCTGCATTTTCATATCAGACATCCTGATATATTGAAAACTTTGAGTTTGAAATACCTTTAAGTACTATACACTTATTTCCTCATTTATTCATCATCTTTTGTATTATAAATCATTATTCTAAATAAAACGAATTTGACTAATTTGCATATTACTCTGTCGAATGATTGGATTTCTTAGCGATTACATTTATTGTGCATTTATTGTTTGTTACACACTATTTCTGTTTCTGTTTGCTGCTCTATTAGATATCTATTGTCATGTGTGTAAGTAGCAATATCTTCTTTCACCATATTCTAACAAAAATAAAATATTGAAAATAAAAAAATGTTGGAACAGTGCATAATAAAATAAAAAGTGCAGCTAGTAATCAGTGCAAATGAGGGTTCATCCAAAGACACTCAGAATAACATTAATAGAAGGATTGCACAGATAAAAGACTAAACACATTTACCATAACTTATGGGTAAAAAGTGATCAATTCGAACACATGTGAGTTTCCCATAAAATGAAAGTAATCACCATAAATGAAAGGCTAGCGGTCCATGAATCACTAGGTTGCAGATGGGTCTTTTTTATTTCCATCAGTCTTTACAAACAGCTAAGAACATTCATCCTCACTCTTCCATAGTGAATCTGAACAATAGAAGTGTCTTCCTTGCCTTATGCACTTTATAGCACCATGGGTCAGAAAGACACATAAAAAATAATAGATATTTAATGGATCTTTCTGACCCATGGTGCTGTAAAGTGCATAAGGGAAGGAAGATACCTTTTGTTTCACATTCACAATGGAGAGAATCTGATGGGACTGATGGAATGAAAAAAGACCCATTTGCCACCTAGTGATCTTACGTTCATGGACTGCTAGCCTTTCATTTATGGTGATTACTTTCATTTTATGTGAAATTAACACAATGTAACTTTTAATTGATTACTTTGGTGTTTTATATTATGGTAAATGTGTTTACTCCAAGAGCACTTTTTATCTGTGCAACCAATCTTTTCATTTATTTGTCTATATTCTACCCAGTTTTGATGTTATATCAGGTATATTTTATTTGCTAAAAGAGCTCTTTACATATATTTGCTTTTCATGCTATAGATTTAATATATGAATAAAGAGTATATGCTATATTTCTGATATTACATTATTTGTGATTTACTGATGCCAATTAAAGCACTTTTTTATTTTGTCTTACATTATTTAAACCAATATTGCTGTTTGCTCAACTGATAAGTTAAATTGAGATTCAGTTACTGAAATCACATTGGTTTATTGGCTGATGGCATAGCTGTGCCAGTATACCGGACTACGGGGGTCATTCTGAGTTGTTCGCTCGTTGCCGATTTTCGCTATGCTGCGATTTGTTACAAATTGCGCATGCGCAAGGCATGCAGGGCGCATGCGCTTAGTTATTTAACACAAAACTTAGCAGTTTTGCTGTGGCTTCTGGGGCGCTTTTCAGTCGCACTGCTGTTCGTTAAATGATTGACAGGAAAGGGGCGTTTCTGGGCGGCAACTCAGCATTTTCCCGGCGTTTGCAAAAAAACGCAGGCGTGTCAGGGAAAAACGCGGGAGTGTCTGGAGAAACGAGGGAGTGGCTGGCCGAACGCAGGGCGTGTTTGTGACGTCAAACCAGGAACTAAACAGACTGAGCTGATCGCAATCTGTGAGTAGGTCCAGAGCTACTCAGAAACTGCAAAGAATTATTTAGTAGCAGTTCTGCTAATCTTTCGTTCGCTATTCTGCTATGCTAAGATACACTCCGAGAGGGCGGCGGCCTAGCGTGTGCAATGCTGCTTAAAGCAGCTAGCGAGCGAACAACTCGGAATGAGGTCCTACTTACAGTAGCAAAATGCACCAATTATCCCTGAAAAACGGATTACCCACCTGCCCACCTGCCTTCCGCCAGCCACCTTACAGCTGTCTCTGTGGCAGTGTGCACCTTACAAATAGACACCACTAAATATTAGATAGTAATGTGCACATATTTGCCCAATTATGCGGGTGATTCCAAGTTGATCGCAGCAGGAAATTTTTTAGCAGTTGGGAGAGTTAGATTTGGGTGGGTTATTTTGTTTCTGTGCAGGGTAAATACTGGCTGCTTTACTTTTACACTGCAATTTAGATTGCAGATTTAACTCACCACACCCAAATCTAACTCTCTCTGCACGTGTTATATCTGCCTCCCCTGCAGTGCACATGGTTTTGCCCAACTGCTAAAAAACTTCCTGCTGCGATCAACTTGGAATTACCCCCTATATACTGTAGCTAAAGATGCTAAGGAAAAGTACATAAATGAATTGGATGTAACGCTGATCAGTGTACTGAACTGGCTACATATTTGTACACCTATATACAGTAGCTAATGACTGCAATGACATGTCAGATAACAATTGGTTCTTGGATTTATGATATTGCTGAATAAAAATGATGGTGGGATTGCGAAGCAAAGGATAATTTATTCCATGAAAAAACCTGCCAAATCTATCTTACTGCAAAAGATTAAGACAATAGAGCTAACAATTTTTGGTTCACAATGTGTGAACTAAAAACAAACCAGGCAATGCTGCTGTATTTTTCAGACAGCTATGTAACCAATATAGGGGCAGATTTGACAACGAGTGATATTCTTGTTATCACTCGTTATGAATGTTAAATGGTGCTCCAGCCAGTCCATTTATGAGTATTTACCTCTGTAACCTGTCATCATCTATATTGTGTGCACCTCTGTAACCTGTCATCGTCTTTTGTGTGTGCACCTCTGTAACCTGTCATCGTCTTTTGTGTGCACCTCTGTAACCTGTCATCGTCTTTTCTGTGTGCACCTCTGTGACCTGCCATCATCTATTCTGTATGCATCTCTTTAACCTGTCATCGTCTTTTGTGTGCACCTCTGTAACCTGTCATCGTCTTTTGTGTGCAACTCTGTAACCTGTCATCGTCTATTCTGTGCGCACCTCTGTAACCTGTCATCATCTACATTGTGTGCACCTCTGTAACCTGTCATCGTCTTTTGTGTGCACCTCTGTAACCTGTCATCGTTTTTTCTGTGTGCACCTCTGTGACCTGCCATCATCTATTCTGTGTGCACCTCTGTGACCGGTTATCATCTTTTCTGTGTGCACCCCTGTAACCTGTCATCGTCTTTTTTGTGTGCACCTCTGTGACCTGCCATCATCTATTCTGTGTGCACCTCTGTGGCCGGTCATCGCCTTTTCTGTGTGCACCTCTGTGACCTGCCATCATCTATTCTGTGTGCACCTCTGGGACCGGTCATCGTCTTTTCTGTGTGCACCCCTGTAACCTGTCACCGTCTTTTCTGTGTGCACCTCTGTGACCTGCCATCATCTATTCTGTGTGCACCTCTGTGACCGGTCATCGTCTTTTCTGTGTTCACCTCTGTAACCTGTCATTATCTTTTCTGTGCACCTCTGTAATCTGTCATTGTCTTTTCTGTGTGCACCTCTGTAACCTGTCATCATCTTTTCTGCGTGCACCTCTATAACTGGTCATCATCTTTTCTGTGTGCACCTCTGTAACCTGTCATCGTCTTTTCTGTGTGCACCTCTGTAACCTGTCATCATCTATTCTCTGTGCACCTCTGTAACCTGTTATCATATTTTCTGTTTGCACCTCTGTAACCTGTCATCGTCTTTTCTGTGTGCACCTCTGTGACCTGTCATCGTCTTTTCTGTGTGCACCTCTGTAACCTGTCATCATCTATTCTCTGTGCACCTCTGTAACCTGTTATCATCTTTTCTGTTTGCACCTCTGTAACCTATCATCATCTATTCTCTGTGCACCTCTGTAACCTGTTATCATCTTTTCTGTGTGTACCTCTGTAACCTGCCATCGTCTTTTCTGTGTGCACCCCTGTAACATGTCATCGTCTTTTTTGTGTGTACCTCTGTAACCTGTCATCGTCTCGCCACAGGTTCTGTTCCCACTCTATGTGTAACGTGGACACCCATGAGTGGGAATAGTCCTATTTGGCCGGTATTCCATCTGCCAGCATTGCCAGCTGTCAGGATTCCGGTGTTGATATTCTGAACGCCGGGATCCCAACAGCTGGCAAATTAAACGTATACCCTTGGAACAGTCTCTCATTTTGGGAAATTTGTATAAGCTCTGTCTCAAGTGAGCAGGTCATTAAAGGAAAGGCAACTGTGCAAGTAACATTTCCTAGAAGCAAGAGCATAACTTCTACCATAGGTGCAGAGGGTGCTGCAGCCGTCATGAGGCCCATAGCTGAGGGAGGTCCATCTTCCCTTGATAAACTTGCTTGTGTTAAATAGATATTTCATCATTGGGTTGTACAAGAGACATTAAAAACGTTTACTATGGGGTCCACAAGTACCTAGTTACACCCCTGCCCAGATATCTGTTCTCCTGAATAAGCATGTTATTTACATGTTGTGCATACATGCTTGAAACTTTGCGTAACCATGTTTGTTGTTCCATGGAAAACAGCTACTAAAATAAGCACAATTTATTGCCATGAGCTTCATAGCAATTGTGACATTTGCCCTATGGGCCTGATTCAGAGATTTAGGCAATGCCGATTTTGTTCACAGTGGAGCGATTATTTGTCACGGTGCATGCTTCTAAGTCACACCGCACATGTGCCGCCATGGTGTTTGATGGCGGATGCTGAGAGGATTTATTTGCAAAGAGATTGGCAGTTTGGGATTGTTTCAGGAAGTAATATTGACTGGCGGCAAATATGCAGGCACATCGTGATGGTTTTGGAGGTATGTTTGACACTGTGGCTGTGATCCCATATGCAGTTTCAAAGGCTCTAGTGCCTTACTTCCTGCTGCCATGCCACCAGCGCTACTCAGATTTTTCCTAATGGACTGATATTCAACTAAAGCTGCAACTTTTTATGCAGCATTTGGGATTTGCAAAATACGCCTGTGAGTATTTTAATACAAATCCCGATGACTGCTACATTTGCATACTTTGCACAGTATCTGCAAAAATGCAGTCATGATGGGATTAGCGTACATCTCTGAATCAGGTTCTATATTTTAGACTAAAGGGCCTATGTACTAAGAGAATTTTCTGCTTTCCTCCAAATTTGTCATCACTCTCTTGCTTTGGCATGAATATATGGTAATGAGCTAAATCCTTACTCTGAACCATGGGGGTTATTCAGAGATGAACGCAGATAGTTGCATACGCAGCCAGATCTGCGTTCATCTCTGCACATGCTGAGGGCCGCCCAGCACAGGGCAAGGCTGCCCAGCATGTGTAGGGCCACCTCCTGATGCATCTGCAATCTAATTGCGAACGCATCGAATTTAAGGTTGATGCCTGTGCTGCCAGGCGGTAATTTTTTCCCCTCCATTTTCGTGTCGCTTCCCCAGCAACACTGAACCTCTGCCCCCACAATGGCCTCGCCTGTCAATTACATCGGGTATGCGACCGCAATGTGTATGGCAATGCAGCCGCTGTGCATGTGCAGTTTGCCGCCATTGGCAAACTGCATTGAGGACTGATATTGCAGCCGGGTCTGAATACCCCCCCCCCCCCCATGTGCGCAGCTCACTCCTCTGCTCCGTGTGACTCAACTGTTGCCCGTCTGAGTTTGAATCCTATGTCTGAGATGTATTGTCCTATTACTAGGAGGTACTGTACTATACAAAGATGAGCATACAGTTTGCAGTATACAGCATTTTAATTTGCTCTTTACAGTTCACACCATGCCTTTGTATACATAATGTTATTTTTTTAGCTAAGCTGAAAAGAGGAAGAAAATACACCTGAGACTATGCTCATTCAATACCGAATACAGCATAAAAAAGCTTAAAACTAGAGTGATAGAACTGTTTAAAAATTCAGTAGTCCAGGGTAATCAATAAAATAATTTATAAAAAAATAATGACCCATTTTGGAATTATGATTTCCTTGCACAATCTTAATGAACAAATCAAATGTTACTGTTAATAATGCAATGGTCTGTCCTCCACTGTCTTTTCCATGGGTCTTTCCAGAGACACAAAACACTAAGTAAGTCCATTATATGAGAAAGATTTAGCAAGCAGATGTTCTCTTCATATTAGGCATTATCATCATCAGGGAACAACGTGACTGATAACACTCAGGAGAAACATTTACAAAATATTTACAGTTATTCATTTTAAACTCTATTATAAAAAAGCTATTTGGTCCTTAGAACAATTGAACAATAACAATAATATACAGTACTAAAACAAATCAGCCATATGTCACAGCAATGAATTATTCCATCGTTACTCAAGTACTGAAGTGAATTAGGGAGTACATTATAAGAAGAGTGACAGAGTAACAGTATATTGACTTGATAATTTATTTCATTTATTTCCTGATGTCCCCAGGTAATATACTGTAGCTAATCAGACGCTGATGCAGGGAGATTTCTGTAATACAACTCCTGGCATGAAACTTATGACACTTTTCAGACTTTTACGTCCAATTTACTGTGGTATACTTCTATATATTGATCACACATTCATTGATCTATTATTATATATTTCCTAATTAACCAATGAACACCAGCCACACAGATGTTCAGCAATTATTTGCTACCGCTCATGCGTGGAAAATACAGAAAACCTTAACAGCACCTGCAGGGTTTGACTGGCCCACAGGGGTACAGGGGAAACCCCCGGTGGTCCCCACTGCCAGTGGAGAGGGGGGGGGGGGGGGGGGAGGGAAAGGAACCTGGAACCTGATCCCACCTCCTCCTATTGGAATTAGGTTCCAGACTGTGCACCTAAATTATACATTATATATACAGTATGCTACCTTATACTGCACAGTACTATGGTGTATTTCCTACAGTGCATTGCTGTTGTTAATCTGGTATATTATCCTGAATGGACTAGTAGTATTTACTGTATGTATTTATCAAGGCATCCAGACCATGCACTCTCTAATGGTTAGGCAACCAATGTGGTGGCTGGCCACACCCCTAAACATGGGCCCCAATGACTTAATTTCCCTGGTGGGCCCTTCATGCCCCAGTCCGTCACTGGGCACATGTGAGACCTGGGGGGAAATTTACTAAGATGGGAGTTCTATTTAAGATGGGATGCTGCCCATAACAACCAGTCAGATTCTACTTCTTATTTATCTAGCACCTTCTAGAAGATAGTACCTGGAATCTGATTGGTTGCTATGGGCAACATTCCATCTTAAATAGAACTCCCATCTTAGTAAATTTACCCCCTAGAGCACAGGTTCTCAAACTCGGTCCTCAAGACCCCACACGGTGCATGTTTTGCAGGTCTCCTCATAGGATCACAAGTGACATGATTAGCTCCACCTGTGGACCTTTTAAAATGTGTCAGTGAGTAATTAATACACCTGTGCACCTGCTGGGTTACCTGCAAAACATGCACTGTGTGGGGTCCTGAGGACTGAGTTTGAGAACCACTGCCCTAGAGTGTAGCACAAAGGTGCTATTGCGATTGATTTAGACTATTAGGCTAGGGCCACACATAGACGCCAAGTGGGTCCCGTTCAGCTGCATTCTCAGATGCCCAGCCATGATGCATTCTCAGATGCTCAGCTGCATTCTCAGATGCCCAGCCATGTTCAGATGGAGACACTGCCCCTGTCACATGATGAAACTAGCATTTGAATATTACCGTTACTCTGCTGAAAGACACAAGTGCGGGCACAGCAGCATCTGCCTCTGAATTAGGCCCAATGTATTTTACAATAGTAACAGTACATATACTGCTGAGTTGTACAGCGGTGTAGAGGATAATCTCCAATCATATATAATAAAAGGCTAATGCACCTCCTCACCTCTATGGGGGAAATTCAAGTGTTTTGCCACTAGATGGAGACTGACAGAGTAATGCAAGTGCCACTCTCTTCGAGTGTGCACAGCTGCTGGTGCTGACATTACTGTTATGTTGTTCCATCATTTTGATGGGCTGGTAACTAGTATACAATAATAACAATTGCTCATGCACTAAAGCAGGGGTGGGGAACCTTTTTTCTACCAAGGGCCATTTGGATATTTATAAAATCCTTCGGGGCCCATTGAAATATTATCAAATTAAAAATTAGCCTGCCCCCAGTAGATAGGCCCCCAGTAGTTATGCCCCAGTAGATATGCCCCCAGTCAGTTGTTATACCCCAGTAGATATGGCCCCAGTACATATGCCCCCAGTCACTTGTTATGCCCCAGTAGATATGCCCCCAGTCAGTTGTTATACCCCAGTAGATATGCCCCCAGTACATATGCCCCCAGTCACTTGTTATGCCTCATTAGATATGCCCCCAGTCATTTGTTATGCCCCCAGTCAGTTGTTATGCCCCATTAAATATGTCCCACTAGATATGCCCCCTAGTAGCGCTGCTTACACACACATTAAAATAAAGAAAAAAACCACAATACTTAGTGACTAAAGGAAAAATGGTTTTGTTTATTTTAATAATGTGTGCATATCATTATGCATAAATATAAGTAAGTATTAAGAAAGTAACACAATCTCTAAAATGTGTGCATGTCACCCTCCAATCAAGCAACAATAAACAAAATATAAATACATACTAATATCTGTGCTTATGTTTAAAACTTATTTGCTTGCTGAAGCTCAAAAAGGCAGAAAAACCACAACATGTCAATACAACTTGCTTATACTTTGAGAAAGTTAGGGCGTATCATGAAGAAACACATCAGATGGTTATGTGCTTAACAGTAGATCAGAAGTGGCCTTTGATAGATACATTCCTCACCAGGGGTGTAGTATGGCTGACCGGCGGTCTCCTGACCGCCGGTCAGCTTACCGACGCCGGGATCCCGGCAGCATACCGACGCCGGGATCCCGGCGGGGGGAGGGGCGAGTGCAGCAAGCCCCTTGCGGGCTCGCTGCGCTCGCCACGCTGTGGGCTCGGTGGCGACCTACGGTCGCCACGGGTTCTATTCCCACTCTATGGATGTCGTGGACACCCACGAGTAGAAATAGTCCCTGTTGGTCGGCATGCCGACCATCGGGATAGTGGGGGTCGGGTTGCTGGAGGAGGTCATGTGACCGTCGGTCTCCCGACTGTCGGTCACATGAATACCACCCCCTCACCAGACCAGTGCACTCTATGTTATGCCATTAAAGGCCAGGTCCAGAACTTAATGCCTAGCATCATTAGCAAAACAGTTCCTGGACTTTCCATTGCTGGGTATTTCACTTGAACTGATAATTTAATTTTGTCATATTTGAGTATCCCCTGTGCTGACAGTAGGGTGGTACGGGGTGGTATGGAGTGCCATTAAGTAAGCCCACCGCTGAGGCATAATTTATAAGGGGCATTTTTGTCAAATTGTGTCAGTGGCATAACTGTGCGTGGCATAATATGTAATAGGCATTACGGTGTGTGGTATAATATGTAATAGGCATTACTTTGTGCGGCATAATGTGTAATGGGCATTACTGTGTGTGGCATAATGTGTAATGGGTGTTATGGTGTCTGGCATAATGTGTAATGGGCATTACAGTGTGTGGCATAATGTGTAATAAGCATTACGGTGTGTGACATAATATGTAATGGGCATTACGGTGTTTGGCATGTGTAAGGGGCATTACGGTGTGTGGCATAATGTGGCCATGCCCCTATTGTCATGTAGCCACTCCCCTAGTTTTGTGTGACCACTCCCATTTTTACTATCAGTACCACTAAGAAAAAATGTCTACTTGCACCACTGATTATCCCTGAATAAAATCCACAGTTTACAAGCGAAGATCGTGAAATTTTACATACGAGCGTATTAAAAGACGGCGGAGGCAACTAAAACAACTTGAAATCCCTAGCACCCCTAGGGGGGAGACAGCAGCACAGAGTATATCAGGAGACAGCATAACTCCGGAATTGCTGGAGCAATGTACTCAAAAATTGGTACACATATGCTTTACAATCTGGGAACAAACACTGTCGGGAGAAGACACCGCTAGCACCCCTATGGGTGAGGCAGCAGCACTGAGTATTTCAGCAGACAGCATAACTCTGGAATGCCTGCAGCAATTTACAACAAACTTGGTACACATCTGACTTACACTCTGGAAACAAACATTGTGGGGGTCAGACACCCCTACCACCCCTAGGGGTGGGACAGCAGCACAGAGAATGTCAGCAGACAGCAAAACTGTGGAAGGCCTGGATCAATTTACGCAAAACTTGGTACACATCTGACTTACAATCTGGGAACAAACTCTGTGGGGTTTATACACCGCTAGGAGTGGGACAGCAGCACAGAGTATTTCAGGAGACAGCATAACTCCCGAATGCCTGGACCAATTTACAACAAACTTGGTACACAAGTGACTTACAACTGGGAACAAACACTGTGGGGGGAAGACACCCCTAGCACCCCTAGGGATGAGGCAGCAGCACAGAGTTTTTCAGCACACAGCATACCACTGGAATGCCTGCAGCAATTTACATCTAACTTGCTACACATATGACTTACACTCTGGGAACAAATACTGTGGGGGTAACACACCACTAGCACCCCTAGGGGTGGGCCAGCAGCACAGACTATATCAGGACATGCATGATTTGTCAGTGATGACAGGGCTGCATGTGGCAGGGCCAGTGACATGATGTGAGGAGGAGAATGCAGGTAGCACAAACCCACACACTGCCAGTTATATAGTGGAAGTAGCACGGTCCCCCAGCAGCACAAAGTATATCAGTAGAGACATAATGTGCTGCGCTATATAAGAAACTGTAAAAAAAAAAAAAGATAATTTCACAGGGGCACTGACATGATTGAGGAGTTGGGGAATGAAGGCAGCAGGAAGCCACAGACTGAGAGTTGTATAGTGGGAAGAGCAGGGACCTATGGTGAACCAAAAAGTGGTCCGGCCACTACACAAAGTGCGTCAGGGAAGCAAGATATGCCTATGTACTAGATCTCCAACCAACGGTAATTAATGAACAACTATCATTTTAATTTACCATCCTCATCCCGTAGCGAAGCACGGGTATACAGCTATCCACAATGTTATTTATACTGTGTGTTTAATAATTCAATTTATTTTTGTAAACACATTCTTAAAATCCCGGGCAATGCCGGGTACTCCAGCTAGTATATATATATATATATATATATATATATATATACAGAGAGAGTCGCACTCACGTGTAATACTGGAACAACAGCTGGGGTGTCTTCCACGAAAACCCTCCAGGGGATCCACTTGTAGATACAAAAAAATGGAGCACTCACCAGTCTTTTCTTAATGAGATATTTAGCAAAAGTTTATTGCCCAGACAGCATACATGACTGTGTAACACAGTCCATTATAGTTATCCAGAGGTAAGCTCAAACGTTTTCGGTCATAGCAGACCGTCATCAGGAGACATAAACATCATTTAACAGCCGTCCTGCCATCATATAGAGATACCATCAGCCTGATGGTATCTCTGTATGATGGCAGGACGGCTGTTAAATGATGTTTATGTCTCCTGATGACGGTCTGCTATGACCGAAAACGTTTGAGCTTACCTCTGGATAACTATAATGGACTGTGTTACACAGTCATGTATGCTGTCTGGGCAATAAACTTTTGCTAAATATCTCATTAAGAAAAGACTGGTGAGTGCTCCATTTTTTTGTATCTATATATATATATATATATATATATATATATTCATTCATCATGAAGTCCTGGTAAAAAGAAGAAGGATGAAACGCGTTGAGGCTGTATGGTACTCCTTGCTCTAGGATCCATATGCTGGTGTCTCTCCTAGAGCTCAGATAAGTTTTTATTGCACTGACCAAAAATCTGTGCACATTTTATGTTAACTTGTTTTTTTTGGGTGTCTGTGTGCAATAAAAAAAAATTTTTAAACAAATTGCACTATATATATTTTTTCTTTTCTAACTGTATATTATTCACTGCAAAATGAAATCCTGAGAGGATGGTGTAAGCTGAGAACCAGTTCCTGGATTGTTATTCATACAAGCGCTTTCAGCTCAAATGGTATACCCTGGGCTGTAATTTGGGTACATGTGGATGAATATATTTGATATGTCATCTTGAAAAATCATATTTAATGCACTATGAGGCACCTTTTGCCACTTTTTTTACCACAGGAATATTGCCTATGGAGACATAGGATTGGGTGTTGGGCAGCCACTGGACAATACAGATAGTGCATATACATAGAAAATTTCATACAAAGCACCTTGCACGACTGCTGAGTGGATCACTGTTTGCTCCACTGTGCATAAATGCTTTGATTTTAAAACATTAAAAGGGCACTGCACAAGATAAAAATCTGTACTGCTCGTACTACAATGTAACCAGTGTGGGCTGGTTACTACATGATATCACACAAAGTCCAACTAACAAAACCAGGATCACCGCTACAGGGAGACACGGACTCCAGCCACCTGCTGCAGACCGCCACTGGAGATCACCGCTGATCGGATCACAGTAACCACTGATGTCGGGACCGCGGGCACTGGAAGATCGTGACGTCACAGAGCTCCGTTCTAATGCGTTTCATCAATGGACTTCATCAGTGGGCTGTGCTCTATGACGTTTTGAAACTCCTATACAAAACCTCATACCAGTCTGATACGTTTTGTAGGCTATACAGGCCATATATTATAGCCTTTCAACAGTATGCAACATATTGACATGCCGCTCACAATCTAAAATACATTTCAAAGACACTTAAAAACAGGAACATCACCATTATATATACACATATACTTTTTTCGGAGGAGCATCTAGGCATAAATGGTTTTAGATACTCAGAATCAGCATTTCTCTTATCCAGCACACTTCTATTTATCCGATTTCTATTGTCTGTGCGTTGTCTAGGATTATTCATATCACTAATACATTTCTCATTTGTTACCATATGCTAATTTCTCACCTCATTCTTATTATAATCATCCTTATTCTGATGGTATTTTCTTTTTTTTAGTTTCTTTTATTTTCTCCTCAATGATAACCACCCTTTTTTCATTATCTTTATATCTGAGTAACCTTTTCCGATGGTTTAACCATTTGAATTTTGACCTTTGAGGACAATTAATTATTTTTCTGTTTTTTTAAGGATTTTCTTTTTCTGAAATACCAATAACCAGATTAAATTAAATGAACATTCATCAAGAATGCAGTACCATTCCTTCATTCATTTTTTATTTTCCTGTCCTATTGTTGGATTTTTCGCAAGCCTCAAATCATGTGGTATTCTACCACATTTATAGGGGGTAATTCCAAGTTGATCGCAGCAGGAATTTTGTTAGCAGTTGGGCAAAACCATGTGCACTGCAGGGGAGGCAGATTTAACATGTGCAGAGAGAGTTAGGTTTGGGTGTGGTGTGTTCAATCTGCAATCTAATTTGCAGTGTAAAAATAAAGCAGACAGTATTTACCCTGCACAGAAATAAAATAACCCACCAAAATCTAACTCTCTCTGCACATGTTAAATCTGCCTCCCCATGCAGTGCACATGGTTTTGCCCAACTGCTAACAAAATTCCTGCTGCGATCAACTTGGAATTACCCCCTTAATGTAGTTTTCATGGCCCATGATATCCCACCAGGGGGTATATTTACTAAGCTCCCGATTTTGACCGATTTGGTGTTTTTTCTTCAAAGTGTCATCTCGAGAATTTACTAAACTCAAATCTCGGCAGTGATGAGGGCATTCGTATTTTTTGGGAAGTCAAAGTAAAAAAATACGAATGAATACACCATCGGGCAAACGCGGCTGTTTAGGTATACAACTCGGTAATTTACTATGCATTCGTATTTGAAATCTCTACCGTGAAAGTGCATTGGCGGCCGTGAAAAAAAGCGAATTGTAAAAGAAGGCTGGAAAAAAATAGACCTGCTTTTGAGAAGCGTGTTTACATGTGTTTACAATTCTACATTAATCACACCTTCATTTTTGGTCCTTTAAATGAGAAACAAGCACATTTTTAACATCTCTCACTCTGAAATGGCTGCTGCCGTGTGTAGTACTGTTTTTTTTTTAGCCTGTGGGATACCTGAGAGTGCTCCAGCAGGCTACAATAAACCAGGGCCACGAAACTGAACATGGTCAGCAGGTTGTCCAGGTTCCGCGGAGGCTGCGCAGGGCTCGTTTTTTTAGGGGGCGTTTAAACTTTAACGCATTGGCCGATGACCAGCTCATACAGATGTTCTGGCTACATACAAATATCATTTTCCGTCTGTATGACCTTGTCAAACTGGACCTAGACCCTGAGACAGCACGCTCTCGCTCTGTCTCAGGCCTGGACAAACTCCTGCCTGTGTTGCACTTTATGGCTACTGGCAGCTTTCACGCTGTGACTGGCGATGTAATTGCTATCTCACAGGCCACCTTTTCTAAAATTTCTAATCAGGTAAGTTAACATATACATACTCCTCTATGTCTAAGTTGTGCTTCTGTTATGTAATATAACACAGTATTGTATTTTTAACACGTCATGACACTCACCTTATATTTTGAAATGTCCACTCAGGTTTGTGATGCTTTGTATCCACACATAGATGCCTCTATCTGCTTCCCTACCCAGGAGTCGTCGTGGCATGCAGTCAGGGTATCTTTCTATGAGCTTGCTGGCATGCCCAATGTGCTGGGTGCCATAGATTGCACACATGAAGTAAACAGTCAGCAAGTAGAGGAGATAGAAACATCTTGCCACAGTGTGAGTACAGATGTAGGGAGGCAGGTAAGCCAGTAACTGATTATGCGTCATTTTATAGGTAAGTCTTAATTTATGTAACTGAACATTGGCTAACCCCAAACATAAAATATATGTATTTATGAATTATGTTTGTAAAGCGTTTTTGTTTGATATTAGGCATGTTGTTTACAATTACTCAATAACATTTTCATATTACACTGTCAGTCAATAACAAATTAAACATTACACATATAGCATTTGAGTAATTTATTATCTTAAACACTATAATTGTGTTGGGCACAAATCTAGAAACGTTATTTATATTTGACAATACTTTTTTTTTTTTTTGGCTTGCTCATTTTCTTGTTGTTTTTTTGGTGGCTGCAGAGGATTCTGTTGGCACATTGGGCCGTGTTCTGCTTGATCGCCTAACTGGGGAGGTAACTGGGGTCTGGCTAGGTGTGGTTGTCCCTGAGCTTGAGCCTTGTTGCTGGGCTGCCAACAAATTTATGTTTTGGCTCAGGTTGTTGAGGCTTGCTGTCAGTTGTGTTGTTGCGGCTGTGTTGTTGGCGATTATTCTGGACAGACTTTTTGTGAGTAGCTGATTGTTCTGGATTATTTGTATGAGGGCTTGTTGATGGCGGTTTTGTTCGTCCATGATGCGTTGAAAGCTTCCTATCAGTTGGCTGTTGTCTGCTCTCATTTGTTCCATGCTATTGACCACTCTGCCAAGTTGTACAATCAGTCTGCCTGAGTTTCTACTCAGGTAGATGATGTGGCAGACTGGCAATATATTGGCTGTGGTTTTGCAGACAGGCATAGTGTTGGGCCTGTTGTGTGGACCAACTGGACCAAAAGTCTTGTCCCATTTCTGGCTGGGGTGGTGTTGGGCTCAATTGTTGGGTGGGGGTTGTTTGGGGTGGTGGAGTAATGTCAGCCGGCATGGTTGGCTGGTTCGGATCAACTGCTTGCAGGTGTAGTGTGAAAGTTTGCTGCAAGTCAGTTTCCTGCTGGGTACCCTGGGGCATGATGTCTGGATCTGTATGGGGTTGAAGACAGCCACAATTTAGTTACTGTTGGGCTTCTGCTTTTATTGTGCTTTACGACAACATGCATTACTTCTTAATATGCATGTAGACATTTTTAAATTGAGTGTGGCCTAAACTTATGATTATATTGGACATTATATTACCAAAATGTGGCTTCTTTGGTTCCCTACTCATTACAACAATCTTTAAGGTAAATGTTGGGCTATGAGCTTAACTTAATGGTCAAACACGTAGAACTGTAAAAATGCTACATTACACCTTTTACATATTATGTTTAAAGCTTCCTTTTGGCCAAAAAACAGAATACATTAAATGTGTACAACAATGCACTCATACATTGTTAAAGGCTGTCAGTCTTTCCCAGTAAACATTTTCAATTATTGTGAAAAAAACATATACTTAAAAATATGGTTGGCATAAGTGGCCACACCTATTTTGAGCATATTGTTAATTTGAGATGTGTACCACGAAATAATGCTTACCATGGGGTCAAATTACTAAGATTGAATTTGGTTTTAAGATGGGATGTTGTCCATAGGAACCAATAACATTACAGGGATTATATTCCAGAAGGTGCTGTATTAATGTTACGGAGAATAGGATTGGTTGGTATGGGCAACATCACATCTTAAATAGAAGTCCCATCTTAGTAAAGTTACCCACATGTGTTTGCTGGTGTTGCTTACTACAAGGATGAGTGTGTGCTTTTGAATTTTTTTTATTTTTGGGGGGGGGAAACACTTTGTAAAATGCATTTATTTTTAATAAATAAGGTTTACTCACCAGACAGCTGAGGGGATTGTGGTTCTTCACTTTGTGGACTGGCCAAAATGGCTTCTGGTGGCTGAGCCAACACAGTTGAGATGCGCCGTTGTGGTGGTGAGGATGCGGGTGTAGTTACCGCCTTAAGACGGCGTCTCTTACTACCCATCTTCTGGAGACTGCCAGACCCCTGCGAATGTCGTCTTAGTGGAGTGCGGTGCGATGATGAAGTTCCTATGGGATAATATAAACATTATAATTCTGTCTTTCTATGGGGTCTATTCATGAAGAAGTGAAAAGTGTGGAGAAGTGAGCCAGTGGAGAAGTTGCCCATGGCAACCAATCAGCATTAACGTAACATTTATAATTTGCATACTTTAAAATTATACAGAGCAACTGATTGGTTGCAATGTGCAACTTCTCCACTGACTCACTGCTCCACTCTTTTCACTGCTTCATGAATAGACCCCTATGTGTTTACAGAATATGTGTAACCACAACATTCTTACCTGCATCGCCAGCATCCGCATCTCTTGCCAGTGTGGTTTGTGTCCTGGCTGTGCTGGCTCTCTTTCGTACTGTTGAAATATGAATTTTGACCTTATGAGCATTATATTGTGAATACATATTTACTCCAAAACCTTATTGTGATGTGGACATATGAAGAACATTATGAAAATTAAACTAAACTTTGCTTATGCTTTTCTGGCTGACTTCATTGGGTGTGTATACTTTAATCATGAACCAATTACAACAACCAATCCATACCCTAAGGCAGGCATGTCCAAACTGCGGCCCTCCAGCTGTTGAGAAACGACATATCCCAGCATGCCCTGACACAGTTTTGTTGTCAGAGAATGCTAAAGCTGTGTCACGGCATGCTGGGATATGTAGTTTCACAACAGCTGGAGGGCCGCAGTTTGGACATGCCTGCCCTAAGATGCAGAATTAACAATATTATACAACTACAAAACCAACCGTGGATCTTTAACACAACAAGAATATTTGTCTGTTAGAAACATAAAAATTGTGTCAAAAAAAACTCACAACAACAAAATATATTATTTACCCTTTTTTTTAAATTACAATATTCTGCGGCAATAACCTCATCTTGCACACAAAGGCCTATCCACAACAACATACATTAACCATAAATACATTTAAAAAAATGTATTAAACATTCATGAAAACACATGAGTCACACTTCATTTAAAGGGAAACCAAAAAAAAACAACTAAAAATAAAATAAAAAAAACATTTGATGCTGCAAAAGGGACAGGACAACTGCTAATTTCACAAAACAAAGGGAAATAACATAACTATTTAGGCACAAAAATACATCACCAACACATTTGAAAAATTAAGCCACTTACAAACAAAATCAACTACAATACATTTCAGACAATTAAGGACAAAGCACATATGTTAAAATAATATAAATATTGTAACACAAACTCACCATCCTGCCTTGGACGATCCGAATCCCGGACATAAGTCGCACCAACAACTTCTGGCGGAATAAGGGACCGCACAGGCTCCTCCCAATCACGATATGACGCTCTGAAGGGATGTCCACCCCCTGTTTGCCTGGCAGACTTTGCCTCCTTGGCCATATTCGCCTTGACACGGCGCTTGATGTTGTAGAAACGCTTACAACATGTGTCCTCGGTCCTCCTCACCACACCCTCACTATTAACTGCCGCTGCTACCTTGCCCCACAGAACACTCTTCCTGTGTGAAGGTACCTTGGCAGCATCATGCCCAAACAGCTGATGATGATGTTTCATCAGCTCCCGCACCAATGCAACATTCTCAGCATAGCTGAATTTAACATTGCGGCCCGTCTTTGTAGTGGTGCGTGGCTGCGGAGCAACAGCACCATCACTGTCACTCTCACTCGAGGCCGCAGCAGCAACCTCCCCCTCCTCCTCACTAACCTCCTCCACCTCACTCACCTCCTCCCCCTCACTAACCTCCTCCCCCTAACTCACCTCCTCCACCTCACTTACCTCCTCCTCCACCTCACTCACCTCCTCCACCTCACTCACCTCCTCCACCTCACTCACCTCCTCCCTCTCACTCACCTCTGACTGGGACATATTCCGGACAAACAACAAATAACAATTATAAAAATAAAACACACAACACACTCCTCCACTACCACTACACACACACACACACACACCAAACACACACACACACACACACACACACACACACTCACAAACAATGACAATAGACTGAATTTTTTTTTTACAAAGACAAAAAAGTAAAAAAACAAAAAACCACCTCCAAACCACAAAATACTCCAAACTACTCACCAACACCAAACACCACTTCCTCTCCCCTCTCCACTAGCTAAACCCATGAGGTTCGGACGGTTTGCGGCGGTTTTATAGTAATGAGCACAGACACTCCTCCATCAGGAAACAAACCAATCACGGACGAGTGACAAAAACGAAAGTTAGAAAAAAATTGCGGCCGGGAACGGAAAAACAATGCCGTAACATTCAAATGACGCATTCGTTAAAAAAAAAAAAACACGGCCGCAAAAACACTAAATCGGCCGCATTCTACCTTTGAAAAACACGAATGACATCGACATCGAAAAATGAAAATAATTAAAATACGACAGCTTAGTAAATGCGTAAAAAAAACAAAAAGTTGCAAATTCACACATTCGATGTCATTCGTGTTTAATCTCCGTCCAAATCGACACATATACGAATTTTAGTAAATATACCCCCAGGTCTTTGTCTCCCTAATTAGCAACTTTTCTAATTGCCTAAATTTATCCTCCTCCTTGACGTCACAGGTTTCATTTATCAAAACATTATCACTTTCATCAAAAGTTCTGTCACCCTCCTGTGACCTTTTAGTTCTGTTCTTGCTCCTAAAAATGCTATTAAAATATATGCAATATTAAAATGTATATTCTTAAATCTATAAACAGCAGTATTCACACACTTAAAATAGAATTCAGTTGAAGGACAGTGGCAGTATACTATCTGGAAATCACAATTACATGGATACAAATAACACATAGATGCAGGGCTTGTCTCTATTACAAACTGGATAATACATACTTATATAGAGATGTGCGGCAGGCACTTTTCGTGTTTTGTGTTTTGGTTTTGGATCTGGATCCCCGCTCGTGTTTCGGATCTGGTTTGGTTTTGCCAAAACCTCCATCTCGGGTTTTGGTTTTGGTTTGGATCTGGATGATTTTTGAAAAAAACATGAAAACAACGAAAATCTCAGAATTTGGGGGAAATTTTGATCCTACGGTGTTATTAACCTCAATAACATTCATTTCCACCATTTCCAGTCTATTCTGAACACCTCACACCTAAAAATATTGTTTTTAGGCCAAAAGGTTGCACCGAGGTAGCTAGATGACTTTGCTAAGCAACACAAGTGTGTGGCACAAACACCTGGCGCATCTAGGAGTGGCAATGCAGTATCAGACAGGATGGCACTTTTAAAAAATAGGCCCCAAACAGCACATCATGCAAAGAAGAAAAAGAGGTGCAATGAGGTAGCTGGATGACTTTGCTAAGTGACACAAGTGTGCGGCACAAACACCTGGCCCATCTAGGAGTAGCAATGCAGTGTCAGGTAGGATGGCAGATTTAAAAACTAGGCCCCAAACAGCACATAATGCAAAGAAAAAAAGAGGTGCACCGAGGTTGCTGGATGGCTAAGCTAAGTATGAGAAGCTGAACCACCAGTCATAAACATAGCCCAAGGCCTTAGCCTTTCCTTGACACTTCGTGTAGTGAATGGCATATTGCCAATTTTACGTTTCTCATCAAATAATTTCTATTTTTTCCTGATTATTCATTTTTGCTTCTTGGATTTTACATGCCCTCTATGACATTGGGCATCGGCTGGCCTTAGCAGACGACGTTGATGGATTTGCATTGTCAATGTCATGACTGGTGGAAGCAGCAGCTTCAGCACTACTACTAGGAACTGGAAGTAGTTCCTGATCTTCCACTATTTTTTCCTCCAAATTGTTGTTCTCCATTTCACAGGACAGCACTCCTTTAATATTACAGCACACAGAACAGTGACCCTTTATTTTCACAGCGCCCCTGTATTCTTACAGCCTACAGGACCAGTGTAATGTTATTTTAACAGCAGCACCCCTGAAAATATACAACATACAGGGCCAGTGTAATGTTATTAAGACATCATCACCCCTATATTTCACAGCATACAGGAACAGTGTGCTTTTAATTTTTAACTGCACCCAAACTTTTATAGCAGACAGGGCCAGTGTAATGTGATTAAGCATCAGCAGCACCCCTATATTTCACAGCATGCAGGAGCAGTGTGTTTTTAATTTGTAAGAACGGCACCCAAATTATTATAGCAGACAGGGCCAGTGTAATGTTATTAAGATATCAGCACCCCTATATTTCACAGCATACAGGAATGAAGTGCTTTTAATTTTTAAATGCACCCAAACTTTTATAGCAAACAGGACCAGTGTAATGTTATTAAGACATCAGCACCCCTATATTTCACAACATACAGGAGCAGAGTGCTTTTAATTTGTAAGAACTGCACCCAAATTATTATATCCGACAGGGCCAGTGTAATGTTATTAAGACATCAGCACCCCTATATTTCACAGCATACAGGAACAAAGTGCTTTTAATTTTTAACTGCACCCAAGCTTTTATAGTAGACAGGACAGGTGTAATGTTATTAAGACATCAGCACCCCTATATTTCACAGCATACAGGAACAGTGTGCTTTTAATTTTTAACTGCACCCAAAGTTTTATAGCAGACAGGACTAATGTGATGTTATTAAGACATCAGCACCCCTATATTTCACAACATACAGGAGCAGTGTGCTTTTAATTTGTAAGAACTGCACCCAAATTTTTATAGCAGACAGGGCCAGTGTAATGTTATTAAGACATCAGCAGCACCCCTATATTTCACAGCATACAGGAACAGTGTGCTTTTCATTTTTAACTGCACCCAAACTTTTATAGCAGACAGGGCCAGCAGTGTAATGTTATTAAGACATCAGCACCCCTATATTTCACAGCATACAGAAACAATGTGCTGTTAATTTTTAATTGCACACAAACTTTTATAGCAGACAGTGTAATGTTATTAAGACATCAGCACCCCTATATTTCACAGAATACAGGAGCAGTGTACTTTTAAGTTTTAACTGCACCCAAACTTTTATAGCAGACAGGGCCAGTGTAATGTTATTAAGACATCAGCACCCCTATATTTCACAGCATACAGGAACAGTGTGTTTTTAATTTTTAACTGCACCCAAACTTTTATAGCAGACAGGGCCAATGTAGTGTCATTAAGACATCAGCACCCCTATATTTCACAGTATTCAGGAACAATGTACTTTTAATTTGTAAGAACTGCACCCAAATTTTTATAGCAGACAGGGCCAGTGTAATGTTATTAAAACATCAGCAGCACCCCTATATTTCACAGCATACAGGAGCAGTGTGCTTTTAATTTGTAAGACCTGCACCCAAATTTTTATAGCAGACAGGGCCAGTGTAATGTTATTAAGCAATATTAGGTTATTAAGTGTAATGTTATTAATCAGCACCCCTATAGTTCACAGTGCCCCTGCCCCCTGTACAACACAGTGACAGTCAGCACAGCACCACACGTGTACAGCTGCAGCCCCCAGCAGTAACACTAGTGACAGCCAGGACAGCAGAGACAGCCACGACAGCACCGCTAACACAGCACAGATACACCACAGACTTGAGTATCAGTTAAAAATTTGCCTTTTTTTCGGTATGCAGTCAGCATACCGACCGTCGGGATCCCGGCTGTCACAATACTGACACCAGGATCCCAACTGGGTTACCATACCACCACCGGAATACCAGCGAGGTAGGTCAATCCCCCTCTGTGGATGCTCACAACACCCATAGAGGGAGAATACGATTGCCACCAAGCTCACAGCTTGCCACCAAACATTTATGCACTTTTTGATTTTTTGACAGAAATAATAACCTATGGAATTCCATGCTTGGTTCTGAGAAGGGAGCTGCGGTCCAAGTATAGAAAATTGCAGAGCACTAAGTTGGATGTGGTAAAACATATGTTTTATTATTAGGGATGAGCGGGTTTGGTTCCCTGAGAACCGAACCCTACCAAACATCACATCCCAAGCCCAGATCTGAGTCCAGCTCGGGACTTCCCGCCAAACTCGGAAACCAGAACGAGGCAAAACATCATCATCCCGCTGTTGGATTCTCGCTGGTTTTGGATTCCATATAAGGAGCTGCGCGTCGCCACCATTTTCACTCCAGTCCTGGAGAGTGTAGCGAGAGGACATGTCTCCTCAGTGTCTGTGCAGGAAAGTGGTGTGGTGCAGGGGGTGGTGACCCACACTTTTGTGTTATTCCATTGCTGTCTTGTGCTACATCAGTCCAGTCACAGTGGTGGTGTCCTGTGCTGCCGTAAGTCCAGTGCTGCTGTATAAGTCCAGTCCAGTGCAGTGGTGCTGTTTTGTGCTACATCAGTACAATGGTGGTGTCCTGTGCTGCCATAGGTACAGTGGTGGTGTCATGTGCTGCCGTAAGTCCAGTGGTGCTGCTGTATACAGTATGTCCAGTCCAGAGGTGCTGTGTTGTGCTGCATCAGTCCAGTGGTGGTGTCCCGTGCTGCCATAAGTCCAGTGGTGGTGTCCTGTGCTGCCATAAGTCCAGTGGTGCTGCTGTATAAGTCCAGGGGTACTGCCGTATAAGTCCAGTCCAGTGGTGCAGCCATATAAGTCCAGGGGTACTGGCATATAAGTACAGTGCTACTGCCGTATATGTCCAGTGGTACTGCCGTATAAGTCCAAGGGGACTGCCGTATAAGCACAGTTGTACTGCCATATAAGTCCAGGGGTACTTCCGTATAAGTCCAGTGGTACTGCCGTATAAGTCCAGTCCAGTGGTGCAGCCATATAAGTCCAGTGGTACTGCCGTATAAGTACAGGGGTACTGCCGTATAAGTCCAGGGGTACTGCCGTATAAGTCCAGTGGTACTTCAGTATAAGTTCAGGGGTACTGTCGTATAAGTCCAGGGGTACTGCCATATAAGTCCACTAATATTGTGCGTGCATTACATCTGGGAAAATTCCAGCAGGTCCCATGTTCTTCACATACAATTAATTTGGTGGTGCAGAATTTTTTGAGAAATGACAGGGGCATGCAAGAAATGGTGTCGGTGGCCCAAAAAAATTGTGGGCTACTTTCGACATTCAGCCACTGCATACCACTCCTAGATGGGCCAGGTGTTCACACTTGTGTCACTTAGCAAAGTCATCCAGCAAACTCATTGCACCTCTTTTTCTTCTTTGCATGATGAGCTGTTTGGGGCCTAGTTTTTAAAAGTGCCATCCTGTCTGACACTGCAGTGCCACTCCTTGATGGGCCAGGTGTTTGTGCCGCACACTTGTGTCGCTTAGCAAAGTCATCTAGCTACCTCGGTGCTACCTTTTGGTCTAAAAACAATATTGTGAGGTGTGAGGTGTTCAGAATAGAATGGAAATGAGGGGAAATGAATGTTATTGAGGTTAATAATAGCGTAGGATCAAAATTACCCCCAAATTATGTGATTTTAGCTATTTTTATGCAATCATGTACGCAGTAACAATGGCTCTGGCGTCTAACTTCTTTGGCCATACTGGGTGACCATAGAGTTAGCAGAAGATGGATTATTGACTCTTGTTTGTTTGATGTTTTCATCTTCATACAAAATGGCAGATCTCAGAGTCAATACAAATTCTGGCGGCTGTGACTTTTGCAAATGTTTGCACAGCCACTGCATACAAACTTGCAGCTGCAATAGCATGTGCGTACATCTCTGAATCGGGCCCTCTGTATGGATCAGCATGGAGGTAAGCCTGGGCCTGGGGGGTGAGCATGGCGGCTGCTCAGCAAATGCTGGGCACACACCCATAGTTACGAAGACAGGGGACCTGATGCAAGGCCATGCCCCCATTTTTCGAGGCCATGCCCAACCACCAAGGCCACACCCCTTCGGAGTACGGAGTTTTCTATTTGCAAGTGCCAGATGTTGGGAGGTATGTCAATAGATATGTTTCTAGTGTGGTAGAAGAGTTGGGAATCACTCAAGTAACTGAGCATGTACAGCACTGCCCATTAACTGAGCATGTACAGCTCTGGACCTGGTAGGGACTCGCCCCTAGTATTCAGCTAACTAGACTGATCTTCCATTGCTTTCGCTGTGCTAGCTACCAGAGCAACTGACTCAAGCCACTGAACGGAATATGAGAAGAACAGATGACTGTAGAAAATGCCTGACAGTAGCTGAAAAAAATGTTTCAGAATGGGAAGTGAAAGGATGGAACCAGACAATACAAGCTGCTAAGAGACTAGGGGAATATGTATCAAATCTTCTAGAGGAGACGTGGAGAAGTTGACATAGCAACCAATTAGTTTCTAGCTATCAGTTATCAAGTATATTCTATAAGATATAGCTAGAAGCTGATTGATTGATTGATTGATTGATTGATTGATTGAATCTGCAACAAACTGCCAACTATCCACGACCTCTTCATCTCCCACTCTTTTAACCTTCTCGCCATCACTGAAACCTGGCTCTCCTCCTCTGACACCACCTTCCTTGCTGCCCTCTCCTACGGAGGCCTCTCCTTCACCCACACGGTCAGACCTGATGGTCGCCAGGGTGGAGGCGTGGGCATCCTTCTCTCCCCAAACTGCACCTTTCGTTTCATCCCACCTGAGCCCTCCCTTACCTTCTCCACCTTTGAGGTCCACACTATCCGCCTCTTCTACCCCATTCACCTCCTTGTGGCAGTGATCTGCCGCCCCCCTGGCCACTGTTCACCTTTCCTTGACAACTTTGCTGCCTGGCTTCCCCACTTTCTCTCCTCCGACCTCCCCTCTGTCATCCTCGGTGACTTTAACATCCCTATTGACATCACTAATGCTGCTTCCACTAATCTTCTCGCCCTATCCACCTACTTTGGACTTTCTCAATGGACCTCCACCACTACTCACAATCTCGGCCACTCCCTCGACCTTGTCTTCACCCACCGATGTGATCTCTCTGATTTCTCAAACTCTTCCTTCCCTCTCTCTGACCACCATCTGCTTTCTTTCTCCCTCTCATCCTCCTTCCTCCTCTCCACGCCCAGACCCACCACCACCAGACGCAATCTCTGGTCTCTCGACTCCACTTTCATGTCCTCCCTCGAGAATTTCCTATCTCCTCTTTCCACTATAACTTGTCCCAACCAGGCAGCCTCCTTCTATAACTCTTCCCTAACTGCTGCTCTCGACTCTGTGGCCCCCCTCTCCTCTGTCCCCCTCCGCCGCTCCAAACCCCAACCCTGGCACACCAAATTAACACGTTTCTTACAAAAATGCTCACGCTCCGCTGAACGCTCCTGGAGGAAATCTCACTCTCTGCCGGACTTCCTCCATTTCAAGTTTATTCTCTCCTCCTACAGCTCTGCTCTTTCCCTTGCCAAGCAATCCTTTTTCCAAGCACTCATCTCTTCTCAGTCCTCCTGTCCACGCCATCTCTTTGAAACTTTCAACACTCTCCTTCGCCCCCCTCCTCCTCCCCTCCCATCCTCCCTCACTGCCACTGACTTTGCCTCCTTCTTCATCTCCAAAATTGAGGACATCCAACACGACATCTCCCGCCATCACCCCTCTGCTACCCCCCTGCCCCCTTTATCATCAATCCCACCTCCATCAATCCCACCCTATCCTCCTTCCGTCCCACTTCAGAAAAGAAAGTCCACTCCCTCATCTTATCCTCCCCCCCCTCCACCTGCCCCCTGGACCTCCTTCCCTCCCATCTTCTCCGCTCCCTCTCCCCCACTGCCTGCTCCCACCTTGCTCACCTCTTTAACCTGTCCCTCTCTACCGGCATCTTCCCCTCGCCATTCAAATATGCTCTGGTCTCACCTATTCTCAAAAAACCCAACCTCGACCCCTCATCACCCACTAACTACCGCCCCATCTCTCTTCTCCCTTTCGCCTCCAAATTACTTGAACGACTAGTCTACAGCCGTCTCACAAGCTACCTCTCTGATAACTCCATCCTCGATCCACTACAATCTGGCTTTCGCCCACTCCACTCAATTGAGACTGCCCTGGTGAAAGTCACCAATTACCTGCTTTCGGCCAAATACAGGGGCCACTTCTCTATGCTCATCCTTCTGGACCTCTCTGCTGCCTTTGACACCGTAGATCATCCTCTCTTCCTCCGCACACTCCAAAACGCTGGCCTCTCTAGCACTGTCTTTGACTGGTTTTCTTCTTACCTAACTAACCGCTCCTTCTCTGTGTCTGCCTCCAGCACCACCTCACACCCTTCCATCCTTCCTGTTGGTGTCCCTCAGGGTTCTGTCCTTGGACCCCTTCTGTTCTCCCTGTACAACTCTTCCCTGGGTGCGCTTATTAACTCATTTGGCCTTCAATACCACCTCTATGCCGATGACACACAACTCTACCTCTCATCTCCTGATCTGTCCTCCTCTGTCCTCTGTCAGGTTTCCAGATGCCTCTCCGCAATCTCCTCCTGGGTGTCTGAACGCTCTCTAAAGCTCAACATGGACAAAACTGAACTCATCATCATCTTCCCCCCATCCAGAGCAACACCCCCGACCAATATCTCCATCATTGTTGACAACGCCACCATCTGCCCCGTTCCCCAACTCCGCTGCTTGGGCATCACTCTTGACTCCTCCCTCTCCTTTGCACCCCACATCCAAGCTCTGGCACAATCCTGTTGTTTCATTGCTCGTATCAGGCCATATCTCTCCCAGAGTGCAACTAAACTCATCATCCACTCACTGGTCATCTCACAACTTGACTACTGCAATGTTCTCCTCACTGTCCTCGCTTGCTCCCATCTTGCTCCCCTCCAATCTGTCCTGAACTCCGCAGCTAGGCTTATCTTCCTCTCCCGCCGCACCACATCTGCCACTCCCCTTCGACAAAATCTACACTGGCTCCCATTCCCCTACAAAATCCTCTTCAAACTCCTCACCCTCACATACAAGGCCATCTCTAATTCCACTGCTCCCTACATCTCCAACCTCCTTTCCCTTCATACTCCCTCCCGCCCCCTACGGTCGACTAATGACCGTCGCCTCTCCACCGCCCTGGTCACTGCTTCCCATGCACGAGTTCAGGATTTTGCCCGTGCTGCACCCCTTCAGTGGTACGCACTCCCCCGCTCCATTAGACTCTCCCCGACCTTGCAAAGCTTCAAACAGGCACTAAAAACCCACCTATTCATCAAAGCGCACCCTTCCGATGCATAACCGAGTCCTGAGGCTGCTCCTCCTCCCCCCTGCCTCATGCCGGTAACACCTCAGCTTTGCTTGCATACTGCCATCTGGCTACCTCCCACTTGCCTGCACCTCTTGTCATCTGTCTGTCACCCCTCCCCACTAGATTGTTAGCTCTTCAGAGCAGGGCCCTCTTTCCTCTTGTTATCTAAGCCCTCGTCTCTACACATTTCACTCGCAGCTCTCCCCTGCTCAATGACCATCTTTATCCTGCTAGTAAAGGCTCATCCCCATCTATGGCCACCAGCCTCTAGTAGTACGATGATCACTCCATCAATACTTACATCTTTGCTGTATTATGTCTTGAGAACGTGTGGTGCTCTGTTACCTGTACTCTATTTCTGTTATTTATTTACTGTAATGCTATGTTTTGTCTCCCTGTACTGTCCTTTGTACGGCGCTGCGAAACACATGTGGCGCCCTATAAATAAAATGTAATAATAATAATAATAATAATAATAATATGGGCAAAGTCTCCACCTGTCGTATTTTATATCTCTCTCTCCAAGAAGCAAGGACATTTTCACAGGATGTAAGGCATAGAGAAACAACAACAATAAAATGGTAACTTCAGTGGGATCATGACAGAAAGAAAACAAGAAGGTTTGAAACTGTTGCTGGCAGTAAGACACTGGAGCCATTGTAATTGTATACGGGATCACAGTTGCAAGCTGCGGCATCCTCAAAATGATCGCTATATACCTGCGTTTTTTTTTTTGTCTTCCCCGTTACCTCCTCCAAATGCTGACTACCTGCCAATGATATTGCGAATAAATCCTCTGTGAGTCTGATGCAGAACTGAGCACAAACTAGACGTATGTAAGCTCAGGCTTTGCATGCACTAAAATTAATGCATATATTCCCTGAGTTTTTACCTGCCCTAGCTGTCATCATCATCAGTGGGCACTCTCAACAACCTACGTTTGGTGCAAATGATACACCTGTAAACATTTCCTGTCATGCACCCTCATGAGAATGCCATGTTACAACCCAGTTACACCACCTCAATTGCAAGTGAAGGAGCCTTTGAAATGCGTACAATTCTACATTGTCCATACATGAGATTTTTGTGCATTATTGCAATGGTTCCCAAACTTTCTTGTATCACGGTCACCTGGAGTATCAAGATTTTTTTCATGGCACCCCTAGGCTAAAAATTTCTTAATAAAACATTAAAAAATAATTATATTTCTTGCAGGTTATAGATCCTGGTTCAACAGTACAAAATTAAGCAATTCGGTCATTTAAAAAAACAACAACTTGTAAACAATTCAATTTAGTAATATTCTGTAGCTACATAAAAGCAAATACAAGCATAAATAGTTAATACGTCATATGTGCTTTGATTGATTGATTGATTGATTGATAGATTAATTGATTGATTGATTTCAAAATGTACATAAATATGTCCTCATACACTGTGGCTTCTGTTGTGCCAAGTTCTGAACACTTTTCATATTTCTTTAAATTTCTTTGTTTTTTTCCTTTACTCTATTGCACAAACAAGAAATCTTGTTTGTATCAGCAAGGCATAAATAATTTAAACTACTTAATTTGCTTCTTCTTTTAACATTTCCTGTTCAAAATCTATAAATCTTTAAATAATAAATTACTGTTTAGTAAATCAAGATGTTGGGGGTTAATATCCATCTTCTTTGTATAGTATATTGAACAAATATTTAGATATCACTGCATATGCCAAGTTAAGGTCTTACCAGATGTAATATTTGAAATTTGATAACTTAGTATCCTTTATATTTTTCTATTACTGCCATTTTGGCAAACTGATGCTAGACAACTATTTTGCCGTTACTAGGCTGATGCTCCCTTTGTGCTTATAAAACAACTGATGTGTGACCACATTAACACAAGTAGAATATAAATGGTATGTGGGCAAAATGCAGTAATAAAATACAGACTTAAGTAAAAGTGTTTCTAATTACACTTGTCTTTTTACTGTCTGATTCCGCCCTTCCAACAAAAACAATTGTAAAAAAGGTTTTAATAAAAATATATATTTTTGTTTACTTTCCATATTAATAATTAAATGAGACTTCAAATCGTGCATGCTAGACTAACTGGAAAACTAAAGGTTTCTGTACCGTACACCATTCATACTCCGTGATCTATATAATAATTGAGGATAACTGTCATGTCTCCTGCATGGGGCAACGGGAACATGACAGCCAAGTGGAGAACCCATCGCAAGGTCACATAGCATGATGGGGACAGACGTAGAGACGGAGTATAAAGCCAGTGATAGAAGTGGAGCTTGGGCAAGCCTGGACCCATTGTTAGACGGGGTCAAAAACTACTATTTGCATATATGCCTGGAAAGCTTCATCCTGAAATTGCTTGACTTGTGAAAGCTACATCTTCATACACAGAATAATTTTTTCCAAACTCTACAAAGTCTGGCAAGTTTTGGACCTCACTTTATGACAATCACCTCTTTAGCCATTAGCACACTGTAAATGGTAGTATGCACCCATCCATTCACTGAGAAGCACTCTCTAAAAACTTAAACTATCCCTGTGTGGCTATCAACAATTATATTCACAATTAATTTATCCAATGTATTTATGGCCTTTCAGTATACATTGAAAGATGAAATAAAATCCATTTAATTAAAAATTATATTTGAAGAAAGGTGTAGTTTCAGTCGATAGGTATAGTAGTATTTTGGACCAGTCATTTACCTGGTCAATAACTCAATAACTATAGTGCCCATCATTACAGATTTTTTTCTTCCTCTGTCTTCCTTCACAATACTGTATCTGTCGTCGTTATCGTCAACGTCCCCCTCGCACCCTCATCATTCTCTCTTATCTCTACTCCCCTGTCTGTCTCTCCCCCATCCCTTTCCATCTCTCTCTCATTTCTGCCCATTCTATCACTTATCTCTAAGTTATGTAGGAAATGTCAGGTCTTGCGCAATCTCCTTTTGTTGTAAAGGGAGAAATTTTTGGTGGTGGAAAAGTATAAAAAGTTTCTTACGTCCTTCAAATAAATAAAGTACAATTAAATGTCTCACGTCATCTGAATGAAAACTCTTTTAGTTGGTCTTTATGTTTCAAAATAGCCCATAAAACTTCTTCTCATCCTTTATATCCAAACTGTGTTGGTCAAATTTCCACCCTCTTTCCACCTCTGTATCTGGATATATTATTTCTCCATTTCAGATATATAGAGGGAGACAAGAGGTGTATAATAGTGTAGTACAGTTTTATTATAACATGAAAAGATAAAAGTCACACTTCTGGCAGCGTACCTCAATAAATGGTGCATAATGCACACCAAGTCTCGTTTGAAATTTATGACATCTATGGCACCTCCCAGGAACAAGAATCCACCATCAGATTCCAAGGTTGGGTAGTCTATCAGGCTAGTGTGTCCTTACCGACGTGTTTCGGCTCTCTGGAGCCTTTATTAAGGTGTAATGGGCTAATGTACATGAAGTGATATTTATACCGCTTCCTCTGACTCCATTGGTAGATTCGTTACAGGGAGTGACCATCACATTAAAAACATATTGCTTTTTAAGAATAAAACATTTAATATTTCATATATATTAAATATAAGTAAAATTAATTTAAAACGATTTGCCTTAGTATAGAAAAGCAGTAGTACTGCATTTAGTTTTTTTATTTCCTATCTACTTCCGGTGTCAATCCGGAACTCATTACAGGTTGAGTCTCCCTTATCCAAAATGCTTGGGACCAGAGGTATTTTGGATATGGGATTTTTCCGTATTTTGGAATAATTGCGTACCATAATGAGATATCATGGTGATGGGACCTAAATCTAAGCACAGAATGCATTTATGTTCCATATACACCTTATACACACAGCCTGAAGGTCATTTTATCCAATATTTTTTGTAACTTTGTGCATTGAACAAAGTGTATCTATAGTCACACAAATCATTTATGTTTCATATACACCTTATACACAGCCTGAAGATCATTTAATACAATATTTTTAATAACTGTGTGTATTAAACAAAGTTTGTGTACATTGCGTCATAAAAAAACAAAGGTTTCCCTATCTCAGTCTCACGCAAAAAAGTCCGTATTTCGGAATATTCCGTATTTCGGAATATTTGGATATGGGATACTCAACCTGTAGTTACATTACTAAATAGACCAGCACTGCTTAGAATAATATTGATTGCAATCTTTTATTCATAAAAAGTAGTAAGTATAAGGTTCTTAGCTGCTCTCCGCTTGAAGCACCAAACTTATTCTGTATTGTATCTATCACTTGTCTCTGTCCCCCCCATTTTCGCACAGCGGGCAATCAGGTCCTAACTGTGCATGCGTATTCCCCACAATGGGCATGCACGCCGGACAACAACAATGGGCATCGCCGGTCAGCGATGGGATGGTGCGAAAAATCAGTTTGCAAGGTGATTGACAGTAAAAGGCCATTTGTGGGTGGCAACCGAGCATTTACAGGGAGTGTCCGGAAAAACACAGGTGTGCCCAAGCGTTTTCAGGGAGGGTGTCTGACATCAGCTCCGGCCCCGATCAGCCTGTTCTCATCGCACTGGAGGAGTAAGTCCTGGGTTGCGCACAGACTGCACAAATTGGATTTTAATTACCTACCAGTAAATCCTTTTCTCGTAGTCCATAGGGGATACTGGGAATCCATGGGGTATAGACGGGTCCACTTGGAGCCATGGGCACTATAGAAGTTTGATAACGTGTGCTGACTTCTCCCTCTATGCCCCTCCTACCAGACTCAGTCTAGGAAACTGTGCCCGAGGAGACGGACATACTTTGAGAGAAGGAAATAGATAAGGAAAGTGGTGAGATTTCAACCAGCACAACCAGAACAAGAGGAAAGCCATGCTAACCAAACTTGAAAACAGGGATAGCAACAGCTGAACCAAACAACAGTACGTAAACAAGTAACTGTGCAGGAAGAACAAAGCACCGGGTGGGCACCCAGTATCCCCTACGGACTACAAGAAAAGGATTTAACAGTAGGTAATTAAAATCCTATTTCTCTTTTGTCCTGGGAATCCATTTAGTACCATGGGGAAGTACCAAAGCTCCCAAACCGGGTGGGAGAGTGCTGAGGTTCCTGCAGAACAGAATGACCAAACTGAAGGTCTTCAGAGGCCAAGGTATCGAACTTGTAAAGCTTGGCAAACGTGTTCGAACACGACCAAGTAGCTGCTTGGCAGAGCTGTAATCCCGAGACACCCCGGGCAGCTGCCCAAGAGGAACCCACTGACCTAGTAGAGTGGGCATGTCCAGATTTTGGAATCGGCAAATCTGCCGTGGAATAAGCATGCTGAATAGTGAGCCTGATCCAGCGTGCAATTGACTGCTTTGAAGCAGGATATCCAACTTATTGGCATCGTAAAGAAAGAACAGCGAGTCCAATTTTCTGTGACGAGCAGTTCGCTTTACATATACCTTCAAAGCCTGTACAAAGTCCAAAGACTTTGAAGTAGCAGAGGTGTCAGTAACAACCGGGACCACAATTGGCTGGTTGATGTGAAATGCCAACACCACCTTAGGAAGGAATTGCCGACAAGTCCTGAGTTCAGCTATGTCCTCATGGGAAATCAAGTAGGGGCTCTTGTGAAACAACACCCCCAGCTCTGACATGCGCCTTGCCGAAGCCAAGGCCAACAGTGTGATGGTCTTCCACGTAAGATACTTTATGTCTACCGCCTTAACGGTTCAAACCAGTCCGATTGGAGGAATTGCAGAATCAAATTGAGATCCCAAGGCACCGTGGGAGGCACAAAGGGAGGTTGGATATGAAGAATACTTTTCAAGAACATCTGGACCTCAGGGAGAGAAGCCAATTGTTTCTGAAAGAAAATAGACAAGACCGAAATCTGAACTTTTATGGAGCCTAGGCGTAGGCCCACATCAACTCCCGACTGCAAAAAAAGCAGGAAACGTCCCAGATGAAATTCCACCATAGAATATCGTCTGCTCTCACACCAAGAGACATATTTTTTCCAGATACGATGGTAATGTTTAGACGTTATCCCCTTCCTAGCTTGGATCATAGTCAAGATGACCTTGTCAGGAATCCCTCTCCTGGATAGAATCAACCGTTCAACTTCCATGCCATCAAACGTAGCCATGGTAAGTCTTGATAAACGAATGGGCCCTGCTACAGAAGATCCTCTCGAAGAGGCAGAGGCCACGGATCTTTGATTAGGATCTTGAAAAGATCCGCATACCAGGCCCTTCGCGGCTAGTCCGGATCAATGAGAATTGCTTGAACTCTTTCCCTTTTTATTCTTTTGAGAATTCTTGGGATCAGAGGAATTGGAGATTGCTGACAATGCCACGGCGTGTTTTTCCGCCCAGAGGAGAATTCTTGACACCTTTGATATTGCAGCTCTGCTTTTTGTTCCTCTCTGTTGGTTTATGTACGTGACGTCCGTCACATTGTCCGACTGAACTTGAATGGCCTGATTCTGAAGAAGGGATGAGGCCTGCAGAAGGGTGTTGTAGATATCCCTGAGGTCCAGGATGTTTATTGGAAGGACGACTTCCTGACTTGACCATCTTCCTTGAAACTGCACCCCAACCTCTGAGGCTTGCGTCTGTGGTTAGAAGGATCCAATTCTGAATCCCGAACCTTCGACCCATCACTAGGGGAGAAGTTTGTAGCTACCACAGTAGGGAGATTCTGGCTTTTGGTGACACACGAATCTTCTGATGCATGTGAAGATGTGATCCGGACCATTTGTGCAACAGATACAGCTGGAAGGTCCTCACATGAAACCTTCCGTACTGAATTGCTTTGTAAGAAGCCACTATTTTCCCCAGAAGGCGAATGCACAGATGTACTGAGATTCGGGTTGGAGTCAAGACGGCCCGAACCATCGACTGGATCACCATTGCCTTTTACAAGGGAAGGAACACTCTCTGAGACTCTGTAGCCAGTATCATTCCCAGGAAATGAAGCTTCTGCGTTGGTTCTAGGTGAGATTTTGGTAGGTTCAGAATCCACCTATGATCCAGGAGTAATCTGGTTGTGAGACCAATGTTCTCCAACAACTGCTCCCTGGACGCAGCCTTTTTCAGAAGGTCATCCAGTTAAGGGATTACGTTCACTCCTTGTTTGCGGAGTAGTAGCATCATCTCTTACATCACTTTGGTGAACACCCACGGTGCCGTGATGAGACCAAATGGCAGGGCCTGATACTGGTAGTGACAGTCCTGCAGAGCAAACCATAGATAAGCCTGATGAGGCGGCGAGATCAGAATGTGAAGGTACGCATCCTTGATATCTAGAGACACTAGGAATTCCCCCTCTACCAGACCTGAGATTACCGCTCTCAGAGACTCCATCTTGAACTTGAACACTTGTAAGTATGGGTTCAATGACTTGAGGTTCAGAATTGGTCATACCGAACCATCCGATTTTGGTACTACAAACAAGCTGGAATAGTAACCCTTGTTTTGTAGATGAGGTGGAACTGGAACAATGACCTGGGTCCATAACAGTTTTTGAATGGCGTCTTGTAAGGATATTCTTGCCTCTTGTGAAACTGGTAAACCTGATTTGAAGAATCTGTGAAGTGGGAGATCCTGGAACTCCAGCCTGTAGCCCTGGGATATAAGGTCTATGACCCAGGGATCCTGACAAGATCTTGTCCAGGCGTGACTGAAGAATTTCAGCTGGGTTCCCACCTGCCTGTCTCCCAGGCATTGCAGTCCACCGTCATGCGGAAGGCTTTGAGTAGGCAGAGCTGGAGCTCTGTACCTGTGAACCAACAGCCGCTGGTTTGCATGGTTTACCTCTAGCCCCTCTGGCGGCGGTAGGAGCCTCTAGCTTTGCCCCGAAACTTTGCAGTCCGAAAGAACTGTAAAGTGGGTCCTGAGTAGGCCTTCTTAGATGGCGGAGCTGCAGAAGGCCGATATGTGGATTTACCCGCAGTAGCCCGTGAAATCCACTTGTCGAGTTCATCGCCAAATAAGGCCTCACCTGTGAAAGGCAAGCTTTCCACACCTTTTTTGGAGTCCACGTCAGCAGTCCACTGACGTAGCCATAGTCCCCTGCATGCCGACACTGCCATAGCTGTGGTGCGTGCATTAAGCAAACCATCTCCCTAATGGCTTCCACCATAAAGTTTGCAGAGTCTTGTATGTGTTGCAGCAGTAAAACAATTTCCTCTTGAGGTAAGATGTCTAACCCCTCAATTAAATTACCAGACCATTTATCAATGGCTCGCGTAATCCACCCACATGCTATAGTGGGTCTCTGGGCCACCCCAGTAGCTGTATACAAAGATTTGAGTGTAGTCCCAATCTTACGATCAGCTGCATCCTTTAGGGAAGCTGCACCACGAACAGGTAATATTATTTTACGTGAGAGCCTGGAGACTGGAGATGATAATAACTGCCTAGGAATTTGAAATTTCTTATCTGGATTAACCCACGGTTCTTCAAACAGGGTATTTGACACAGGAAAAGTGTCTGAGGATTTTTTCTTCACATTAAAGAAAGATTCCTCACACACCTCTGTCACCTTATCAGGAATATTTAGGACTTCCCTTATAGAGTCTATAAAAGCCTTAACACCTTGCGACAGAGTAGCCTCCCCTACCTCAATGTCCACATCACCCTCCTCCATTTCTGACCATTCATTATCAGAGTCAAAATGCAGGATATGGGCCAAAGAACGCTTTTATGGACAAATAGTAGAGGACTGAGATGCTGGTCTGAGTACTGAGTCCTTTTGCATAAACTCAGTCACAGATTGCCTCAAGTATTGCATCTCTTTCTCATCACAATATAATTTAGTAGAGATGGTGGAAATCATTCCCCTAATGGAGTCCAGCCATGCTGGCTCTGTCCCACTAGCCTGAGAAGGGATACTACACACTAGTGAACCCCCTAAAGAAGAGGAACACTGTGCCTTGCATGATACACACTCTTTGCCTGACATACTGCAGTAGCAACAGCACACACACAGGAAAAGGTTAAGAGCACAAGTAACCCACAAAGAGCCCTTCCCGAGAGACACAGAGAGAGGATGTAACCAGCCCACGGTGGCCCTATCGCTAAAGCCAAGCTTAGCCGGGTCACAGACTAAGTATCTAGATTAGGGACTTAGTAAACAAGTATAAAGCACCCCCCTGCTATGACCCCCTGGTACCGCTGAGGTAATCTGGAGGCTCTCCGGAGGAGCTGCGCATCCCTGCAGTTAGCGTCTGTGTTAGCTGCAGTAGGGTAAAATGGCGCCTGTGAGCTGCTGGATCTGATCATAGTGAAGCCCTACCCATTCAATGGCACGCGGTCTTCCCGCTCCTCTTTATACTGGCATTATATGTCTAAGTGCATAAAATGGAGTAAGCCCCCTTTTAAGCTGCAATGCCAGTTTGGGTACTGTGTACACATACTGTGTATTAAGTCCGCCCCGTTAGAAGCCGTGCGAATCCGTACCCTAATGCCGCCATAATGGCCGGCGACCCGCTAACTTGGACGTCAGCTTAGTACTCGCCACTCTTCTGTCTTCTGGCTCTTTTAGGGGTGGCGAATGTACGCTAGCCGTGGTGGGGCTTGCGGATAGTTCCCTCAGGAGCTAGCGTCCTGTCAGTGGGGAACGGGACCATTAACACTTAGTGGGGTTGTGTCGTCCCGTCCCCCCCCTAAGTCCCACGAAGCAGGCAGGCTGGTGCCATCCAGTCCTGCCTGAAAATAACAAACTTTTAAAATAAATGCAGAAAACTCTTCAGGAGCTTCCAGAGATGTGACCAGCTCCGTCAGGCACATTTTCTAAACTGAGTCTGGTAGGAGAGGCATAGAGGGGGGAGCCAGCACACATGATCAAACTTCTATAGTGCCCATGGCTCCAAGTGGACCCGTCTATGGGGGTCATTCCGAGTTGTTCGCTCGCTGGCAGTTTTTAGCAGCCATGCAAATGCATAGTCGTCGCCTACAGGGGAGTGTATTTTCGCTTTGCATGAATGCGAATGCCTGTGCAGCAGTGCGCCTGCAAACACATTTTGTGCAAAACAAGACCAGCCTTGTAGTTACTTATCCTGTGCGATGATTGCTGCGACGAGTGACACGGTAATGACGTCAGATACCCGCCCAGCAAACGCCCGGCCACGCCTGCATTTTTCCAAACACTCCCAGAAAACGGTCAGTTGACACCCAGAAATTCCCACTTTCTGTCAATCTTCTTGCGACCGCCAGTGTGACTGAAAGTGTCGCTAGAACCTGTGCAAAGTAACGATGCTCGATGTACCCGTACGTTGCGCCTGCGCATTGCGGTGCATGCGCATGCGCAGATTTGCTGTTTTTCTAACTTATCAATGCGCTGCGAAAAACGGCAGCGAGCGATCAACTCAGAATGACCCCCTATATCCCATGTTACAAAATGGATTCCCAGTATCCCCTAGGACATAAGAGAAAAGTGGATCTTCGCAGCTCGGTATACACATGCGATCACACAATTGCATGGCAAATTTACACTCCCCCTGGAGGCGGTGACTATCCGATCGCAGGACAGCAAAATTAGCAGCCCAACGATCAGATCTGAATTACCCCCACAATCCCTTACTGACAGTGCAATATTCAGGTAATTAATGTGACTACAACTACTAAACGTTAAACCATGATAAATTGTGAGAACGAATGTCCCCTTCCCAAATCATAAATACGTTGCCAATATATCTCCAATAGAGAAACAGATTCATTCAAAAACATCTGCCATATATACGTTCTCATTAGGAGGCTGGCAACACATGAGTAAAACCTGGTTCCATAGCGGTACCTAGTGTTTGTAAATAAAATTGAGAATTAAATAATAAATAATTGTAGTTTAATATAAATCTAATGGAAGGCACATGATGCCACACGTATAGAATTATGCTTTTTGAGTAAACATTCCAATTCTGAAAATACCTGCTTTACATTGTATATCTGAATAAAGACACTCTATATCACGTTATTGAAATTTTCAAACAATAGAAAAAAAGTGAAATATCCTTAATATAGAATCATAACTATGACTCTGTAAGAACACATACACATTAAAAAGAAAATGTTAGCCAAAAACCCTCTACCAGAAGCAACAGGTCTACATGGAAGTAAATGAATGATCTGGGCATCATGGATAACCAGCACAACAGAGTGTAAAATAAACTAAAAGTTCCATATATTTTTAGAAAATTCACTATTGGCAGGGGAAGATTCTAATAGTGACCACAACTCTGTAAGAAGTGGGATTGTTCTGCAAAGTGCAGTGAAATGTTGGATTTGCTAATAGCCTATATTCTTCACTAACATAATCAAAAGTACAATTTGAATCTCCAAGATATGGAATATTCCAAAATGCTGAATCTTTTGAGTGTGACTGAAATAGTGACACCTTTGCTTTCTGATGGTTTAATGTACACAAACTTTGTTTTATGCACAAAAACTATTACAAATATTATATATGAAACATAAATGCACTCTGTGTTTAGACTTGGGTCCCATTCCCAAGAAATTTCATTATGGTATGCAAATATTCAAAAATTCAGAAAAATCCGGTACTTCTGATCCCAAGCATTTTGGATATGGGATACTCAACCTGTATTCTGAATTAAAATGTCACTGTCCTTATCTGCAAGCTTATTGATCACCTGAGGGTCTAATCTCAGGTTCAGTATGATTTCCCGATGGACGGGATGCCGGTGGTCAGAATACCAACAGCATCAACCCGGCTATCAGAACCCGACAGCCCCCTGTAAAGTACCCTAACCCTACCTCTGCCCAATACCCTAATCCTAACGCTCCCTTGTGGGTGCCTAAACCTAAACTTCCCCGGCGCTGCCTAGCCCTAACCCTCCCGGGTGGTGCCTAACCCTAACCCTCCCTTCCCCTCTGCCTGAACCCAACCCTCCCTGCTTAGTGCCTAACCCTAACTGCCCCTTCTAAGGGCCTAAACCTAACCCTCCCTGGTGCCTAATCCTAAACTTCCAAGCCCTGCACTGTAAACCTAATCCCTCTTCTCATGCCTAAACCTCTCCGCCACCCCACCCCACCCCTCCCCAACGGCAGGACGACAGCGCGTCCGGCTGGAAGGACTTTAGGATTTCGGCTGTCGATATCTTGACGCCAGTATCCCGAGCAGTGTTGGGATTTCAGCATTGGTATATCGACCGTCGGGATCCCGTCATCGGTAATTTAACTGCATTCCCTAATCTCAAACTTTAAAGATTTATGCCCAGGACCGTTTCTACAGGCTGCTGCCTTTAATCTCCTGCCTCCCCCCGCCCCTCTGTTTTACTCTGCTCGCTGGGCGGAGTTATGCATTCTGACGCGATTGCGTCGTGTCATCATGATGTCACACTCCGGGGGTTTAACTTTGTAAAGATAGATGCCACGGAGGAGCGGGTGGGCACCATTTTTGAAGTGACAAGTGAGTCACTCAGGTGCCAGGGCAGGGCAGCTGACGGAGCGGAGGAGTCACTAGAGCTGGAGGCGGCTTTTCTATGGGTGTGTGTGGCCCGCGGGCTGCGGCGGTGTTAGGAGAGGAGGACCATGACCGGACAGGCAGCACTGCAGCAGATTCCACTGACCTCGCAGTGAGTATTCTGCAGCCAGCAGTCTCTCACAGTCACAATCAGACTGCTGGCTTTCTGTGGTCACTTTAAGGATGGATTTGTTTTTTTGGGGGGAGGTAAATGTAGGCTTTAGATAGGAGCCTGCAAATTATTATATTATTTTATTTTTATTTTTTTTGGGGGGGGGCGTTGCCCGAGCAACATGTAATCCAATAATTATACTTGCGGAGTTTTGTGCAATGATGCGTTTGAGTTGTGACGTCATGACGCAAATGTGTCATTACACGAAACTCCACCCCTGAGCGGACTGCTGATGGGGAGGAAGGGGAGCCGCCCGGTAAGCCTGCCAGCAAGCGAGGAGGAGGGAGAGGAGGGCCGAATAGCGGTAAGCGGGAGGACCGCTGCAAACGTAAGTATAACTCTTTCTTTCTTTCTGGGGACACTTGCCTGCGTAATGTGTAAAATGGGGACACTTGCCTGCCGTACTGTGTAAAATGGGAACTCTTGCCTGCCGTACTGTGTAAAATGGGGACTCTTGCCTGCCGTACTGTGTAAAATGGGGACTCTTGCTTGCCGTACTGTGTAAAATGGGGACACTGGCTGCCGTACTGTGTAAAATGGGGACACTTGCCTGCGTAATGTGTAAAATGGGGACACGTGTCTGCCGTAATGTGTAAAATGGGGACTCTTGCCTGCGTAATGTGTAAAATGGGGACTTTTTTTTTCCCCTGTGGTGGCCGTGATGATGAGATCAGATAAGGCCACGCCCATTTTAATGAGACCACGCCCGTTTTAATGAGGTCACACACTCTTGCCGGGAGCACGCGCGCATGCTTTTTCTTTTTATCTCTATGGGGGGGGGGGGAGTGCATTTTTTTATGTCAGAGGGGGGAAGGCGCATTTTGAAATCTCGCACTTGGAGCCAAATTGGCTAGAAACGGCCCTGTTTATGCCCTTATTTATCAATGAGTGATACATTTTACTGTGAGTGATACACTGACACTGATACACTGCACCAGCCAATCAGCTCCTACCTACCATGTTACAGACTGTGTTTGAAAAATGACAGGAGCGGATTGGCTGGTGCAACTTCTCACTCACAGTGAAATTCAGAGCCGTAACTACGTGTGTGCCAAGGGGGCTTGGCACACAGCGCAGTTGCCCTGGGGGCGCACAGCCAGCGGCATGTAATGAGTCAAATTGACTCATTACATGCCGCCTCTGTGTGCGCCGTGCGCCGCGCTGGAGGAGAGAGACCAGCGCCGGAGGCAGCGGACAAGGAGGAGGAGGGAGGGGGAGCAGGGAGCCGCAGCAGCGCTATGTTATTGGTAGTAAGCGTCGCTGCAGCATCCCCCTCTCCTTCCGTATTGGCTGCCCGGCAGCCAATACAGAAGGAGAGGGGGATGCTGCAGCGGCGCTTACTACCAATAACATAGCGCTGCTGCGGCTCCCTGCTCCCCCTCCCTCCCTCCTCCTCCTTCTCATCTCACTGCCGGCACCGAGGGAGCAGCACGAGGAGCCTGTCAGCGGGGAGAAGGTAAGTATATTCCCCCCCCCTCTCTCTCTCTCTCTCTCTCTCTCTCTGTCTCTCTCTCTCTGTCTCTCTCTCGGACACCGCCTGCCGCAATGTGTAAAAAATGGGACTGGCTGCCGCAATGTGTAAAAAATGGGGATGGCTGCCGCAATGTGTATAAAATGGGACTGGCTGCCGCAATGTGTAAAAAATGGGGATGGCTGCCGCAATGTGTAAAAAATGGGACTGGCTGCCGCAATGTGTAAAAAATGGGACTGGCTGCCGCAATGTGTAAAAAATGGGGATGGCTGCCGCAATGTGTAAAAAATGGGACTGGCTGCCGCAATGTGTAAAATGGGACTGGCTGCCGCAATGTGTAAAAAATGGGACTGGCTGCCGCAATGTGTAAAATGGGACTGGCTGCCGCAATGTGTAAAAAATGGGGACTGGCTGCCGCAATGTGTAAAATGGGGTCCTGGCTGCCGCAATGTGTAAAATGGGACTGGCTGCCGCAATGTGTAAAAAGGGGGACTGGCTGCCGCAATGTGTATAAAGGGGGACACCGTCTGCCGTAATGTGTAAAAACGGGGACGCTGTCTGCTGTAATTGTAAAAAAGGGACGCTGTCTGCCGCAATGTGTAAAAAGAAGGACCGGCTGCCGCAATGTGTTAAAAGGGAGACTGGCTGCTGTAATGTGTAAAAAGGGGGACTGGCTGCCGCAATGTGTAAAAAGGGGGACACTGTCTGCTGTAATGTATAAAAGGGGCTCTACCTGGTGTAGTGGCGCTACTGTGCAGCGTAATTTGAATAATGTAGACTACTGTGCACCGTAGTATGAATTGCTATTATTTTGTGGCCACGCCCCTTCCCCGTGAAGCCACGCCCCTAGAATTTTTTGGCGCGCCAACGGCGCGCTCTGCCCCTATCTTACATGGGGGGGGGGGGCGCCACTGTCGTTTCTTGCACACAGCGCTAAAATGCCTAGTTACGGCACTGGTGAAATTTATCACTCTTTGATAAATAAGGGCATTATTCTTTCCTTAACGTATCACATGATGATAAGTCAAAAATGTTTAAGTACTCATATTTAGAATATGGCAGAATTTACCTTTGAGCATTAAAAAAAATAATTGACATGAAAAAAAAAAGTCACACATTATGGGGTGTCATTCTGAGTTGATCACTCGCTGCTGATTTTCGTAGCGCAGCGATCAGGTGAAAAAACAGCATTTCTGCGCATACGTATGCCCCGCAATGCGCACGCGCAGCGTATGAGTACAAAGCTCTTTGTGGTTGTGCTCAGGTTCTAGTGAAGTTTTTCTTCGCACTGGCGGCCGCAAGCAGATTGACAGGAAGGGGGCGTTACTAGGTGTCAACTGACCGCTTTCAGGGAGTGTTTGCAAAAACGCAGGCGTGTCTGAAAAAACGCAGGCGTGGCTGGGCGTTCGCTGGGCGTTCGCTGGGCGTTCGCTGGGCGGGTGTATGGCGTCAAATCCGGACAGGAATAGGCTGAAGTGATCGCAAGCGCTGAGTAGGTTCAGAGCTACTCTGAAACTGCACAAACTGTTTTTGCCGAGCTCAGCTGCACAAGTGTTCGCACTTCTGCTAAGCTAAAATACACTCCCCAGTGGGTGGTGGCGTAGCGTTTGCGCGGTTGCTAAAACTAGCTAGCGAGCGATCAACTCGGAATGGCCCCCCATGTGCGGGATGTAATGAAGTCCAAGTTCGGTGGCCGTGCAGGACGCCAACCGAACTCGGACCTTTTTTTTTTTAAAGGGGGCATTCGTGCACAAGGCATGGTTTAGCCTTGTACATGATTGCTCCTTATAAAAAATAATCCAACTTTGGCCAGCATCCCATATGTCGGCCGAACTTGGGGGGTAATTCAGACTTGTTCGAAGATGTGCTAAATTTAGCACAACTGCGATCACTTTCACAGACCTGCGGGGTGACGCTCAGCACAGGGCTAGTCCACCCCGCATGTCTGGCTCTGCCCCCCCCCCCCCCCCCGCACAGGTACAAAAGCATTGCACGGCGCAATGCTTTTGTACCTGAGGAGTAGCTCCCTACCTGTGCAGCTCCTGCACGCTGGCAAGGAGCTACCCGTCGCTCTCGGGGTCGCAGCGGCTGCGTGTGTCATCACGCAGCCATAGCGGCCCGCGCCCTGCATGGTATGGGCACACCAACGTTGCCCGGACTGCACCCCCAGGATGGCGGCCCGATGCCGCCGGTCCTCCCCCTCCCACCCAGCGAACGCCTCTGCCTGTCAATCGGGCAGAGGCGATCGCTGGGCTGAGATGCCGATCGCATCTCTGGCATGTGCCGATGCACTGCGACGCCGGTGCACTGCGACGCCTGTGCATACGCAGTTCAGACCTGATCGCCCGCTGCACGAAAATGCACAGCAGCGATCAGGTCTGAATTAGCCCCTTGGACTTCATTACATCCCAACCTATGTATTTTTGTTTCATACTTATGTCCCAATACATCGCTCAGAAAAGCTAAGGAGGTTTTAGGAATTATAAGGAAAGTATCACTGCCTCTATCAGAGACAAAGCGTCACACTGTTTTCCCCTCTTCTATCTGTATTGCGTATTTGGGATCAGTACGTAATCCCGCTGGATGGGATCCCGGCGGTCGAAATACCGACGCCGGAATCCCGACCAGACAATCCCGACAGGGGTGGCGAGCGGAACGCAGCCCCTTGCGGGCTCGCTTCGCTCGCCACGCTCGGCACACTATATATTACAGGGGTGGCCAACCAGTCAGAGACAAAGAGCCAAGAAATCTTGTTAGGTACATCAAAGAGCCGACTTCGAGCCGAAGGCGCACTTGCAAAAATGGGGTGTGACCTTGTGCCTGTTAGGCCACACCCCTGGTATAAAATATATTGAAAAAGAAAGATCCACATAAAATATTGAAAAGCCAGATTCACATAATACACTTCAGTTCCCCCATGTGTCACTCCAGTCAGCTCCCCCATGTGTATTTGGCTCCCTCAGTTCTCAGTCTACGTAGTGCTGCTGCATGTCTGGCTGGAGCGCAGCGGTTTACAGATCTCTTGTGGTCACGTGACTTTGAGTGTTGGGAGCCACATTTGAATAAAGAAAGAGCCACATGTGGCTCAAGAGCCACGCGTTGGCCACCACTGCACTATTATATTCTCCCTCTATGGGTGTCGTGGACACCCACGGAGGGAGAATATGTCGGGATTGTGGCGGTCGGGTTTGTGGCGGTCGGGATTGTGGCGGTCAGGATTCTGGCGTCGGTATTTCGACAGCCGGGATCCCGTGTATTTGACCGCATCCCGTGTATTTGTTAATGGTATAAAACTAAGGTCAACAAAGGCTAGGGTCTCCCCAGGTAAATGCCTCACTAGTGCATACATCTAACAGTCAATCTACAAGGTCTAAAAACTGGATAGTAGCGCTGCCAAAGTTGGAGGCTCCTACAGTATACCATCAGCTAGGACTGGCTCTACGTGGGACACTACTTTTCACTAGGAAACCCGGCAAGTGAGCAGGCTTTTCCCCCCTGCCCATTTTCTCAGGATGACAGGTTGATAATTGTTTAAATGCAGCAGCTTGTACACAATGGGGGTCATTCCGAGTTGATCGCTCGTTGCCGATTTTCACAACGTAGCGATTAAGGCAAAAATGCGCATGTGCATGGTACGCAATGCGCATGCGCTAAGTATTTTTAACACAAACTTAGTAGATTTACTCACGTCCGAACGAAGAATTTTCATTGTTGAAGTGATCGGAGTGTGATTGACAGGAAGTGGGTGTTTCTGGGCGGAAACTGGCCGTTTTCTGGAAGTGTGCGGAAAAACGCAGGCGTGTCAGGGAAAAACGCGGGAGTGTCTGGAGAAACGGGGGAGTGACTGGCCGAACGCTGGGCGTGTTTGTGACGTCAAACCAGGAACGAAACGGCCTGAGCTGATCGTAATCTGTGAGTAGGTCTGGAGCTACTCAGAAACTGCTAAGAATTTTCTATTCGCAATTCTGCTAATCTTTTGTTCGCTATATTGCTAAGCTAAGATACACTCCCAGAGGGCGGTGGCCTAGCGTGTGCAATGCTGCTAAAATCTGCTAGCGAGCGAACAACTCGGAATGACCCCCAATGGCCAGCCACTTGTAAACAATAAGTTGCCTTGTTACTGGAACAGTCTGAATCAAGCTGCAGCAGTACGGGTCTGGGACGCGGTATCGATGTAGTTTTGGCAGACAGCACTTTGATCGTCAGCGCTAGTTAGACAGACTGTTTAGGTCGACATGTGCAAGATAGACTTGGGTTTAAGGTCGATGTCATTTTAGTCGACAAACACATTAGTACGACGTGTAACTAATCGATTCATAAAGTTAGACATACCATTGTGTTCGGCATACGCATCCTAGACGGAACATATATCGACATTGAGAAGTCCGACAATATAAATAGTATGACAACTGAAAGATCGACCGGTTATAGCACCGACTTAAATTAAGATAGACAGTTAATAGGTCGACAGGTCAATGATAGAAATTTAACATATCGAAATTAACAAAGATAGACAGCTATTAGATCGACAAATAAAAGGTCGACTGGTAGAACACCGACTTAAATTAAGCTAGACAGTTAATAGGTCGACAGGTCAATGATAGAAATTTAACATATCGAAATTAACAAAGATAGACAGCTATTAGATCGACAAATAAAAGGTCGACTGGTAGAACATCGACTGAAATTAAGCTAGACAGTTAATAGGTCGACAGGTCAATGATAGAAATTTAACATTTCGAAAATAACAAAGACAGACAGATAATAGATCGACAAATAATAGATCGACAAATAAAAGGTCGACATGTATGAGTATGTATACATCCCTGACAGCCCCAAGGTCTTCAAGCTATCCCTGCCTGGCTGCATGGGTTGGACAAGTAGTGAGTGAGTGAGTGTGTGTGTGTGTGTGTGTGTGTGTGTGTCTCCTGCACCCCGCGATGACAGGGCGCCCTCATCAAGGCACAGCGGCAAGCCTTCACTGATGAGACGCCCATGGCTAGCCGCTAAACGGGACGCTCATAGTCCTCCCCCACAAGGCATGGCACTACATGTCCCAGGCTGCCCTCTCACATCCCTGACAGCCCTAAGGTCTTCAAGCTATCCC